>NW_008825501.1:1937389-1939088 GCF_000699105.1 Pygoscelis adeliae
CACATCAATCTGTGGTAATAACAGGGTCCGGGGTCCTGTTATCATCATATTTTGAGCACTAGTGGGAGGTAGGAAAATATAAGAGATTTAGTCACAGAGAGAATAAATGTAACTTCTGAGGTCATAGAGAAGGTTTCTGTTAAAACAGGATTTGAAATGTCTTTTCTGCTGCCATGCTAGAGCAGTAGTAACCAGTAGATATATTCTAGAAGAGGGCAGACCTTATATGCAGCCATTCAGTACAACTTTCAGGGCCAAGCTGGATAGCCACTGAAGATGCAGGAACAGAGTTTATTCATCATGGAAGATGGCATACAAATTAACTTGAAAGAGAGTTGGCTTTAGGTCAGCCCTACATACCATAGTAAATGTAGAAAATAAGAATTGGACCTATAGAAAAAAGAAAAGGAACACGGGTAACATATCTTATAGATATTGGGGAGACACTATTTCCAAGACACACTGCCTGAATCAAGACACTATCAAGATCCTGGGGTAATAAAGGATTCATGCCACCCGGTTTCTGCCAGACCTGCCTAACCATATCAGCTGATTTTCCATTAGCTTCACCTTGTGAATCAGACGATAGGGGTTTTTCTCTTCTAGGTCCTACAATAATATTATCAACCCTAAGCTAGAACACTATATGGCCTGACTAGACTGTAGCAAAAGAGTTTTTCAGAGCAAAGGAATTCCGTTGTGTATGGAAAGTTCTGAAAGTGAAGTTTCCTTTTGAAGCTCCAGTGATGGAGAGAGCTGATGGGGCTCAAAGACCCAGAGATTTCCACCATCAACAGACCCTGTCCCCCTAAAATGACCCGTGGGCCATTAGGTAGCAGTGGAAACATCACTAATGTTATTCAGCCTACCCAACTTGGTGCTTCACTAAGGAACTGAGGAAGGAAGTGTGTTTTTTCTAGAATCCCTTTATAACAAATGGCAAAAGTGAGAACAGCATCTTCAAAGAGCAATTCAGTTCTTAAGGGTCTAGGGCTTTGGGGCACAGTGGAAATCTCACACTACAATGTATTTATATATTTGCATATAAGTGGATACTTCTACTAAGGATAACAAAATGTTTTTGGAAAAAATGTGTAAATAAGACCTACAGTGCATCCAAATAGTGTTAGAAGCATTTTATAGATTAACAAAGAGATGCAGGAATGTGTCTTCTCAAAGACACACCAAGAAGACAGACACAAGCTCAGAAACAAGAATTCTGAAGACCTGAGTCCCTACCCTGGGGCAGTAATGATCAGATTTCCCTGAGCTCTGGATTTACAATAGGACCTAGCTACATTTTCATGTAAAAATTTCAACTTTCAGGAAGAGTTCATAATCCTCACAGGCTTTTTTTTTCTTTTTTTGCCAGGGAGCTATTCTCAAAATTTGTCTTTACAGCATTTAGCTTAGCAAACAATACAGCAAAAAGGAAATAAATACTATTAAACTATTTAGGACTGATATCATGATATGAGTTTTTGTTATGTGTTGAGCAGTATCTAATGCAGTTGGATTATAATGCATGTTCTGGGTTTTCTGGATGCCATGGTAAAGTAAATAATAATAATAAAGAGTATTTGACTAACTTTAGAATTAGGATCAATGTATTGTTTTCACATGTACACCATAATAATTTATCAGTATGTTATACAAGAAAGTCTTTTTCAGTAACATGAATGGTGATGTGTTAGCTTAT
>NW_008825501.1:1939245-1956716 GCF_000699105.1 Pygoscelis adeliae
CTTACTGCTGCTGCTCTGGCCATTTGTTCAAGAGATTAGAAGTAGTCATTTTCTATTTGCTGGGGGTATTTTAAATACAATTTGTGAAAGAAGACATGTAACATGAAAGGGGAAAATGACAACACTGAGGATCAATATGCTCCATTAATAATAAATGGAACTTTTTTTTTAATTATTTATCTGACATCTTCGAGTGAGTATGCAAGTACATCCACAAAGAGCTATGTCATTGACCACCTGGTATGCAAAATGGATTGTGGGAGTAGACTGGACTTCTGAGTTCCGTAAACCTCAGTCCTCCTAACACATTTATACTTTGCCAGGGAAGGTGGTATAAAAGGATAACATTAGGGAGCAGCAAGAGCAGGCTGCTGAGCAGGAGAAGGTGAGCCAGGAGCTCAGGGTGACAGGAAGAAGAGCAGGTCTAGTGATGGTACCCAGGGTCAGCCACAAGCAGTGATTCCCAGACAAGTGTGTAACGATGAAACAGGTCTGAGGCCAAGCCAGGAAGCTCAATCAGCAGGTCAGCTTCAGCATCAGGGAGGAATGTGGCACAGGCATGCCTGCAGTATAGCTCAGACAAGGACCAAGAGCTCAGGCAACAACAGTACTCCTGAGCCAGGGGACAGAGGCCCCAGATGAGTGTCCTCACAGCTTCTTCTCATACAGCTCTTTTCCTAGCAGTCTTATCAAAGGTTACACGGCTGCAGCGAGAGTTGACCTTAAGCATATGCAGCCGGACTCCTAGGAGCATAGGTTGGGGAAAAATGTTGCAGAGTCTGTTGGTGCACTCAGGGTCCTTATTATGAGGAATCTTCAAGCAGGAATTTAAATTCATATTACTTTCAAACCACATATTTTCCTATATTGAAGTAGTCAGTTTTAGAGAGCACTCTGGAAGTTCTCCATGGAGAACCCTGGTCCAGCTCTCCTACTCTGGTGACATGTGTCTCCACTGCGGTGATGAAGTTTTTGCACCAAAGAAAAAGCAAATCCCAGCTAAAAGAGTCCTCAGATGCCCTTCAGATCAGACGATATATATGGAGTTGCTCTCTTCAGGGTTATTCTTAATCAATCAGTCTCATAAACTGAAAGGAAGTAGTGTAAAGAAAAATTACTTTGGTCTTGAGCCCATATGGGAGCAGTTTTTTGCACCGGGATAGGAACATAATCTCTTTACTGTATCTCTCAATCAGTTGAACATTCAGCACAAGTTCCTCTGCTGCTGCTTTCCAGGTGGGTTAGATGGAAGATTAGCTGGAGAGCTATCCCAATACCACTTTGCCTTTTAACCACTGTCAAAGGTTGGTTGTATTTTTCATGACATTTTGTTGACACTACTCACATAATTTACATGATACTTACAGTATAAAATTTTCACAGTCCCTTTGGGCACCAGTCTGTCATCAGATAATAATATCTGTCCATCGTTGAAGACCAGCTTTGCTAGAAACTGGGTGGTACAAACCCAGTTACAAATGCGGCCCATCACAGTTACTTTCTTTGTAACAGAGATGGATCTAAACACACTTCAAAGCCCAAATTCCCTTCAAATTTGGCCACTGTTGAAGTCCAATTTCAAAGTTTACAGTCAGGGTCTACCATTTGGCACTCAAAAGGAAGTACCTACCAAATCAATGTTCCCTAGTAAAAGTTTATTCAGCAATAGATTCTTCCTACCTTTTTCTTTTAAACTGTACATGTGCCACATTAGTATGTATCACAGTAAATCATAAGTTTCTTTGTCAGGTGGCAGTGGAAAATGTAATAATGTCTACAGAAAAGGAAAAAAAAAAAACAGAAAGCAGTTCTGCACATTTCAGATAAACAGAGACTTACTCCAGTTGTTTCATTTCCTATTGCATTGATTGACAAGTATCGCATCAGCTCATATATAGCTGAGAGATAAAGTAGTAGAAAGGAAAAAGAGAACACATTTTTTTTTTTCTTGGCTTGGTTAAGCCATGTGTGTTTGCCTTGTGACACATGTCCAAATTCATTTCACAGTTTTGGGATGTGGACACTGGGCCACAGAAACTTGTCTCCCTCAACACATGGATATCTGGTTACAAACAAGAACACTTTCTGGATGAACAGTCCTCCATTTTAAAATTGATTCCAGCTCACTTCAAATGAAACCCTTGCCTGAGATTGTGAAAAAATTTAAGCAATGTGAGAAAATGCACAGAGTAGCAATGAGGCATAGAACTGTAAAAAGAAACCCTCAGAAAGATTTCTGGTATCTTCTCCTAACTGAGACTTGCTCGTGATTCATTTTTCCCCTCTCTTCTTCTATTTTTTCATTAAACAACAAACAATAAAGGTTTATTAATGAATGAGAAAACAGTTTGCTAGCTAATTATATTTTAAAGAGAATTATTAAAAATTACATGGGTAAAATACTCTGATTTTTACTACTAGCAGTGATTTTCCTGAGAAAATAAAAATAATAAAAAAAAAAATACAACTTTTCTCTTTGAAATTATAACAATCATGAAGAAACAGAATCAGGCCAAATAACAATGTTTTGAAAAATCTGTTCCAGTTCTTCTGTTACTAGCTACAGTTGACAACCTTCCTCATTCACCTGAATGAATAATCATTTATGGGATCAATTCCCATGAAATTATAGGGAAGTTTTAGGGGACAACCAATACATCCTTTCTGTTTTACCAGAAACTTTCTGGATATGTCAAATAACAGAATGATTCTTTCCAGGCCTAAGTAGTATAATTTTTAATTGGCTGCAGAGAGCCTGATTAATCTAAAGATTTGGAGATGAAGGAACATAGGCATGAAAAATAACATTACCAGTCTGGAGAACAAGGTGGTTTGAAATCAGAGGAGATTATATTTCTGGTTGAAGCCAAGATAACCATGAAGTCAAGTAACAGTCATAGTGATGATGTGTATATGGATATTATAAAGCAGGGTTCACTAAATTGGATCATGATACCTGAGTGAGGGATAGGGCAATCTTCTCTAAAATTCCTGGGTTTATTTTGGAATGTTGTTGGAAGGTGGTCACAAGCATGGGGGCCTGGCATGTGAAGCAGTGACAAAGTGAAGCTCTTCTTTTGCATCATTACATTGTGTGGAGGTGAAAAATGACTACAGGAGGTGTTCTCCTTCATCAGGTGAAATGATCATGATGCACTTTTTGTGGAAGCTCTCAGTGAGAAGGCAGAGGTGTTCTGCTGCCAGCTCACTGGGCTCTCTGTGTAGGGCACAATTAATGGTCCCTGCACAAAGGAATTTAAATCACTGATAGTGATGATTAAAATACAGACTCGGTCTTAAATCCAGGTCTCCCTTAAATAATACTCTGCTAAGTCACACTAGCCAATGTTTCATTCTTGTCCTTCTGGATCCATGGCTCTTGCTGTATAATGCCTTCACTTCAGCTGAAGAGGCATATAGTGTGGTCACAGATGCTGTTTTGTGTTTATACATTTGAGTAACTTTCCTCACAGATATGGATTTTAATCCATAGAAGCTGAGATCTGAACTAAGCCCATGTGTTTCAGTTTCTGTACAGGTGCTGTAACGGCCGCATGTTATGTTAAATGCTTGCTGCACCATCTTGCTGTCCTCATCCTCAAATAACAGAGTATCAGTAAAGGGCAGCCCAAAGGAATACTATATATACATGGCTAATTTCAGGAAGATAGTTTATACCCTGGAGACCATGCTCCCAGAGATGACTTGTTCAAAGAAGTGCTCAGATACTAAAAAAAAGGGGTATTTTCAAACATGCTGCTGTCCTCAGTTTTTTTTCCTGACACAGTTGTAACTCCCATTAAATACCCAGCTTTCTTAATACAATGGAAAGAGAAATGCAATGACTAATTTCCAGTTGTACTAGACATCTGTGCTGATTTTGGCTGGGATAGAATTAATTTTCTTCATAGTAGCTAGTACAGGGCTGTGTTTTGGATTTGTGCTGAAAACAATGTTGATAACACAGGGATGTTTTAGTTATTGCTGAGCAGTGCTGACACAGAGTCAAGGCCTTTTCTGCTTCTCACCCCACCAGTGAGCAGGCTGGGGGTACACAAGCAGCTGGGAGGGGACACAGCCGGGACAGCTGACCCCAACTGACCAAAGGGATATTCTACACCATATGGCGTCATGTTCAGCATATAAAGCTGGGGGAACAAGAAGGAAAGGGGGGAACATTTGGAGTGATGGTGTTTGTCTTCCCAAGTAACCGTTAGGCGTGATGGAACCCTGCTTTCCTGGAGATGGCTGAACACCTGCCTGACCATGGGAAGGAATGAAGGAATTCTTTCTTTTGCTTTACTGGCGTGTGCGGCTTTTGCTTTGCCTATTAAACTGTCTTTATCTCAACCTATGAGTTCTCTTACTTTTACTCTTCTGATTCTCTCCCCCATCCGACCAGGGGGGAGTGAGCAAGCAGCTGTGAGGTGCTTAGTTGCCGTCTGGAGTTAAACCATGACAACAACTCAGTCTATTTTGAGATCTAATCCCCATGCTACCTACTTCACTTCTGGGAAACATCCCTCAAGAGTTTTTTACAGAATAGAAACAAAATGAAATGTTTACAGGCAGTTACACAGTCGATGCTCCTTCTTATACAGTGAGGTTACACATTTACAAAAGATTCAGTATCAAATTCCTCCTCTTCCTTAGGGTATACTGAGACCTAAAACTGCCACCGTTAAGAAAAAAACATGTAATGTTATGAAACTGTTTTCCTTTTTAGTGTTTGTTGTTAGAATTATTCTAGTTTATGTGAGAGCTGGAGAGCAAGAGAAATAGAGAAACAAAAGCAGATGGTCAGAAGATGCAGGCAGGCACAGAGGCACATTTCCATGGCTTAGATACTTAGCTGTGGGACATGGGTGTTCCAGTCTCTTGCAATAAATTATAATTCTGTTTAGGCTGCTTTCCTGTGGGAATGAGACAACATGATCAGTTGGTCTGTAGGTATATCTGGGTCTCCCATAATATCTTTCTGAACTTCTTGACTGTTTTATACCTAGTGGGGCTGAGGAGTGATGGTCTCAAGATAATTAGGTACTCACAGATTTGAAAAATAATAGAGAAAGCAAATGAGGTATTTGCAGTAGCTAGATAGAACACAATAATACTTTCCTCTTGTGAGGTCTTCATTGTGGAAGTCAAATACAACTCTTCCCACAATCAAAGCAATTCAAACTCTTAGTCTTCTCAAATACCTATAAACCATCAAGGCAGATGGCTTCAGCATGAGCTGAAAATAGAAGTAGCAGAACTTGCTGGCTTTGCAAATACCAACATTTAATGGCAAGAATGCACAAACTGTCTCTGTTTCACCAGTGCAAACAGCACAAGGCTACTTACGTTGATATTCTTACTAATAATCATAAACCACTACAGGCCATCTAATAGGAAGATAAGAAAAAATAATATTATCAGTAAATGTGGAGATAACAGAAAATTCTAACATAATTCACTAAAAAGTGAATCAACAAAAAATTCACAAATCTATTGGAAACCAGACTACTTTAGCTCCAGTGCTTGTGGCTGTCGTTGGTGGATCCTCACTGTTTTCCTTTCATGATATTGTTCTTAATTTTTGGTACATTTCTCTTAATAATTTATTTTCAATTATTTTGTGCTTTTGTAGCACAGAAAGCTACGAAACCTCTGAAATAGCCAGTTATGGAATAACCTATAAGTTGGTGTAGTTTCTTCCTGACATGATCCTGACAGCTTGAAGTCATAGATATGTCACAACAGTTCTCAAGAGTGGAAATGTAAATGTTGTTATCTGGTCCAAAGTGTACTTTGAATGCTTTTCATTTTCCTCTTCAAATTGGGAATGGCAGCTATATTCTTTCAATTTTCTGTTTAAAATGAATTGCACTTCTGGATGATATATATTGTATGAGACAATCCTTAGTTTCTTTTCTACATAATTTGTAAAACATTTTGAGGGCTTTGAATGTAGAATGTATAGTATCTATTTTTGTATGTTTGTGTGTACGTACATATAGACATCTCTATGGGGAAGGTCTAAGCACTAAAAAATTTTGAAATGTAAGAATTAAGATTTCCTATGAAACCAGTAGTTTGTCTCATTATGCAGTAGGACTTTGACTGCAGCCAGTATGGAAAAAGTCTTTCCTGCTCCTGAGATGAGACTTTTCAGATGGGAAAAAGACAATTTCACGTCCTTAAAATAGCCAAATACACACGCATTCAGATGTGTTGTCACCTCAAACTCAGTGAGAAAGTGTCCTTCAGCGTTATTGTATATTCTAGGGTACGGAAGAATCCCATTCCTGTTTTTACCAATAATTCCACACTTTTTTTTTTCTTTTTGAATTAGTACATAATGAACTGCATAATGTCTCTTATTTGAATAATCAACACTATGTTTAAAAAAAAGAAGTTATCATAAAATATTTGTTATCCAGTATGTCATTATCATCTATTGCAACTAGTTTTAGTGTTATGTCTACATAACATATATATTTATATACACATATATACAATACATACATACATATAATACCAAACACACACACATCACACAGACATATATATATTCCATATAAACATCCTTATAACACGCATTAAGATTACATCTCCAAAAACGAGAATGTTCTTTCTTTCTTTTCTGAAAATTGACTTTTAAATTTCAGGTTGTTTTCTACTGTGAAGGAAAATGGGAATGTAGAAAACAGGGAATTTAATTTTAAAGATGGAGAAAGAAAAGCAACTGGTTAATATTTAGAAAAAAACCATAACCCAACAAATTAATCTTTTTGCCTCTAGATTTGAGAGGCTGCTGGTTATACTGATAGAGGGAAGAGCTCATTATACAGGGAACACATATGGTGTCCTTAAAATATAGCTCCTGATACATTATTTTAAGAACCATTATTTACTGTGTATGTAATATGCTTTTATTATTTATAGTCAGGTAGTTTTTAATTGGAAGTGGGCTGAGTGCCTTCCAAAGGGGTTGGTACCATTCACAATGAGTCTTTGACTGATAATCAAAGAACACAAACTTAATTATATGCTAGTATTTTGTGTAAGGGGGATCTGGGGAGGAGCTAATCAGCATTCTGTGGGGTAACCCCCTGAAATGTTCTCAGCATCTCATTCTGCAGAAGCACCTCTCTTTTGTAATAGAATAAATGATTTATACTGCTTGTGCTCCTCTTTTTTAGGCTGCTAAATTGTCTAGGCTAGAGGAGAATAGTAGTAGTAGTAGTAGTAGTAGTAGTAGTAGTAGTAGTAGTAGTAATAATAATAATAATAATAATAATAATACCTGAATCAAATTGCTAACACGTTTGTGAACTTTAATGACAGTTTTCTCTGAACACTGAATTTTTTCTCTCTCTTATTTTCTGCAATGCACAGCAAAGAATATTATTTAACATACTTACTGCTCAGAAAAATCTTCCTGTCTCTGTAAAGAGTCCAGCCTTATTTCTTGTTCAGTGACTGATTTTTTTTTTGTTTGGTTTTTTTTTTGTTAAAATGAAGTGAATGCTTTCTCTCAACCATGTTTGGCTGTCACAGACTCAAAGGCTTCCACTCAAAGGGGAATTATGTACGTTGCAATAAGGAAAAACAGTAAAAGAGAATGCAAAGGAGGAGAGAGACAGACAGACAGCAAAGCTGAGAAGTGTACCTCAAAAGGGTGTTAAGCCAGATCAGTGTGTAGTCTCCAAATTTTGCTCCAGTATGCTTTACCTTGATCTAAAGTATTTGAACATCATAACCCATCAGAGTTAGAATATGGATCTCAAGAGTACTGATGCTCCTGTGATACGGCATTTGGGAAGGACTGCAATCCTCCACTCACTGTATTTAGAGACTGCACATTTGGATTGCACCTGGGACCTATAATTGGGAGGGACCATGAGAAGTTATGTAAACTCTCGAAACATTCCTCAAAATTAAGATAAAGAACAAACTTTTGGAATAAGGATCCCTGTTTCACACAGAGAAACTTATCCAGCCTTTTTCTCATCCCGCTATTGCTATGTTCCAGGCCGATATGATTTGTTATGAATAATTATCAAGATTCTAGTTTCAAACATATTAATAAGAAATTTCTAAAATCTCACATCAGAACCTAATCCCATAAATTTCATTGCCCCATTCTCCATCAAACATATATCTTCCTTTCAATTTAGAGCTGATTAAATTATCAAAGTATTGGCTCATCTCCTTTTCCTTTTGTATGAAACTGGGTGCCTGAGTTCATTGTTCAACCACACATAGTGTCTTCTATTCTGTGCTACATACTGCCATGACTTGTTCTGTGCAGCTGGCACAACAATTTCAGTTTCTGGGCCAAGAAAGATTAAAACGTTTATAGCTTCACCAATTTAGTTTAAGACTAGAGACACCAAGAGCTTTGAAGTACTAAAAATCCTACCTGACAGCAACAAAGTTTAACACAGATACTCACATGCATGCACACACACACGAAATATATATCGATGGTCAGAGTTTTATGGTGATCCCCTGAGGAACAGATTAGAAAGAATTTTTTTTGTTTGCCGCAATGGAAAAGCAATAATAGGCTGTTTGCCTTATGCCAGCATTTCTCTTCTCCCTCCTTCTCTTCACCCTCAAACCTAATGTGTTGTTCAGTAATGCCCATCAGTCCTATAAGAATATAACAGAGTTATTCATTACTTCACTTGATGCCCCAAAGATTGAAAAATAGTTGTTACATACCACAAGATGATTGTGCACTGAAAGATTAATAGGCGTAAGGATTCACCAGCTGTCCACTCTATTCAGAGAGAAGAAGAAAAAAAAAATATGTAAATCACTTTGGCTGCTGGCACAAGATGTTGTACAATATTTGCCCAGTGCTGGGGTCACCACAATGAAAAATACCCAGCTTCATTTAGGCCTTAGTACCTTCCTACCTAAGGCTGTGCCGTGATGGACGGTATCGTTAGCGTCTGAACACCAAGAGCTGACTTGCTCAAGGGCTCACACCTTTAGTGCTTCATGCAAATGAACCTCTTTCTATGCATCTGACCCTCTGTGTGGAAAAGTTTAAATAGAAATGCTTTCAAACCATAAATTAAAGCAAGCTTCCCTCCATCCCAGTCCCCTATTAGTCTCTTTCTGTCTCCCTCCATGTCTGGAAATGGAAACTTTAAATTACTCCATATAAATCTGTTTTTCACATGCTTTATATTGTAGCATAATACAGCTTTCTTTGCAATAACATCATGTGGGGGTCTTGGGGGTTTTTTGTTTGTTTTTTATAAGCAACATCAAGTGTGTTCAGAGCTTCAAAATCAGTATTACATAGATTACTAACAAAGTAACAGAAGAAAGGGAGTACAGAGAGATGCATGAGCAAAGAATAAAGGGGATTTTGGAGGACAGGAAAGAGACAGGGTGTCAATGAGGTAAATGCACAAAATTATTATTTGATTGTTATGAACATCGGTATTTTGGTCATACTTCCAAAATCTATATGCTCTTAGGTCCCCTTTTGGACTAATTTATTTACACAAAAAATGAGAGACGCTGTTTACATACAGTTAAAACTTCATGGATTCACCACACATAAAGTGTTCACTACAGGAGATACAGGAGGTAAGATTATAATTTTACACACTGTAAAATCAGTAAAGAGAAAAATAAGTGCTGCTAGAGTGATCCAATGGAGGTACCTCTTCTTCCCTTCCTACAGAAGTGAATTAATATTCAGTTTACTACAGAGCTGAATATTAATTTTAAAAGATGCCTCAGTGAGGATGCTAACAGAAAATAAGGAAGAAGAAATATCTGTCACAGACATACAAGTTACTAGAGAAACTGAGAAAAGGATACTGGAATCCTTATTTTCCAAAGTGGTAACTTACATTGTAATAGGCTTTTTGTACAGATTGACAGAGAGATGGTAACTGGTGGCAAAGTACTAGAGAAAAGTTTGGGAGTTTAGGTTGTTGGAACCCCAGGCTTCTTTAAGTGGAAATGTTACTTTGGAGGAGAATTCACTGGATTAAGTACATGCTCACATCTAGAAATGCATTATGCATAGTTAGAAAATATGAAAGTTTGAAACTGTTAATCTTGGCAAAGGAAGGGGGGTGAAAAGAAATGGTTGATATCTTTAAGGACTCTTCAAGATTATTATCTAACCTGTTCAGAGAAAGATGAGAGGAAGGCTTGCCCAGAAGTAGAATTTGTAATAAACCAAAATGATTTCTCAAGAATAAACTTCTCTATAAACATGACGTCTAACACATTTATATGTGTTATAACCAAAAAAAGTAATCAAAGTTAACCAGCTGCTGTTGGTGTTATTGTTCTTGAACTGTATGTCTTGTAAGTCAGAAGAAAAAAAACAGGGATTAAAAAAAACCTGGAAGGTGGGCATTTCTGTAGCTGAGTTCAAGGGATTTCATTCTTTAAGGTCCACTATAGAAACATAACCTCACTCTGATTACCTAGCTGGGACAGCTGCTTGCCAATTGACAGCATATCTTCTTACTGAAAAGCTCTGCTAATGACTAAAAAAATTATTGCTGTTCTAGCCAGGCTTGGCATACTGCTATATTGAATTACAAAAACTAACCAGTTAATTCTTTTACTTCAACTCAAAGAGGCTATAGTTCAAATTCAGCCCTATCGAACTGTTCTGGCTTTGGCTGGGAGAGAGTTAATTTTCTTCCTAGTAGCTGTCATAGTGCTGTGTTTTGGATATAGCATGAGAATAATGTGATAACACACTGATGTTTTAGTTGCTGTTAAGCAACGTTTATACTAAGTCAAGGACTTTTCAGCTTCCCATACTCTGCCAGGGAGGAGGTGCACAAGAAGATTGGAGGGAGTGTAGCCAGGACAGCTGACCTAAAGTGGCCAAAGGGATATTCCATACCATGTGATGTCATGTTCAGTATATAAGCTGGGGGGAGTTGGCCGGGGGGCAGAGATCGTTGCTCAGGGACTGACTGGGCATCGGTTGGCCAGTCGTGGGAGGTTGCATCACTTGTTTGTTTAAGAAGCTGCCCGTCTGCCAGCAGCGACGCATCGTGCATCACTTGCTTTGTATATTATTATTATTGTTATTATTATTATTTTTATTTTATTTTATTTCAGGTATTAAACTTTATATCTCAACCTACGAGTTTTCTCACTTTTAGTCTTCCGATTCTTTCCCCCATCCCACCCTGGGGGGGAGGGTGAGTGAGCGGCTGTGTGGTGCTTAGTTGCCAACTGGGGTTAAACCATGACACAAACTCAATGGGAATTTTGTGATTACCTATTTTGTGATTGGCTGGGTTTTTTTGAGATCATAAGATCTCTCAGGCTTAAAATGACTGAAAGCAAAAAACCCTACATTATTGCTGTCACTGTTGTAGCAAACACCTTAGGCATTAAAAAGAACAAATACAGAACTATATGTGGGAGGTAATGGTGATGAATAGAAAAGTATTCAGGAACTAACAGTAGATTATAGCTGAAAACACATTCCTTTTTGTTTTTTCTTTTAAGGCTTAATTTTGTGCAGTGCAAAGGTTTGGAGTTTTCTCCTGAGAAAAAAGTATGTGTGCTAGATATACCTATATACTCATCACATTTGTGCCTTTGGCCTGTTGCTTCTGACCAGCACAGTTTGAGAATAAATATTAGCCTAATTTTTGCCAGTCAGTTGATTATAGTCAGTAAACTGGATAGCCTTATCATTGAACTCTTATTCAACTTTGAGTCATATGGGACTCTCATAGACCCCAGAAGGAGCTGTAGATGTTCAGTGACCTAAGACCTCAGGTTCTAGATTCTTTTAAGTGGATCAAGTTTTACACCGTGCATCTAAAATTTGCCTTTTAGGAAAATACTGGTTATATTGATACTTCCCAGTAGGGGTAGGCATTAAGAGCACCCTCAAGACCAGATGTCTTGTATTGCAGACGTAGCCTGAAGCTTACATACCTTCCCACCCATACAAGCTCCCCCATGCCCAAGCCCACGTGCAGTGTATTCATATCACCAGGTACACGGCCAAGGCTCTTCGTGGATGAATCATGGCATAACAAAGTGGGCTTTCCTACACAAAGCCACCTCGTCTCTCTTCAGCCACCGTTTGACTCAGCTCACATGTCTTTCTCTGCCTCCTTACAGATGAGTCTAAAGACCAACCTGCATTCTGAAGTTAGAGTGCCAGCTTTAATTTAAATCTATTTGTCCCTGCTTATGTCCCTTAAGAAAGACACCTTAGGGCAAGGTGTCCCCATATCTCCTCCCCTTCCACCATTTGCAGGAAGGCCAGAGGATGTTCACCAGGCATTTGGTGATCGAATGCTTGTGGACAGAATCGAATGTGTGGACAGAAGATATGAGGAAGGGTGAGTACGGTGAGCTTAGGGCCCCTCTGGAGGCTTCTTTCTCAGCCTAGTGTAGACACAGCGATAGCTCTGTGCTTCCACTTCTCTGCTCATGTAACAAAGAGATGATATTTCCTTCCCTTGCAGGGGTTTCACAAAGCTTAATTCATCAGTGGTCTGTGAGGGACCACTGTGAGGGAGTTTTTGCAGGGATGAGTACCTCAGAATGGTCTAAATAATTTATCCCTTGCTTTTTCTTTTACCCAGTAGGCTTCTCTTTAAAATGCTTCCAGCCCTTTAAAGTTTGGGAGCACACTGTACTTGCAGAAAGAAAAAAAAAATTACAAAGAAAAATGCATAATGTATGATAATGTTGAAAGTAGCAAGAATTAAAGTAAATGGTCTGATATAAAAAGGGTTTCAAACAGGATTAATAATTCTGCAATTTGTTATACAAAGTCAATTTTTCCACTTCCAAAGTTAAGTTGCCTGGTGGGGTTTATTGGCTCACTCATTATTAGGTATATATCACTTTTATTGTTTCACATCATTCATGAATAAAACATTTTTGCTCTAAGCTGCCATATATGAAAGTTGGTCTGAGAGCCTATATCCTCTTTTATTGGAAAAGGGAAATACATTGTATATTTATATTTATATATTTATACATTTATACATTTATATATTTATGCTTTCTTCTATGTTGGGAGGTTTTGTGTGTTTGTATGCATATGAACATATATATGCATGTATATATGGTAATATGGTAATATGCATCTATTGTGTATCGCATTACCATATATATACACACCAATCTTTGAAAAAGACCTAGTGATACTAAGAATTTTTTTTTCTTTCTGATAAACTTTCCAAAGCCTGCCCTCTTCTACTCAATCTGACCTATTCTGGATGGCATCTTTCACAAATGTCACTTTCCTTTCCCCCTCGCCCTATCCGTCAGGTTTCTCAGCTGATCATATCGACGCTGCTAAACCTTGGTTCCTCTCCTAATCTGTGGCAGAATGGCTCCTATCCTTACAACACTAGACATGATTGAGCATCCAGGCAGCAGCCAATGTACTGCTACAGATGATATGAGGAAATGTTAGCAGGAGAGATAATAGTTTTATTTTTGGTCTTCTTAATCACTCTGCACCTGGTAGGAGTTTTATATGACAGATAAGTAGTATCAAGAGACAGACAGAAGTTGATGGGGAACATTTTTATGTAAGAATGCATTTATTGATTTAGAATATCTGGGTGAGAGGGGTTTTGTGGAGATTTTTTTTATTGTTATTCCTTCAGTTTATGAAAGTTAATTTCCTGTCAGCAAATTTGGGCTGGAGTTTCAGAATTGATAAAAACAGAAATTAAAAAGAAGCCAAACAAACATCATTTCAGTTGATCTGAGGGAACTCACTGTTATGAAAGCAGTTTTAAAAAGTGGAGTTTCCAATGAAAGCTCCGCCTTTGACCTTAAGACTCTGTCCTCTTTAGTGGTGAGAGGTAAATTACATTTGCTAACTTCATCCATGACACGGCACAAATAACTCCATAAATGCTCCATAATTGTGCTGTGATTATATGGTTATTGCTGCACATTGTCAACAAAATGATCACCCTGAGGCCCCATAGCTCCAGTGTATGGCACATGGTAATTAGCTAAGAAAGGACTAGGATCTAAGGGGCTCTGGAGGAACTCCTTCAGCAAACACACAGGGCAATTAGCCTGTTCAATGGACACCTCCAAAGACAGTAACAATGGAGACTGGAGCAAGGAACACATTTTTAAAAACGTGAGGCACAAACTTAATAGAGGATTAAAAGGATTGCAAGGGGAGAGAAAGAAAAGCAGAGTAATGTCATGGTCCAGCGTCTCACAGCAAAAGTTTCCATGCTAACTTGTGCACTTGTCATCAGACAAACATCACATCAAGGCCAAGGAGAACTTTGTCTTGTTAAGAACTGTCTTCCTTTTATTCTTGAAATTAGTAGTTGTTGCAACCGCAGACAGCTCTGAAGCAGAGCTCAGAAATGTTAAGGGAGCTGGGAGACAAAGACTGGACGATATCTACTGCATTCGTTTCCAGTCTATTTGGAAATATCTGAGCTGTCCAGCCACTGGACCAGCTAGAAAGAGACAGACTATAGTGTCCTGGTGGTTAAGCCCAGGACCGTAAGTGTTCTCAGATCTGGCCATAATTCCCTCCTGTATCTCCACTATAGGCTGAACTTTGGAGGCCTCTATGATCAGTATCCTAGTGATAGCCAAAGATTATTTTTATGCAGTTTAGGTCATATGATTAGGAGGACGAATATATCATGGCCTAATCTACCATTAGCTATCACTACCTGGCTGCTTTCAGCACAGTGCAGTTTGTTTGAGTCCTACCTACAGCTAGGCTAACTGTGCAGATAGGAAGCATGTGGGCCATGGGCTTTGTTGTACTTTGGCCTAATCTCAGCCTTGGTAACCTCAGAGTGAGTTTCCAGGGTTGTGGGTTTTGTGGGTTTTTTGAAACGTTTTAACTGAGCAACGAGGGTACACAAGTTGAAAGTGGAAAAGCATTGGTGCTATTCCTTATTCCAAAGAACAGGCTGGTATTTTGTCAAAAGCAGAACAGTTTCTACACCTGGGAGAGCCCTATCTGCCTTTAAACACCTTATATGTCTGGAGGTATGCTGCTCAAATTATGCCTTTCTCTTACTGATTAGCTCTCTGCTTGGGCTGCGGGCTTTTTTTCTCAGACTTCAAGCTCATTATATATAAACCAGGAATTTTAGACTCTTAATAGGTCTGAATATTTCTTACCTGCCTGAAGTTAGTTGTTACCTCTTCTAGGTCTTTTTGTGGATTTTATTATAAATTATTTGGTTAAGGTCATGTGGAAAGGCTGTTGCAGAGCAAGGACCTGAACACAGGTCTGCAGCATCCCAAATTCCTGCCCTAACCACTGACTCATCCTTCCTCCCACACGCTATCCCTCACCCCTTGCTGCTCTTGGCATGGCTTCTTCCTGTCCTTATGCCAGGGGAAGAGGGCATGTGGAGGAGAGCCAAGTGTATCCGACCCATGCCACTCAAAAACACTCTTGCAACTGGGGGGCATTTACAGCTATTCCTTTCAGGCAGATTTTTGGTTGCTTTTCCTTGCCTCATTAGCACAAAGCAGCTGGAGTTGAGGCCTTGGCTTGACCCCAAAGTATGGTCTGTGTGAGACTACCGCCAGAAGTGAACTGCTTGATTGCTCACTGCAGTGAATGATTACCTGGCTGTTGTATGTTTTTGTATGCCTGTTATTCCAATGAGTTGAAGTTAAACTTTGGCTGGAAAAACTACTCCCAAGCTATGCAAGTTTTCATCACCAAATCCATCAAACTCTCCTAAAAAAATCTTTTTTTTGCAAAATGGGAATCTCCAACAGGATTGTAACTTGCACAAGTTAAAATACTGAGAGCCAAATTCATCCCTGTAGTGCATCCACTGACTTCAGCATAGAGCTACAGCAAAGATGAATTGGTCTGGAATGTATATGTTGAATATTTAATGCAAATACAACATGCCATAAGTACATGTCCTGCAGGTAAAATGCAATTATTCTAATTACACTGCAATTACTGTACAGCTACAGAGTAAATTACCTGATTATTTGCATTCTGTGCTATAAGATGTTCTAATTCAGTCTCCAAACCCATGCAAACCTATTTCCCTTGCACAAGAGCTCCAGGTATTTTGGTTAGCAGGCATTGCCCTGTCATGACAAGACGCGGTTCTAGGGTACTGACCCATTTTTTACCCCTTATTCACATCTCTGTGTCCTCTTCCATTTACCTGTTGGTGGCTATGTTTTAATTGTTAGATACAGAGGGGCATTCACAACATTTGCCTCAGCAATGGGCAGGAGTAGTGCTGTTGGTAATGCATCTCTACTGCAAGCCAGAATGGTTGTGGCACACTGTGGTGCATATTGTGGATGCAGTAGCTCAGTATTTAGAGATGTTAACTCCATTTCATTAAACAGATGGCTGAAACAGGCACACAGGAGAATGGATTAGTACCACAGCAGAAGTGATAAGGCTACCAGTGATGAAGTAAAATCATATGAGACAAAATGAGAAGCCATCTGAGAGGAATGTAGCATCATAAAAAGGTTGATTAAAAGAGACCTCTGGAGGTCATCTCTTCTAACATTCTGCTTAAAACCAACACTAGATGAGGTCAGACATAGCTTTGTCTAACCAAGTGCTGGAAACTTCCAAAGATGGAGATTTCATAACCTCGCTGTGCAACCTGTTTCAGTGCTGCACTACCTTTCTATGGAAAGAGCTTTTGCTAATACCCAGCCCGAACCTCCCAAAGGGCATGGGGAAACATTTCCCCACTGCCCTTCACTGTATCACCTACCACTATTGAGAAGATATTGGCTCTTTCATCTTTGAAACTATCCCTAAAGTAGTTGAGGGCAAAATTAAGGAGTAGAGAATTAGACTATGTAAAAGTACAGCAGTAGGATGGGAGGTGGCAGGCAGAACAATTATTTAAAAAGATCACTTCCATGATTCCCTGTACATATGTAATGTCAAGACACAGTACACGTATGTAGATTATACATACACATGTGCCTACACATAATGCTGTAGTCTGGAAGAAGCAGTATAAGGTGAAGAGGCTCCCGAGTCTAATTTCTGTTCTGCCACTAGCTGATGGGTGACCTTGATCAAGTCACTTCTGTGCATAACAGGGGTAGTGAGGGAAAATTTCTCTCTAAGCTGCTGTGAGACATAGTAATGAGAAGAGCTAGTTAAGAATAAGGTCATATAATAACTGTTGTTATTACATGCTATAATGTGTTATATATAATACACACAAAAATAACACATTTCTGAGAAATCTATCACCAGAGCTCAATAAATTAATCCTTTTTTTTTTTTTTTCCCTCAGATTGGTGTAAAATGATCACTGTTTATTAGCAGATATCATGGATTCCCTTCACCCACTTCTTTCTCTATGTCTGAGAAACTCTCTGAGGTTTTGTTTTCTACGCTCTACAGCAAAGGCAATTCAATTAGGACATCAAGCCAGCCTGAAACTGAGGTCTCTAAGGTGCACTGGAGACAATCTTTTAAGATGGCCAGTCCT
>NW_008825501.1:1956791-1969086 GCF_000699105.1 Pygoscelis adeliae
GGGAACACAATGGTTCTTCCTGACCCTTTGGACTCTGCTTTTTATTGATCAAAGTATGTAGGCATTTTTTGCTTGGGCAGATACTTGAACATGAATGCTGTTTCCTAAGGCAGGCTTACTTTTATTGGAAACATGATGTAAACTGAAAAATCTTAATCAAAAGAATAATTCACATACTAAAATCCAATAAGTTATAGGTTGTTTGGTTTTCATATTTAACATGAAATATGAATTATATGTGTTTATCCTATGGTCTATACTTAAAAATGAAATTGAATGACATTTTCAAAGTCAAACATTTTTTAAATATTTCAAAGGGCTACAGTCCAAGATACAGTATCTCTGGTGAGTTTCTAGAGATTTCTGAAGTCATTCATGCCATACAAATAGAACCTTGATATCAAATTATAGACAGTGTAGGTGACATTAGCACTAAATCAGGTTTTCCAGCACTTTTTGTTATGAGAAAATTCTGTTTTCTTGGTTTCAGTAGTATCAGTAGTATATTATTTTTCACCAATTCAGATTTTCTCCTTTTTTTTTTTGTTCCTTGGTGGCTACCTGTGTCTGAGTTATTATTTATTTTATTTTATTTATGTTACATGAAATTTCAAGTAAAATGGTTTAGCCATTTCTATTAACAAAGTAAAGGAGGAAAACTTAAGCTGCTCCTGTCCATATTAAAAAAGATTGAAAATAACAGCCAAATAATACTAATTTAATATGTGTGTATTTGGGAAGCCCAAATCACCCCAAAGGTGATTGATGCACAAGCCTTTCATTTCCCACATGGTCAATACACACTGACAGAAATTGTTAGCAATTACCTTCTGAAGTTTTTGTCTGTACCCTGTATACTCCACCCCTTAAAACTCCCCCGTGCCAACTGTCTGAGGCACCACATTCCTGAAGATTTTCATATTGGGCCTGTAAAGATTAAGCAGGACTTGCTATACAATTGTTCTCCTTGGCCTTCTGTAACATTTCTGGAAGGACTAAAAGCAAGCAAAATATCTGGCATAAAAAAATGTTTGTGAAAAGAAAAGGCACATCTTCATGTAATAAGTACATGTGGTATCACACATTTATAAAGCAGTAAAAGAATAGTCAGTTAATAACTCCATTGAGTAATTTTATTTTTTTTTTAACATTCCTCGAAAATATTTCTAAATGCATATTGCAATTGTAAGCTAAGGTAAAGGTTTATAATGGACCAAGAGAAACCTGTACATGAAGTAACATATACTTATTAATTCTTTTTTCAAAGCACAGAAATTCGGCTAGAGGAAGGAAATGTATTTTCTTATACAAATCACATGTTGCTTTGAAATATTTGGAGGTAAATCACTGAAGCTGAAGATGAGCTGTCCTCTGACAGACCATCCCATTATCACATGCATATGCTGTTCAAAGGTTTCAGCAAATGCAGAATATGTGAAACACATTTTATAGTTAAGTAAGCATCTAGGAAGATTTCCGATGAATTGCAGTGGTCTGGAACTAGGTGCAAATATTGCACAAAATTACATTTAGTCCCAGCAAATAGCTACGCAAGCTTAGCCTTACAACTTATCACCCCTGGTTCTGAACATGACACTTAGAAACATGAGACCTACCTCCTTAGCTTGTCATTTTACAATTCTTTAATTCAAAGGCTGGTCTATTCACCAACTCTCAGATCAAACTGTGTCTCTTCATAGATCTGAAAAAGGTTAAACAAGGCCTTAAACAGGTGCTTACTGCTTTCTTTTTTCCCATATTTTGGTTAATGTTTGTGTCTAAAGTGTAGTGATGGGAGGAGTTATCATAAATCTTCCCACACCCTTCTTTCCAAGTTGATTCACAATTTATGTTCATTTGGCTCTAATGACATGATTAGAGCTGAATCAGATCAGATTTAATCTGCAGTTAAACTGTGAAGTTATTTTTCCCCCAAAATGAGGTTGTAAAACCAACATCAAACTTAAACTGCTATGTATGATTTTTTCCTCCCTTTTTTTTATCTTCAGTATTTCACAACTGCAAAATAAGGCATCTATTTGAGCATGGTAAATACTGACATCTGGTTTGCAGCTACTTGTAAACTACACCAGTTGAACTAGAACTGTGTAAATATACTATTCAGATAGACAGAGAGACATTGTTCAGTATGAGTTAAATCTCTTTGAGATCTTTTCGAAATTTTATTTACTGACATTTCACAGACTTCTCGGATTTGATAACAGAACACCTTTTGCCATGTTAGATGTAAATTACCTATTATAATCCAGCTATCACTAGAGGCCACACTCTTTTCATGTCCAATAGCTGGCAAATGCATTCTAGTATTAGTTCCCTTTCTGTGGATGCATAATATATTAAATTTTAGCTATTCCTACCTCTCAATTTATCAAATATGGGTTAGTCACATGCTTAGGTCAAGTACTCTCTTGTAAGGGCCCCACTGATGATGATCATGTCTTGCTTCTCTGTTTTTCCCTATTAATCAAAGGGTTCATGTCAGATCAACACAACTGAGTCACACCAGCTCTTCCTGCCTGTAAACCCAAGCTTAAGAACAGAGCAGATATTGTTGACTAATTTCACATAGCTTTACCAATGATATCAAATGGTGAAGGTCTCTGCCTTCAGGAAAAAATTTTCGTCCATGACTTGTAAATGAAATAGCCAGGAACCATTGAAACAGTAATAATACACACACACACAAGTTGTTGTTAAAGTCTGTTTGGGCTGTGGGGAATCATGGGTCTCCTATGCTTTATGCACACAGGTTACTGTAGTCAAAAATTCACGAAGGGAGGGTATATATCGGAAACAACACCCTTTCAGAGCAAGGGACAGATTTTAGCATCATTCTGAAGCGAGGCTTGCACTCACAGTATGACACACTAATAGCTTTAAAAGCACAATGACTATATTGTTCAGGCAACTCATAAAACCTGGCCATCAAATCACAATCCCTTGAGTCCATGTGAATTCTCCATAGTATAAAATGCCAGTCTATGAGTCCTTGCTAGAACAACTGATTGCAAGGTCATAACCTTAGAAATCAAGGTCTTCACAAACGAACATCTAATCAAATAACCCAAAGTAACTATATTTAATGCTGTCCTTTTTGCAGCATTTCTATCATATTATATTTAGAAGCATATAGAACTTGTATACTGTACAGTCTGCTTATCTATAGCTTACCCAGTGAAATATTATTAGTTTTCATATCTATAACTTTTATTGTTTTATCTTTGACAAACTCTGAAATAGTACACTAGTGACATTTTTAAAAATTATCCTTCTGCGTTTAAAGACCACTCATCATTTTCATCTATCATTGTTCTGGAAATGTCACATTGATTTTATCCTCTTTGCAATAAATGGTAACATCCAAAAAAACAAATAATAGTCTGACACTTCAAAATCAGCTGCCACTCTTGGACAGAGAAAAATAAATAAAAGGACAATTTTCTTGAAGGACAGGAGAGAGAAAAAAAAGAGTGTAAAGAGAGAGAGAGAAAGAAAGCTTTATCTCTTTCTGGCAATACTGACAACAACCAAAATAGCAGGAATCATAACTAGTTTTTTTCCTGTCCCACCAGTGTTATATGAATAGTAATTGTGATGCTGATCAATGAAAATGCTTGCAAACGAGGAAACTGAAATCCTTCCATGTATGAACTAATACACTGAAAAAGGAAATGGGAAGCAAAGATTAAAAATGCAGAGTCCATTTCCCCTTCTCCCAACCCCAGCAGTGTGTTAAGGTAACAAAGACCTTGAACTGAAACTCTAGCCTTGCTGAATCTTGCAGGAATTTTGCCAGTGACCTCACCGTCTCCAGCAGTTCACACACAATGACGGCAAGGGTGTGCTGGACAGTCTGAGAAGATGGGGCTGAACCAAGCAGTTGTCCAGAAGCTGGGCTTGCCCCAAACCTCAATGAAGTTACTGTAAGGTTATCTTTGGTGGCATTGGATGGTGGATCAGCTACCTGTACCCACATCCAGGCAGGTAGAGGAATGGGGAAGTGGGGTATAGGGGACAAACATGAACAGCCAAAGAAAGAGATGGGTGTCTAGACCTATGCAGATGATAATGGTAGAAGTGTCTACATGGTTTCAAAATTTAAGAAGTCCAAGGCAAGTTAGGAAGGGAATTCCTGAAGAAATATTGTCTGAGGCCATATGGAAAGGGGCAGAACAGGTTTGCTGATCTTGATTTGTCTTCACAACCAATTATCTAGCAGAAAATATAGGACATTTTTGTTTGAATATTTTTTTAAAATGACACATTATGTCAATGGAGAACAAAATCCATTGAGTTTTTAGTTTGCTGTTAGGATTTTTTAAATCCTTTAAAAAAAATTTCCATCATCATAAGCATTGCCCTTTCTCTCTCTGGAGCTAGATTTAGAGCCTGATTTAGCGTTGGCTTGTGTCTTGCCATAGTCATTTACACGATTGCAAAAAAGCACATAAACATGTCCTGAATCTCTGCTTCAGAGAAGCAACAAGGAATGGTTTCCAATGGGCTCATGCCTTCAAGCTGATTGAGTTTGGAAATGGAACTAGACTGAAGCTGCTCTCTCTATGCCACTCACATGTCCCCTCATGTCATATCTCCTTCCCCAATACATGAAAAGGCTTCCTCTTGTTCCTGACAGCACCCACAACATTATTCTCCTCGATGTCTTCTTGTCCCCTCACAATGTATCACAGTGTTCACCATGACAATTTGTCTCTTCAGCAAAAGAATCTAATTTTTTCATATCATTTAGCTCCCACCCAGTCCCCTATTTCCTTTTGGTTTCCAATCAGGCAAAGAGCAGCTTAAACATTAGTTAATTTGATATTATAAATGCTAGCTGGCTATCAGGTCCAAAAGCTTTTTGGGAAGGAGAGAAGAGGAAGAGGAAATAGTTAAACATGCAGACAATATGATCAAATCTGCTTTCTTTTCTTAGTAAACTTGGGAACAATTTCCGCTCAGACACAAATATGATTTCAATTTAGCATTTCATCCTTACTCAGCAAAGCATGTAAACACCCACTTAATTTTAAGCAAGTGCTTAAATCCTATTCCAGTGGCACTTAATCAGGCACTAAAGTTAAGTATGTGTTTAAATGCTTTGATGATTTGAAGCCTAAACAATGAGCAAAGTAATGACTTACTGAGATTACACTGTGACAGGAAATAATACTTATTGAACAAGGGACACTATGGTACACCTCAAGCCACTTCATGGTGAAAGAAAGGACTTTGGATTGCTCGTGTGGTTTTCTACAGCCTTTCACCTTCATTAAAACAAAATAACACAAAAGAAAGGAAAAATATCCTTGAGAAAAATTCAAAGCTATAAATAAATAATAAGGCATACAATATTTCAATCTATAATCACAATTTATGGAAGTAGTGGGGAGTGTGGTAGAAATGTGTTTGTCTGTTATGTACATGAACAATAAGGCCATGTCATGAACAATGAGCCTATAAAACAGGAACATAACAGGAAGAAAGCTTTAATGTACGTATTATTAAGATTTGGATATAACACTGCAAGGTTCTTTTTTTTTTTTTTCTTAAATTGAACATCACATGTATAAAAAAGAGAGGTTTTATCTCCTTCACCACTGATGGAATGAGTTTTTAAGTGTTCTTATGTAGAAAGAATATTTGGACAAGTATTTGGAGGTAATAGAAATGGCTGTCCCTCCTACACAGTTCAGTAGTGAAACAGTTAATTTTAAAATCCAAATATATTTTATAGTCATGAGAAAACACCTGTATGGGGCATGGTTGTATCTGCAGGACAGTAACACCTTGACTGATTTAGTATCAATCCTTACATTATAGCTTGAGGACATTGAAGAAACAAACATATTATATTGTTGAAAATGAGAATTTCAAAAGTACTTCAAAAGTACTGAATAAAGGATAAGAACACTTATAAAACAGAACATAAACATTCAGGTTCAGGGCATAAGCTAGTCAGTAACTGGAAAGGTTAGAATGAGTTTATGTTGTTTGACTATTCCACAAATCTTTACTATGGAATGTCTTGCTCTCCTGAAACCACCAGCGATCGACACAGATGGACTAGAGAAACCATTAGACAGAGGTCTGTAAAATGGGGATAACAGTATTATCTTTCCCAAACTATTGCATTTCTTCAGACCAGAAGTACCAAAATAATACACTACAGTCCAAGCTGAATAGCATGTAAATTTTGCTATACATATCTAGATATGTGTAATGCTCCCTGCATTCCTGTGAGAAAATGCAGATTATCTGTATTATAGTATATATCCTATTATTCTTCCATTCTCTCAGGAAGGATGTGAAGCACAATCACTTTTGAACTCAGCACAGTTAGAGTTTGAATAATCTTCTCAATGAGTGGGCCTTAAAAAGTTTCACATCAGCATTTAATTTAAAAAGAAAAAAGGAAAAAAAAAAAGAAACAAGCAAACAAGCTAACAACAACAACAAAAAAACCCTGGTATGGACAAGATTACTGAAGCATAGCCTGTCTCTTTCTGTAGTTTTATATTGCACTTACAAGAACAGAGGTCCCATATTTGAGGCCAGCAGATGCTACCATAATAATTAACATTAAAAAATTAGGAGCATTTGAAACTGTCAGGCATTCTGTCTGTGTGCTTTTTCTCGTCATACATTGCTGATATTCATAGGGGAAGTAAATGAAGCTTAAGAACTATCAGGTTCCTTCTTGAATATCTCACGGAGGCTCGAACTTCATAAAGGAATTATCTTAATCATATCATCAAAGGAAAGGGCTTGAAATATGATCTCAGATGAAAACTGTGATGGAGAGAAGTATAGCATAAATTTCTCGGCACTCAAGCCTTGGAAATTACAGCCATGACTCCATATCTCAGGCTCTGGAAGGAATAATAATTGCTATTTGGCAATTTATCAAGGTGAGGGTTCCACTGGAAGGAACGTCGTATTCAATTTGGGAGCTGAAATTACACAACTAGTGGGATATTAAATAACAGCACAAAGCAGGAAGGGTACGCAAGGAAAGCAATGGAACAAATCTGAAGTAAAGGTGAAGCCAACCTCCTTGTTTTCCAGTTATTATCTTAAGGTTCTTCAGTAGAAAAACCTTTGTAGCATGCTGACACAGCTCAACAGCTAGTAACAGAAGCATTAACAGAAGATCCAACCTGGAAAAGTACAATCGCTCTGCTGGTGCTTCTCTTTCTAGACTGATACATGGGTTTTCTGGGTATGCCTGCTGCATTTGTCTCAGGCTTTCTCTTGGCTATATCATAACAGAATATTTAATTAAGAGTTTGAAGAGAATTATAGCTTAAATAGCCATAAAGCCAAAATTAGATATGTGATTAAAAGCATGTTTTCCCTATTGCAAGCAACTGGGACAGTTATTTTAGAAAATTACTGTCCCTTGGTTAACACACAGGACCTGATTCCTACTTCACGGAAAATAAGAAGTAAAGTCAGATAACTTAGATTCCCTTATAGCTCCTGTTTCAGCTGTCATTTGCAAGAGAGAAGGAATATATACATGCCCTGTAACCTGCAGAATCTGTCTCCTCTAACAGACAACTTTGATGCAGACTCATTACCTTAGTTACCCCTTATATCAAAGGAAAAGGACTCAGTGCTTTTAGGATTTTCTAGGGAATCAGAGAAGCCCCTGAGCAACCTATTCAAAGTAAATTTGGAGTTAGTAGGAAACTGGAGTAGATGACCTCCTGAGGCCTCTTCCAACCTAAACTGTTCAATGATTCTATTCATCTGGTCCGCTCTAGATATCTACTTTAAGATATGGTGAATCTCATTATGGAAGTGTACATTTCCACTGATTATGGAAGGAACCTGGTGTGCCCACCTCAGATACAGACATCTGCACTGCTTAGGTGAGTCTCATACTGTGACTCAACAGGAGTGCAACAATTTCTTTGGATATGCTGAGCCACTGCTTACGTGAACATAAAGAACATATAAACATGCACATTCCTCAGTCTGCAAAACTGTATAATGAAGACAAGCTTACATTATGCGTTGCCTTTTTTGGTGTAGGTTGATTAAGGCAGGGGGTGTCTTCTTTACTATGCCCAGCAACCTGAGGTTTCAATGGTACAGCTATCTTGTGAAAGACTCATGTTAACTAAGCTAATAATCAATTAAACAAATTTGGATTGTATATTATATATGTGACATTGGATCATCTAGACAAGAATGCCTTAAAACC
The DNA here is from genome assembly GCF_000699105.1 of Pygoscelis adeliae. Taxonomy (NCBI): domain Eukaryota; kingdom Metazoa; phylum Chordata; class Aves; order Sphenisciformes; family Spheniscidae; genus Pygoscelis; species Pygoscelis adeliae. The sequence continues at coordinate 1,965,025 of NW_008825501.1, forward strand.
CAGCAGTGGATAGCTGAACCAGAGGCCGGAATGACACAGTGAATTTATCTTTGCATTAATACATTTAGTTCACAAATTTCCTGCATATTTGTTTAGTCTCAAGGATATTCAATGCAATTCCCAGTCTGATACATGAATTACTGCAAAAATGTTTAGGCAGTGTCATGCTTTATGAACCAGACCCCTGGGCTGTTCAGTATGGGTTAAACCAAGGACAGACTGTTTTTCATGACAAAGATATTAAGGTATCTATTATGAACCCCTGACCATCAAATTACTCACTGTTTGTCATACCATTTTTAATTTACATGGTGCAAGAGGCTTAAATGTCAGCATCTCTGTTATAACTTAGACTCCAGTGTCTTTAATTAATGTTTCATGTTCATGTTATGGTTATTTAGAATTTGCTGAAACCCCAAGAGTCATAAATTTCTTTTACAGGTCTTTGTGGTATGAACTTTAACAAAACAGCTATAAAGAGGTAATAGGAATGAACAGTACATCACATAAAGCAGAGAGAAGAAGGAGGAAAGGTGGGAATAAACTCCAGACAGATTAAAAGATTTCATCTTTTTTAGATTGGGGTTTGTGATTTTTTTGGTTATTTTCTTCAGAAGCAGGGAGGTGGAGTGTAAGCAAGAAGTAAATTGTGCATAAAATTTTTCACATAGTTGTTTTTTTTTCTTATTCACACTGCGATTAACTTAATATTTCTTACAAACATTTGGCTAACTAAATCTGAAAGGAGCCCATCTACTTGCATGCAGTATTCCTGTGTTTATTAACCTGATTTGCTTGACGAATGTCTGAACTCCTTTAGTTGGTCATACAACCATTTGTATGAATTTGGTCAAATAGCTATGAAGAACAAGATGATAGAGAGGATGGGAAAATTCACTCTGTTGGTTTTCATCTGTGAATGTGGAGGCATATTACAGAGCTAGAGTAAACTTAGGACTCTGAAATTCAAAGTCAATGAATCAATATAAGTGGTAGTAGAGGACACCCTTAGCTTCCAAATGTGGCCTCCTTAAGTCAACAATGACCTAGGTAATGACCCTTTGCTCTTCTTAGTTGTTCGGATCACATCTTATTTTCTTCTGGATCACACTGGTAATCAGTAAAAGTTTAATTGGGAAACTGTAGTCAGGAATAAGTTATATATTTAACATATAGGAAACTATAAATGGACTTAAGAATACAAAAGAGCTGTTATGAACTGTGTATTTAGAGTAAATTGAAAAACACTACAGTATGACTAAGAACTGTAATACCAAAGGTGTAACAGATTGGAACTGAAGCTGATGTATTGTCATATCAGCGAGGAATATGCTTTCTTGTCAAGAATAAGTTAAAAAAAAAAGGGAAATATTGGCAGAGCTATCTAAGGTCCAGTGTTTCATTATGAGAACTATTTGAGAGATATTGGAAATGCTGCACAGGTTTTCTGCCAACACAGAAAGCAGAGGTGGAATTATATTTGCCAAAAAGTGCAGAGACTTGTGTCTCCAATGAAATAGCAAAGTGGCTCTGAATGACCCTGTGGTTCAAGAGTGTGGTAAGTCTTATAATTAATGTGTTTGCATATGTGTGTTAATACAGAAAAAGAACAGGAATAAACTGTTATGTATTTGTCAAAATCATATATGTACTTTAAAAATACTGTACTTATTCTTCATCTTAATGTACTTGAATGTACTTGAATGTACTTTATTCTTCATCTTAAGAATAAAGATGAAGAAATGCTGTGCTACCCCAGGCTAACCTGCTTTGGTAAAACTTTGTGGGAAAGGAGCTGAAATAAAAAAACAGACTGAACAAAAGGAGAGAGTTATCCTGGCTGTATGCAGTCATTATCCATCAATGTGATTGTGATTTCTCAGTGTCTTCAAAAGCACCCAGAATATACAGAAGTCATTTGAAGAATGAGCAGCACTGCCCTCCTCCCACCAGCTCTGTCCATCCTGGCCTCGCTGCAGCTCAAAGGCTGAGCAACAATCTATAGCTTTAGCCTACTTTGCATGCTTAACTACAAATACAGATGTGTGTGAAATATTACAGTTGTATAAATAGGGCCTCTTGTGGCTATTATGCTGAAATTAAACATTTATGTCATAACTGAAATTATGCAATCTAGTATGATAAAACACAACAGTCAAGGAAACTCTCTGAGCTCATGAGTTGTTCTACAGAAAAGTGCCAAGTAGAAATCTGAATTCCAAAAGCAATTCACTTCTCACTCCCCCCAGATCTGGGAAACAACTGACCATCTGCATTGCAGATTTGACCCGGATTTGATACTGAGCTCTGACTAGGTGAACAAACTTACAGGCTGTTGTTATATCCAAATCCATCCATATTCAGACATTGTTTTCATATACACTGAGACCACCACCACCAGTTATACAACCCAAAGTACTGTAGGTCTAAACTGAAAGGACTTGGTTGCTGGGGCTTGGTGCCTCTCAGCTGAAGTGATTTCCTCCCTGTGCGTTTTCACTCACCACTGACAGTTTAATGTCTCTGACTGCTGGTACTGGCACAAGCCCCATTGCAGCAGCTGGGGGTACCACTCTCTATCTGGAACCACGGCCCAGCTATACAGGTTTCCCTTCTCACTGGGTTCTGTGTGCAACAGCAGATGCTTGGAGGAGTGGAGTAAGAGATTAGATCAGAGAAGGAGGCAGATCACAGCTTCTTGTCTCATATGGGAGGAAGCATCTTGCCTTCCACATGTCTAGTTTGGAAGGAATAATGTTGCAGCCAGTAAAAATGTTGTTAGTTGCCATTTTCCACGTTGGACCGGAAGCAACTTTGTTAGCCACTTTGTTCTCAGAATAGAAAAAAGGGGGAAAAAATTCTGGAGAAATCAGCCTCTGGTTTCAAATAGAAAACAAAGATGAAACATTCAGAATTTTGAAGACGAACTTCTAAAACGTCCTCACAGCTGAGAGAAGGCACATTAGAGATTTCCAATACCTTGGCAACAGGGGAGATGTAACCTTTGCCTTGGATGTCTTTAGGATACAATACAGACAGATTTGAGGCAAATATGCATTATAGACATAATGTGATGTAGCTGGTATTTGAGAAGATGAAATGTAAACCTTGTTTCATAAAATCTACTCCCTCAGGTGCAAGTACCCACATCATGTTTAGTCTTAAATATAATATTTTGGGGCCCTTATAATAGGAAAGTCCTACCTGAAAGTTGAGAAAGGAGGCAAAGATAATGTGTGTTGTGTCTTTATAGAAGGATAAGCAGACCGAAAATGTGTTTGGAACAGTTTTGGTATTGTTTGAAGTTTCTGTTTTGAAGGGAAGTGGAAAGTAATATTGTCATTGTTGTTTCTCTGCCACAATCACCTTTACACATGATTAACATGAAAACCATGGAATCTGGTGTATTGCTTATCATTTACATTTTCTTTCCCACTCACTGCCTTTCATTCCAGAGGGCACTTGATGGAGATTTGTTCTTTCATTCTTCATTTAAGCTCCTGAAAATTCAAAAATTTTGGCGGGTAGCATCCCAAGTCATATACCACAGGCAAAAAGGGAAGTTTCAGGGGATAGGCTGTGATAAACCATCAGCTGCGGTCTACGTGCATTGCTTCAATCACTCCAGTGCAGCTACATCAATATAAACCAATAAGGAATACAAGTCATACAAGTCAACGTTGCATGGCTGCTAATTGTAAACCACACCACTGAAGTCAATGTAGTTGTTCTAGTATAAGTCAAATTGCAATTAATAATTTAAAATTCACTAGAATTTTTGCAGATTTCAAAATACTGCATTCTGCCCCTAGCTCCAATACATTTGCTATAAAGACTCCGATCCTCTACCTATCACCAGTCACTGCCTAGAGATTTTGGGAAATCTTTGTAGTTCTCTGGCTCAAATGGTGTTGTGAATATCCTGCTGTGGATTGGTTTCTTTTATCATCCATGCAAATATTTTGGTCAAGTTTGAGTTAGTGACAAACGGAATCATCCACTCAGCTCTCTCCTTCTTCTAGTCAACTACAAAAGCATTCAAATTCCCTTCTGTTGACTTTC
>NW_008825501.1:1969096-1978184 GCF_000699105.1 Pygoscelis adeliae
CACTAACTTCCCATTTCCCTCACTCAACCTGACAAAACCTCGAGTATTTCCTGTTAACCATGTTTCTTCATGCAACAAACTGAAAATACTCTCCAGACTCCATTGGACGAAGAGCCCAGGCATGAGCAGTTGTGTGTAAACTCCAAACGGCTGGAATGCTGCCTATAAAGCATCTGAGTATTCATTCATAAGCACGATTGCTCAGTAATGGGACTCACTGCCTGGTCAAAATTTGGGGAATGGAGGAGGAAGGGAGAAATAAGAAAAAACTAAATCAAGGGGGGGGGGGGGGGGGGGGGAGAGAAAAGCTGCCATTTAAAAACAAAAAACCCCACTCTCCCCCCAACAACTGAAATTCCAATCTTGATGTAAGGAGAAAAGGGAAAAAAAAAAAAGAGGGGAAAAAAAAAGAAAAAAGGATTTCTTTTATTCTCTTCAGAATACTTCAGTACCAAAAGCATTTCCAGAGACTGCTCCCATGCCTCAAGGGATTGCAAATGCCTTCTGTCATCATTCTCATCCATTGAAATGTACATTAGACACTACAGAGAGAAAACTGGGGCAAGGCAAAAATGAAACAAAACAAAACCAAAGCATAGCCCATCAAAGAAAAGACTCGTTTTTTTCTGGAGTTCAAAGGAATGATGTGTCCCTAAAACAAACCAATTTTCTCTCCCTACATGCACCACACACACGCATGCTTGCACACACACACTCTCACACAGGCTTCTGGTCTCGTTGTAGGCATCCACTTTCTGAATAACCATTTCTGTAAGTAAACAAGCTGCTCCGACTGCAGCATAAAATGAGCTTAATAACAACTGAGATCAAAATGAGCCAAGATAGTAGGGGAGAATAGTGGGTGATCATTCCTAAGACTGTTTGCCCCTGAAGGGAGAATTATTATTATGACCTTGTACCACCGAGCGGGCATGTGCTCCTAGCTGGATCAAATGTAGGCCTTGGCAAAGCTCTCTGCCTGGGAATGTGGTTGCAGTATCTAGTTTTTAACACTACTGGAAGTGTTGCTATGGGCACTGAGGCACAGGAGCCAAATACAGGGGAAGGGAAATAATGAAAAATGCTGATTAGGAGCTCAGAGAAAGGAATGGAACATTTGTGCTCAACAATAAAATGTAATGCTTTGTTAATCTGTTTCTTGGCTGTCTGTACTCCATAGACTTTTTAATATACTTTTTGTATATTACTATATAGGTTATTTAATACACTTTTACTCTATGGGATATTTAATATCCTCTTTTATTCCCTGTTTAGCTACCTATATATACCCTTCTCAAAAAGCCCACAGTTTTTTAAAATGAATTTTGATTAAGTCTAGTGTGCACTCACACTCTAGGAAATATAAAACAAACTCCCATGTTGACTGCTTGAGAGGGAAGATATTAATTAGCACTCTTAGATATGCTACAGACCGAAGAAAATGTTTCCTTCTATAAGAGTTTTCTGTTACATCATCCACCCTAGTATCCTTCACCTTTTTCCCACTGATCAATGATAGTTTATAGCTATGACGTATTCTCAGTGATGCCCCGTACACTGTCAAGTTAAACAAACAAACAAACACAAAGCTTTCTGATTTCTACCACGTTCTCTTCAGCCAGTTGTGATATTGGGCCATTATTTCTCATTCCCAGATTTTTGACACTGAAAAAAAAAGATATAGCTGTCATGAAAAAGTTGCTGAATCTGCAGTTGTTTAATTGTTCAAAGAACAGAGGAGTCTCTTGAAGTTGAATATCATCTTTTTAATCAGAAGCAGTATGCACTTGCACACCATACTATTGTGCCGCTACTGTTTTTTTTTTTCCACCCTGGAAAACTTTAAGCTGTGACAAAGTCAATTTTGCATCTGCAAGTCTGTCCCTCTTGCAGCACATGTTTCTTTAGCTCCTTGGCCTTCTGTGATCAGACTCCTAACCTGTATGCTCTAAAAATCCAGTGTTAAAACCAAATACTTAGATTTTTTTTTGCCCTAAACATATCCCAAGCTAGAGTACAACCTTACCATAGCTCTCAGCAAAACAACTGATATTCACCCAAGCTGGGTATCTGCCCAGGAATTTTAAGTAACTAGAGTAGTATTACTTATTTTATATAAATACACACCCACCCACCATTATACATATGTACATATGTATATAAGGTGCAAAGGCAACACAACATGGTGTTGGGAAACCTAAACTCTCATTAAAGTAAATGGACAAAGTTCTTACTCCAGCTTTAGCAAAATCTTCATTCCAGTACAAGGTTAATTTTCAGTAAACAGGGAAAAAATAGTGAGAACAGATGGTTTCATCCCTATCTATGACATTGGGAATGGAAGGAATTTCACTTCTTGCTCAATAGTATTTTATATTAAACGAGGCAATCTTGAAAAATAAAGTTAGATGTATATTTTGTGAGAGTTTTAAGTAAAATTCTCCTGATGTTTCTTCTACTCTGACATGTTTCAGTCATAATCTGCTGAAGTTAATGGGACCACAGATCCATTAACATGCAGATCTACATGAATTTCTCCTACTTCTCCTGAGTTGAGGATCTGGTCCAGTGGCATTTTTCACCTGCATAAATTGTATTGGAAAATTATCCTGTTAAATTATACCAGAATCAGACCTTTGGAGTTATAAATAAAGCAGGGCAAAACAGAAGAAGCAGGTGGAGGAAAAAGAAGCTGGGAACGGGCAGAGGAAAGGAAACCTCATTCGTTCTTCTGAGCAGATGCATGCGTGTGGAAGCTGAAATAATAACCTGTTTAGCTAATCTGGCCTTGGAAATGTGCAGCGCTGTAGATTATGCATGAACACAGAGCCTGACACTTTTCCAAAGGAAAGAGATTGCTTTAGCTATTCAGCATGCACAGGGCCATATTGAGAACTCTCAAAACCCTGTTCTCCTCGAATGCTTAACCAGCCTCCCTCCACACCCACCTTGACCTGCGAGGGAAGAGAGGGGAAGGGACAGAGGGGAAGGCGAGACGCACAAATGCCGTGCGATGTCAATATCAGGTGGTGCCGATCTAATCTCCCTATTCAAAGCTCGATTTGATTTAGGATAGCAGTTGTTAAGAGCAGAAGGAGCTGCTGGCACGAATGACAACCCTCTCAGCCAGCCACGCTTTCCAACTGTCCTGAATATTGAAAAAAAAAAAAAATGGGGAGGGGGAAGAGGGACTGAAAGAGAGAGAAAGAGAGACTCAAAGAACAAGCCTACTGAAGAGCAGTGGCTGCAGCTCACTCGGAGGAATTCCATTAAATGAACTCATCCGTCATCTTGCCTTTTATTGATGAGTGGCATTGCTTGGCGGCAAGTGACATGGCAGAACAAATAGCATCGGAGCCCTGGCTTCCTCTTCCATTGCACACAGAGACACACAGGCCCCAAAACAATGAGTCATTACTTATTACATCCATTATTAACTCAGCTCAGGCTCATTAGGCATGGAAATTGAGGAGGGGAAAAAAAAAAACCACAACAAAACAAACCAGGAGCTAAGTAACACCGAGTACCCACACATTTAGGGAAAGGGTATGGCGAGAGGGGGAGAGAGAAGGGCAGTTAAAATCTGCTACTCAACATCTGTGACATTGTCAAATCCTAAGGGTCATGGGTAGTTGATCATATGTTTTCCTTCTTCTGACATGATTACATCGAGGACTGTGCTTTAAAGCAACAAGGCCAAAAGAACAGGAATGCAAGAACTACATCATTAACTACTGCAAGACGTTCAGAATAAAGTTTATCATGAGTGATATGGTTTTATTAGAGGAATCTCAGGTGGACACAATTAAAATAACATATGAAAAATGAACCTATTAGAATTATAAATCAAGTGAAATGCAAGCATTTTTTTTGCTGAGGGGAATGAACTGGAATTCCTGTCTGTGGCATTGGATTAATTTCACTTAATGTTGTCTGTCTGAGAGTTAGATACCTAGCCCAAACTAGTGTCTTGTCCAAATTTCCTTTACAGTCAAGGGAGGGTAATAAACTTGCCACTGGATGATTCATCCAATCTTAAAAAATCCTGTTTAAAACAGATTAAATTAACTGCTATGTGGAGTTGTTGATGTCTTCCTTCTACTATCAAGGAAGCCTAGATGACCAGCTTTGATGGAGCATGTAACTTGTAGATAGCTAAAGTTAAGTGAAGTGAGTCTGGCTATAGTGTCTTAAGTCATGTTTGACTACAACAGCAACTGCTTTCTGAATCTGTCTGAAAACAAGGGTTTTGGTTTTTTTTCCGTTTCCTTGACTACTCAGGTCTAGAAACATTTCCTGAAATGTGTCCATTCACTTAAAAAAAAAAAAAAAAGGCAATAAAGGATTCAGGAAAAAAAGTAAGGTGGAACTACTACTAAGCCAATGGAGGATGGATAAAATACAGATAGAAATAAAATAGGATTGAGTGGGTCTAAAAAAACCCAAGAGGTATATGGAACCACTCAAATAAAATGAGACAACATTGAAGCAATTCCAGTAAAAGCAAGACTGTCTGAATCAGTTTAGTCACCAGTTCAGATAAAAGGAAAATTGGTCTGAATGTCTGCACCAGATTCAATTCTATTCAAATTTCAATTTCTCTGAACGTCAGAAAATTCTATTAACCCTTCTTGGCTAGATTTCACCTTTTCTTTTTCACTGCCCATTGGTTTAAGGATGAGACAAAAAAAAAAAAAGAGATTACTGAAGCACTGGGAAAGACTGTTGATATTCCAAAGATTAGCCAAAGTCGGGGGGGAAGTCTTGAAAATTCTCAAGGGAGTCCCATCAACCTGTGAAGCAAATGGAGACTGGTGGCAGTCCAGGTGGTCCTCACCTCTGAACACAGAATTACAGGTTGATTTCTGAATCTCTGCACTACTTTCTAAAACTATTTGCCACAAGACAGAGATTAAGCTTCATACTGTGAGTGCATCTAAAGCAAATGAAATAAAAACTTAGAGTAAGTAGCTATATTTTCAGTACAATCAACAGAAATAGCTCATTGCATGAATTTCTGAAGCCAGGTGTTTCCAAACTGGCTGACTTCTTTTGTTGCACTCAAAGACTTGCTATATGTGCTACCTCTTGTAACTCTTGACTTACACCCGCTGATAACAAGAGGTGGATAACTTGAGAAGAACTTGTTCATTTATCTCCTCTAGAGGTTTGCTGGGAACAGGCAGTAGTAGGGAGTAGAGTAAGTTTCCTTCCAAGTTCATCTTGGCAAGAACATGTGTATTAAAGACTCTTCTTCTGCTAATTAATTCTGAAAAGAAGCACACAAGAAAGTTGTGTTGCCTGACAGCTGCCCTAAATATCTTAGTGTCAGAGTTGGTTAGCACATGCCACTGATCATATTCTTTCAGCTCAGATGCATAAGTTGCAGTTAGCTTGTGCAAGAGTTAACAGGACTGGAAAAAAGGAAAATGTGTCCTCCTTAATATGGGAATTCAACTGATGTTTCCCTGTATTTTTTCCACCCCTCTACAGAAGCAGTTTACATGTTCACAGGGTTTTTTAAAAAACTTGTTTCATTAAACAGAATGGAAAGCATCTCACCCATTTTCTTGTCTTTTCTCTTTCTTCCCATTTTAATGTTTTCTGTTCTTTATGAAAAATAATCCAAATAACGGAAAGCATAAAAAATCAAAGTTTCAGGGAAAGGAGATAAATCTTTATTTGGTTTGTTGAATTGTGATGGGTTTCATTCACACATATAACAAAGAAATGATTCCTATATATCAAAAATATTTTAAATAAGTATTTGTAATACATATATATATATGCACTCTAATAATAAATTTTACTTTTAATCTCAGAAAGCACCACTTCTTAAAGAGATTCTTTCAGAGAAGAGATAAGAAAGAAAAGAGATCAATTGTACCAGATGATACTCCCAGTCAAATGCCCACATTTATTCTACCCTTTCAGGTACAGAGAGGTAAACATAAGAATCATACCCTGTTTTATTTGAGTTTGTGGCAATCATGAGAGTAGATTAAATTATCTACAGTATTTTGCCAATGATTCAGAATACGTTAAAAAGCAAGAAAAAAAAATCCATTCACATGGTTTATTTTTCTCCAATTAATTCTAAGGCATCTGCTTTGAACATTAAAAAGCATTCTCTTTGTAAATATATCACTATTAAAAAGAAAAATCATAGATAGTCTTGGCAAGCTACCTACCTTCCCAGAATCTATGAGAAGTGCATGAGTTCATTTAGAAGCTCAAGAGCTTCAGACCTCTTCAAGTGAACAAGTTTCTTTGGGTGCTCAGGCAATATCTCTAACATTACTCTCATTTGCCACCTCTGGAACCTACTGTGGGAAATCATTGCTCATAACTTACAGTGCCACAACACAATCCATAGGAGACTTATGTGGTTGCTTTGGATGATCACCCTCTTTCATTAAGAGTACTTTGTCTCTGAGGATCCAGTCTTGCAATGAGTTTTAATTATTCATCAGCTTTCACTTCAGCTGAGCCCATTCCAGGCTCAGGCCTAGGGGTGGGAATCATTTCACCTTCTGGTAAGTGTCTGTAGAGTAGAAATGGAAGGGAGTCCATATTTCAGCCTCTCTTTCCATTAATAAAGGGAAATAGGAACATTTAGGGCACAATTCAATGACCTATTTTTGACTTGCACCTTAGGTTTAGATGAATTGTGCCTTAAACGTGCTTGATTCTCCATCGATTACAGAGCCTCAGGTGACTGGCTCAGATGTCAACAGCTACATTTGAGCAGATGAATCTCACCCAGGAGGTTTATATTTTATTTAATGATTTTGCATTAAGGTACCAGAGACAAGATGCACAAGAAAATCCAGTCAAAGAAAGATCATCTTCCCCTGCTTGTGGTACAGTGATATTTTGTGCTAATGTTTTGCAACTGTTGTTCAACTTTTGCTTCTTTGCAGTGTCTGCAGTAGCGAGGAGGCTGGAAGTGTTGTATCAGCCTGTCTCAATTCTATCAGCAGCTGCCATGGTGGGAGAAATCCTAATTCGGTACAATATGCCAGTAGCTGAAGTTAGCTCAGCAGCAGCAGCTAAAAGACAGATGTAAAATCAGTAGATGATGATTTTACATCAGAGGAGTGAATGTAAAATCAATGAGAAGTTTTAAAGTGGAGAATGGCCTAAATTTAACAAGGGAAATTAAGTCAATGTTTATTTTAGCAAATGGAAAGGTTTTCCCTCTCTCAGACTAAGACTATGATTAGCAGAGCGCTCGAAACTAAGAACACTTTAACAGAAGCTTGCTCTAAGCACAGCTTCCTGGTATCAAAAATGCACTCTGCATTTCATTGAACGTTCACTGATTCAAACAGTCTTGAATATTATAGACAGAACAAAATACGTAGTGGTAGTTGAAAATGATGTTGCATTAGGGGAAGGCAACAGACAGAGATGGGGAAAATAAGATATAGTATTTCCCAAAGAGAAAGAAATTTTTTTTCTGAATTTTTATTTTTCTTCATTTAAATATGTTATCAAGCTTCATTTGTAAAAATTGTCTTTTTTCCTTAAAATTTTAAGCTCTTTCTTTTCCCTTCCCTTCTACCTTTTTTCTCTTCTGCTTAGTCCTTCTTCCTGGGGAGGGGGAAGGCAGGGGGGGATAAGGAAGAAGACAAAAAGGAGAAACAAAAGGAAAATAAGGGAGAAAACCACTAAAATGAAGAAGAAATATTACAGCACCATTTCTCCCTTTCTTCTTTCTATTTTTTTTCTTTTCCAACTTTGCTTGAAAAAAACAAGAGTGAAAAATTGAAATAAGCCACCTTCTAATGGAAAGGATTTTGAACTTGAACTTCTGTTAGCTCTATTTTTGCTCGGTAAAGGTTAAGCACATGCTAAACTTTAATCATATACTCCCAAGGAAGTCTCAATGAAACATTCATGTTCATACAGAAAGGACCTTGAAACTTTTGGATTTAAAATGTTTGCACATATATTTCTAAGTAAGCCAGTACTTAAGTGTTTTGGTGCATAGGTGCCCCTTGATAACATTTAAGATTCTGTGCTGAAACCTCTGTTATATAAAACATCCCTCTCTGAACCCTGTCCCAGAGATTTATGTGTGCTTGCGTATCAGTCTCCTTTCTAAGATGTGTGATCAGACATGGGCTGGTAGATTACAGTTTAGGCATTTGCAGTACTGTGACATTTTCTCTTATCAGCTCATCTCTTTCCACATTCTGAAGAAGCCTAATTTGGGAAGATGTCTTCATTTCTCATGTGTTTTAAAATTGTCCTTTAACTCAGAAAATATTGAATGTGTATGTGCACAAACATTCATATATATATATGCACCTGTATAGATGTAGATATATATGTGCATCTCAGCAGGTGATGTGACATCTGTCTGCACTGTTGATATTAGCAGCCAAAGAGCTCCAGACTGTCTCTTCTAAGAGTTATGTTTCATTTTGCATATCCTTGGTTAATATTTTTCAACACTTAATTCTAAGGGAAAATACCTCCTACTGTTACCAGCTTTCTCGTCCTGTATAACCTGACAATAAGTTTCAACTCACTTACACTGTTTTAAAACTAGAAGACTAAACTAAACTGATTGTTTTCACTCAGTTGAGAGCCATGCTAGACAAATACTGAGGTTCAGGCAAAAATTTGCCACACTTTTCTAAAAGGCACTTGGCTTTGGGTGTGATAAATCATCTTCTGGAAATATCTGCTTGAATATTTCTCTCTTGCCCATCTATCTCTGTGCTCACTTCTGTCTTCACTCTCCCATAGCTACGCACATGCCTAACTTCTAGATAGCAAAAAGGAAGGGAGGTTAGTCCCTCCATTTACACAGCTGCAGTATTTTCTGACACTTGGAACAGGGGAAGGTAGTGGTTTCTTACCAGTGGCTTTCTAGTAAAGATGGGACCCATATTAGCATCCATTTTAAATGTAAAGCATAAAAAGAAGTATTTTGAGATTCTTCTGGATAAAGAAAAAACCCTATGTTCCAAATCCTGGAGGTTTAGAATTCTATAGGGAGTCTACAGCACTGGATGAAATCTACACTGTAATATTGAGACTTTGCATGAGATACAAGGTTTTGAGGCAGCAGGAA
>NW_008825501.1:1978199-1981465 GCF_000699105.1 Pygoscelis adeliae
TTCTTAAGACAATATTTTTAACTAATTTCATATATGTATATTAAAAAGAGAGTAAGGTGAGTTAAATATATCATGTTATACAAAAGAGAGAAAAAAAAAATGCATGGCAAATACAAGATTGTTTTCAAAACTTTATAATATAACCCTTCAAAACCCATAGTATGATGAAGCATCCAAATGAACCTGCATGGCATAGTGTAATGTAATTATTCAAGGTCTTCCTTTTATTAGAAACTTCATACAGAGACATATAAAGCACATACAGTATCTGGTGTATGTTATCAATTCATTTGTTCCCTATCTAGATTTACATTTCCTCCCCAGAATGAAAATAAAATGATCTCTCTAACTGATGATTTTAAGATTCAGATTTTGGATGCGAGCTTTTAATTGCTATGACAGCAATGTGTTTACTGTGTCTAAAGATATACAAACTGCTTTATGAGTAACTCGATGGTGTTTGTTTGTGATCTTATTTTGTTAGGGGCTGATCCAGAGCTCTTTGAAGTCCATGGAAATTTTTTCATTGACTTCAAAGGGGTTTTGGCTCAGTCCGTTATCCTTAAATACTGAATAGATTAACAACTGATTTGTGAATAGTTTGCAATGCCAAAAGGAAGAGGAAAAAGCCAACATTTACAAATTTATATATCTGGCAAACATTATTTGACCATCTTCTATTAATATGTGTATTAATATTAAACCAGTACCACAATGGCATATGTACACTATTGGGCTGCCAGAACAGTGTAGGAGAAAAGTAGTGCTCTACATATAGAAATATTTAATGATATCCTTATATTTTACACACAGCTTCACCTAAGCCTATTCCAAGAGCGAGGCCACTGGAGTATTCAAGGATGCACAACCATTTCCTAGGCAGAAGTTCTTTCCCAGATGTTCAGTTTGACCTGGGGCAACTCAATCAAAGTCTGTAAGGTTTCCAACATTTCTAGTGGGGATTTATTTTTAAAAATGTGGCATATGGATTTTTCTGGCAATAATGAAATATAGCTGTGCACACTCCATTAAATAAAATGAGACTGTAATCCTTAAAACTGTGTGAGTAACTGGAATTGGAAAGCTGCAAGCTGGGAAAAAGGAAAAAGGTTCAGGGTGAAGGAAGGGAAGAGCTTCAGGAGGGACATTTGAAGTGGTGACCCATGCAGATTATGGAATGAACCATATGGAAAACATGGACTCAAAGGACATATAGCCATCCTGAAAGAATGGGTAGATACAGTATTGTATAATTAACTCAGATAAAAAGATGGGGAGTGACTTAATAAAACTATTTCAATAAGTAGATTGTTTTAATACTTTCTGTGGAATTCTCTCTGCATCTCAACCTCTTGTTGCTTCTCAACCTCTTGTTGCTTAAAAGCATAAAAATGCTGCTTTTGGTAGTTAACTGTCTTGCTTTGCACTACAGCAGTTGTGAGATTTTCAAAGCAGGAAGACAGGCTTAAGAAACTCTACCTCCACAAATTCAGTTCCAGTTTCAAAGAACTTAAGATATCATAGACAAAGCAGAGAGAAAAATGACTCAGTAAAATATTCCTGGGCTTTCTTATGGAGATAGGGCCTGATCCTTTAGTTTGTGCAGCCTTTCACCCCAACACAAACTGGGAATGTTAGGATTCAGTAGAAATTTTGCCCCCACTATGCTCCAGGATGCCCGATCACAAAATGAGCAATATCACGCAGAACCACATTTTCTGAGACACCTGGAGCTCAGCAGAACCATCCTTTCCAGGGGCATGTTCCTCTGCCTTGTTCCCTTTGTTCTTCCAGAAAATGTCCCCAAGAACCCTTTTCCCCTCCTTACTTCTTCTAAGCTTCAAAATTTTTTTGTCTCTTTTTTGTATATTTGGACACTATTTCTTCTTTCAGTGTGTTCTATTTAAACCTGCATTTAGGAGACATTTCTACAATGACCTCTGCAAGAGCATGATGACCCTCTCCTTTATGAACAAATATCCGTGTAACTGTAATGGCTGCATGCACCTGCCTTGCTGTCTGTGTATGTGCTTAAAGTAACTCCTTTCCCTCCGTTTAATAGATATAAACATTATTGAGTGCAGTTGACACTTAGTAAATAATAAATAACAATAACAATAATAATAATAATTTAATTCCAGCTAATGGAATAATTTGCTGGCTGATCACAGTAATAAAAGGAGTCCATTATGCTACCAAAATTGTTTGCTAAACATGAGCCTTTGGACAGAGTAACTCGAGCAGTTGCTGCTGAGGTCTTGTCATATTGCAGAAGCACTCAGCTGGCCAAAGCTTCCTGGTGCAGAGACATCAATCTCACTCCCCGTTGGCTGCTGAGTTCGCTCTATAGACAGCCAGTATTGCTGTCAGCTTTGCGTCTATGACGGAGAATGGAATTCAGTAACAATGCACTTGAGTAGCATGTTGCTTCTTGCATGAGCAGTGGGTTGCACCGTCAGTGACAGCTGTGGGAGAGTTGGTAGTTTTGGTAGGAAACAAACAAATCTGAAGCCATTAGGAATATAAAGGGAAATTAATGTTGCCTTCTTCATTGCCTGTAAAATTCAAACACAGAAAACTACTGCTGTACTTTCCTCTGTTCTTTCCTCAGCCTAAAGAGATACTGTGTAAAGGGTAAGAGATGTGTAAGAGAATATCAAAAAGGCATAGGTATTTGAGAATTTTTGTTCAGTGCAAAAGAGCAGTAAGACTCATTCCTGTAATGACCTAGACTGAAAAATTTAACTTTAGGCACAGTTTAAGCACCTAACCCTATCATAATGACTCACAAACCCCTATCCTAACTGCTGAGGCATCTCAGTATCCACAGGCATTTCCGTTTTTTGCTGCAAGACTTACAGAGCACCTTAAAACTCCATTACTGCACATACCCAAAGCCATAATCTTGAAGAGGCAAGCAGCCCAGCAGCTGTTTTCACATAAGTCTGCTTAAGATTGCATTTCTGGGCATCCTTTAAACTGCCTCTCCCAGGGAGCCCAACGTGTGGGGACAGTGCGGGATTTTGTGCAAAAGGCAGCAGCTCCTGTTCAGAAGCATAGTGTAGGAGAGTACGTAACACTGACGACAGCAGCTAGTTTTCACTTTGTGTTTTACACAGATGTCCTCCTTCACGTCAGGCATCTCCAACTTACACTTGCCACAACTCATGATAATGCCTTAACTGTCAGTCTTGATATAATTCTGCTTCACTGTCTTTATGGCCCCTGAATTACCTAAATTTATTTATTCCCTTTTTTTATGTTTA
>NW_008825501.1:1981489-1995316 GCF_000699105.1 Pygoscelis adeliae
TGTAGATGGGCATCCACCCAAGTATATGTTTATTCTCTTACAGTCATTGTATAACATATTTCTCTCCGAAGTGTGGGAGTTTCTCCTTATTACTAAAAGATCATACACAAGTACTTATCATCTAGTATACTGTAAATTCAAACCCTACCTTATTTAATGATAGTTTGCCTATATTACCAAATCTAATATATATACATAAAAAGATACAAGATTGAATATCTCAGTATAAAAAGAGAGATAATAAGGCCTTGATTGGCATAGTCAAGGTGTGGAAAGAAAAGATAACAACACAAGTGTAGGACCTGTTGTGCTATATTTTCTAGGCTCAGCGATAAAGTTGGTTGGAAGGAATACTCAGGAGACAGCTTTACTCATCTTTAAGGGGTACCTCCTTGGCCTTGAAATGCAGTCACATGTAGCTAAACGTGGGGTCAGCCGCATCACACCACTCTGTCGGTGGCTGTACAAAGCAGCCTGCCTTAAGGACTGCAGCCCAATGGGTCACCATGGCTGGCGTGGGCTTCGGGCTTGGCTCTTTTACCCAGCTGTGGAGGCTGCTGCTCCCTTTCTCTCCCAGTAATCCAGCATGTTTCTCAGTGTTAGTTTTACAATTCTGGCTTCTAAATGCATTCTCAATATTAATTTCCTGAAGAATAATTTTTCATCAAGTGATTTACAGAGTGAGAATGATTCTCGAAGAAAGTGGCTGGAAAGCATGAATGGAAAGACAAGTAGTGTTGGGTGTTCCCAAAAGAGTTTGTAAGGAAGGTGGACATGCAAAAGCTAACTTGCTGTGATAAATTGGACTCACAACTAGGAAGCTGTGGAGAGCTCTGCAGCCCAATCTAAGCCACAACTTGCCCACATGCATTACTTTTTTTTTTTATTTTATTTTTCCTGTTTAGCTGTAAGCTTACAGAAAGTAAGAACCCAATGCTTACAATGTTCAGTAACCAGATGTAGGCTGAGTGACAGACTTACACATAGCAGCAGTAACAGGTTAAAGTAAATAACTGTCAACCACACACATCTGCAAATCCCAAGAGTGCTTTGCCTTTACATGTATAGTTGAATCTTATGTTAAAAGCTATATTGTCTGCTTAATGTACTTTGCTGTTCCCAGTAACTCACACTCTGGATTTAAATGTCCATAAGAATGCTTTTTTTTTTTCCCTTTCTTTTTTTTCTGTGTAATCCAAAGGTTTTCAGGAAGCTGGGATCTTTTCTTGATTTAATTAAGAGGGATCATATATTTTCTTTCTGTGGTATTTCCCTTTCAGCTCAGTTTTGTTAAATCATAAACTTAACTGCATTAGATCTAGTGATATGCAAATGAGTCCTTTAAAAATCCGCCCCCTAAGTTCCAGAGACATGTGGGGTGTATTACACATAGAAATCAGAGCCTCTGGGGTTCATCTGTTGTTAGTCCTGTCACAAGTGACATCCCTGAATACACACTGGTGTCTTCTCCCCCTTCCCCTCCCTTAAAGTACTTATTTGCAGATTGTAGCATTTTGAGGCTTTGAAGTGGCACCTACAACTAAACTGCCACCCACATTTTCCTCTATTTAGGTCAGAGTCACTTCAAACTAGAAAGAAAAAAGCCACACATGCACAGACACACAGACACACACACAAACAAAACTGATGCAGAGAAAATCAAATAATGAGGTGCAGCCACCCAAGGCTGGTGTGAAAATCAACATATGGGGAATTATTGCGAGCATTGGGCTCTGCTTCAAATGGGCTTGTTTTGCCTGGAACCCTGAGATGAGCTGAAAAAGGCAGAGTCGGTTGCTTTGCTAATCGCTGAGCTACCTGCAGAGAAACAGGCAACCATAAAAAGAAACAAAACAATAGAGAAACAGATACAGAGGGAGCCTCTGCTGAATAGCGTAGGATGGACTAGCTGGCACCTCCAAGAGCTTTTCTAAAACTGCAGGTTAAAAATACCTTCTGCAGCAGTCATCACAAAAGCCAGACCTTGGGTTTTAGACCCTCCTCTGTTGCTCAGGCACCTGCATGGAGAGCTTTCCAATGCCATCAAAGTGAGGGGCAGATGTGACTCAATTTCACTGAGTTGCCCACTGCCAAGACCGAAGGTTTTGGTGGACCTCTGCTTTGAGTGCTGAAGTAGCAGGTAAAGCATAGGCAGGAGGACGGTTCTTCTGGATTTGTAGTCCAGAGACTTCAAAGGGTGTCACTTGACGGGATGCAGTTTTTAGCCTGAAGTGTTTGGGGGGGGGGGGGGGGGGAGAAGAAAAAAAATTAGAAAAAGTAGAAAAATTCTTAAATCACTCAACAAATTATTTCTAGAATTTCACTTACATTCTCAAGGGTATAGAGCAATGTCACACCAAAAAAGGACACTGTCCAAAACAAGTGTGTGGATTCCGTTCATAGAGCTCTAAACTTAGGTTGATGTCTAAGAGTCTTAAGATAAGACATTCTTGGGAGATGCCCATCTCTCTCCTTGCACTTAGACAATCTCATTTTCTTTTGATAAATTAAATCATATTATCTTGAAAAGGAAAGAAAATACTAATTTAGTTTTATTGTTTTGATTCATGTTCTGGCTGTTAGGCTACATTATAGTATGTAATTAAATGCCAATGCATACATAGATTTGGTATAATGCAATGGTTAACATTGGACATTTTCTATTAGAAAGCTTTCTCTTTAACAAAATTAAGAAATGTGACAATATAAAGAGGTGTTGGGAATTCAGCTTTCATTTTTTTCCCCAGAAAAAAAGTGTAACATATTTCTTTGTATGTCTGTATGTGAACTAAGCGCATGTCAGAGCTTGGCAGAAAACTGGATTTCAAAAATGTCAGAATTTCCAGGAGGAAGGACATTCTTTATCCCTGTGGAGAAAGCAGGGGATTTTAACTTAAACATGACAAGAAGGACAAGAACATAAGGCAAAGTGAAATAATGGCCTTTATCTTAGAGCCACTAAAAACCTGTTTTAACTCCCATGGAAATTGATGTGTATTTGGGATCCAAATAGGTGTACAATGTTAAAATACCATTGCAAATCCAGACTACTTATCTAAAAGCAAACAGATGAATTCCAAGATGAACTGAAGGCTTGTCTACATCAACTTTTCAGTTCAGATTAGGAGTGCACCTTTTCAGTGAAACTTCTGATGTTCCTGTTCCAGATATACTTAAACCAGATGGTGCACTCCCAAAGACCACCAATGCACTCCAGATGCCCATAGGTGTACAGTCTGCAGGACCACAATGAAGTCGTCTCCTGAAATGCATATTATATGAAGGTGTTTGTCCAGCCATTGGCTAAAAGCCTTACCTCCATTGACGTAGGTAAATACTTAAAGATTCATGGGATCATAATCCTGAGAAACATGAGGTGGTAAAATGTAATTGCGTTTGCACACGCACGTGTGTGTGTATGTAATACAGTTATAACCATGCCAGCAAAGAAAATATTGCCAGTACTAAGATACTACAGAGACCTTAGCACCATATTGTACTGTGGTGAATATTTCTTTCTTTTTTCCCCTCTAGTTTTATACCCTTCTTAAACCACATTATTGAGAGTGGTTCCCATATCCCCTAGTAGTGATTAGTCAGTCATGAGTGAAAAAGTTTCAAAAGAAACTGTGTATATATACAATAAAATAATTTTTATTTTTACAGCTGTAATAAAAGCAGGAAAAAAAGAGAAAGGAAAACAAAACCCAGCCAAACAAACAAACAAAAAAATTAAATAAAAACAATGAATGCTACTAAAAGGAGAAATAAAAGACAAAAGTCGTAATGTCAGGTCAGGATTCAGATAGAACCTTCAAATCATACAGGAAATGTGAAAAACATTCAGCACCAGTATTCAGCCAGCAATATGCATAAAACAAAAAGATATTAAACCATGGATGATGCACATCTCTCACCCAAGGCAGACTCAAGCTAACTAGAAAAATCAAGCATTTACCATGAAAATTACGTGAAGGATTATAAGACCAACATCCCAATCATTCTTAGAGAAGAAACACAAACCGTAAAATCCCTAATGCCAGTTATTTAGTGAGGGGTAGGTTTCATTTTCTCTCTCATCTTTTCTTTTCTTTCAGCTTGACAAAGTTAACTTGCCTAAACAACAGAAATACCTCTTGTGCTGCACCAGTTCCATCCAAAAATCTATCTGGGTAATAATGTGGTTTGAAAAACCATCACAGAAGCTTACTGAAAATATTACCGAACATACACCCCAGAGAGAAAATATGGCTTATGGTTCACATAAGGGAGATGAAAATCAAGATAAAATACAGGCTAAGTGACATGCCCAGGGTCTCACCAGTATTTTGTGGCAGACCAGGGGTGTGAACCCAGGCTAATATTCTGATCAGTACTTGACTACACAGACTTCGATTTAAATAGTATTAGTTACAGGAGAGGTAGCTGTAAATCCTGAACTTACAGCCAGGAAAGTGAAGCAGAGAGAGAGGAAGTGATTTGCATAGAAGTAAATTTGTGGAAGATCTGGCAATTAAATATATAATTTCTAAGACTGAAAGCAGTGTCTTAATCACAAGACCATGCTTTCTGAGCAGCAGGGATCTTTTTTTTTCTTTTGCTTACTTTCTACTCCCAGATAAGTGTTATTCAGCAAGAAGTTGGGTGGCATTATCAATCTGGAATGTGCAGAAGCTAAAGTTTGCCACACACTTAGCAGAAATTTACACAATAGTAGATTATCACTAGAATCAGTTGAAAAATTCAGTTTGGAAGACACCTATGGCAACATCCAAGGTCACTGGTATTAAAAAGGTTTGAACACAGAACTAGCTAAACCAGGAGCAAATAAGGGCCTGTAAAGAAGGCAGCAAAATATTTATCAGCTCATTCCCTGAGAAGTCTTTGAAGGTTTTTTTTTTTCTTTTTTTTTTTTTTCTTTAATGTTACATCCTTGAGTACTCCTCAAAGCTTGCCTCTGGCGCAGCTACTACACAGGGGAGAACATCCCTGATTCCTTCAGCTTTGAAGCTATAAAGTCACAGCACCCTTATTCAACTGTGTGGCTTCCTTAAATGGGCTTGAAACATACTCTGCTGAAAACAGCCAGCAACTCTAAAACAAACTAGCATTTCTGGGTCAGGAGAATATAAACCACATTAAATCTTTTTACACAGAAAAAACAGAAGGCACAAGTCCTTTAACCCTGTAATCTAAACCACATAGAAGAAGCAGCCTTTGTTGACTTTCCTTTCTTCTGATGTGTTTTCATAATTTGTTTTAACATTTTCTGTTCACCAATGTTCCTAAAAACTGGTTTTCAAACTGTCTTATCTAGTGTTTTTTTCTCATATAGTTCCATTCAATTTTTGATAGGCCATTCAGACACCTGTTTATATCATCTCATTTATTCTCTGGGGAAAAGGCTTTCACCTGTTCCTCCACATATAAATAGCACACAGAGAGGTGGTGAAACTGATTTAGACACAATGAACATAAAATATTATAGAACATTGTCACTTTCTTTACAATGCCAGATATATAAAAATATTTGTACTCCACTTCAGTTGCTGCTTAACTCTTGGCTTCCTCCAGTCACATACACGATTCCCAAACTTGTCTCAGTCCTATCTGAATTCTTTGGCTTCTCTATCACTTATAAACTCTTCTGGGATTTACAGAGTAGACATTCCTCATTCTAGGTCATTACAGGACTTGGTCTGATGGACACATTCAGAGTATGCCTAATAGATCAGGCGCTTCAGAAGACTTAACTAAAGGGAAGTATGCTGACGAGAATCCTTTTCGAATCCATAGTTTGCCTACCGGTTCAGGGAACAGGAGATTTGAGATCGATTTCCACCTTTTTCAAGGAGGAACTTAAAAGCTGCTTCTTAGTTACAGGGTTTTTGATGCTGGAGGTGGGTATGGGTGTAGTTTAAATTATCTATATTAAAACTGTCTATTTTGCGTGCCAGTGCTAAGAGAAATTGTGTGAACATTATTCTGAAGTTTATTACTTGAGCATTTAAGTGAAGGTGCAGAGCTCTAAATTGCAATGTTTTTACCTCTGTTTTAAACTAATAATTCTAAAAGGATACAGGACTAGAATGAAAAACATCTTTGTATCGTATGAATGCCTCATCACTAGGATACTGGTCTTTTTCACTTCTTTGTTGTTCCTTGCCTGAAGCCCACATTTCTCCCCAGATTCCATGACAGTGGTGCCCCAACACAAAGAAAGTAGCTGTCACGGCTGCAATGGCCAAGGGCTTAAATTATAGGTGCTGTAATAATGAGCACTATGGTGCCTAAGATCCTTTGTGTCTCACTTACCAAAAAGGGATAATACTTATCTCTGATAAAGTGTGTTTCATTAGGAGATCTCAGAACTTTTCTGTGGAAGTCAATAACATTGTTTTACAGGTAAGACTTTAAGTGAATTATTCAGCTGTAAAGTTGCTAAACTGAAAATAAAACCAAACCGTAAGCCATTAGATACTCCTAACAGTTGAATGGACAATCTGCCCA
Organism: Pygoscelis adeliae; assembly: GCF_000699105.1. NCBI lineage: Eukaryota > Metazoa > Chordata > Aves > Sphenisciformes > Spheniscidae > Pygoscelis > Pygoscelis adeliae. The sequence goes on from NW_008825501.1 coordinate 1,988,000, forward strand.
ACTCAGCCCCATATTTATTTGGAAAACAGCTAGTGTCTGTTCTGAATATTTTTTCATTAAGTGAAGTTTTGTTATGAGCCTTACCATTTCAAAGTGTGAGACCTCCTCTCTGCTTCTTTGCTTCTTGGTTTGTTCTTTCATGGAGTACACGAAGAATGTACTCAGGTGATTCATGGCATTACTAATGTGTTGTCCAAGTGGATGTGATACCACAATATGCATTTAGAGAGACGAACATGAGCCACTTGGGTAGGCTTTTGTTGTGGTTTAAACCCAGCTGGCAACTGAGCACCGCAGAGCTGCTCACTCAGTCCCCCCCCAGTGGGATGGAGGAGAGAATCAGAAGGGTAAAAGTGAGAAACTCATGCATTGAGATAAAAACAGTTTAATAGGTAAAGCAAAAGCCATGCACACAAGCAAAGCAAAATAAGGAATTCATTCACTCCTTCCCATCGTTCAGCCATCTCCAGGAAAGCAGGGCTCCATCACGCCTAACAGTTACTTGGAAAGACAAACACCATCACTCCAAATGTCCCCCACTTCCTTCTTCTTCCCCCAGCTTTATATGCTGAGCATGACGCCATATGGTGTGGGATATCCCTTTGGTCAGTTGGGGTCAGCTGTCCCGGCTGTGTCCCCTCCCAGCTTCTTGTGCACCCCCAGCCTGCTCGCTGGTGGGGTGGGGTGAGGAGCAAAAAAGGCCTTGACTCTGTGTCAGCACTGCTCAGCAGTAACGAAAACATCCCTGTGTTATCAACACTGTTTCCAGCACAAATCCAAAACACAGCCCCATACTTACTATGAAGATAATTCTATCCCAGCCAAAACCAGCACAGCTTTTAAATAAAATTCATAAATAAACTCTTTAGAATACTCCATAGGTTTCATATAAAGAACCCAAAATATTCTTTAAGCCCAGTTTCTTGGTCCTACCATGGCAATAAAGAAAAAACTTGTGTGGTGAAGTACAAAGCATATCTGAAACCAGTACATCATTAGGTCAAAATATGGAGTTACCTTGAAAAAAATCCATAACTAAGTATTCTTTACTTCTCCCCATTTCTTTTCTGCTGCCTGCCTCCTTTCCTTCCCCCCAGCCTCTCCACAAACTCAGTCTTTTTTGCTGGGTATATTGGAAAATAAATTAGTTGGATTTGTGTTATCAGGGAGTCTGTCATTAGGGGGATATTTGTCTTTTTCTGCTTCCCTTGTGGTTTCTATCAAAGGTTCAAGCATGTGGGTTATATCTCTCTTTATCTCTATTGTGTTTCAACTTAGAAGGGAAAGAAAACAGGAAAGATATTTTATCTCCTTATGTACCATATAAGGATCAGTTACATTGAGGTAGCACCCATATCTCTCTCCTGTTTCACTTGTCCACAAATTGTTTAAGCCAACTGACCAAACTGAAACAAAAAGTGAGAATGTGATTTAGATAAGATTTCTTCTGGGTTACTAAATTATTGAACGTCTGGGTAACAGTGCTGGTTTGTGCAGTCTCTATTATTCTTTAATCTTATTTTAGGTATGATTGTTTAACAGGTAAAGCAAAAGCCGCGTACGCAAGCAAAGCAAAACAAGGAATTCACTCACTCCTTCCCATCGGCAGGCAGGTGTTTAGCCATCTCCAGGAAAGCAGGGCTCCATCACGCGTAACGGTTACTTGGGAAGAAAAATGCCATCACTCCCAACGTCCCCCCCCTTCCTTCTTCTTCCCCCAGCTTTATATGCTGAGCATGACGTCATATGGTGTGGAATATCCCTTTGGTCAGTTGGGGTCAGCTGTCCCAGCTGTGCCCCCTCCCAGCTTCTTGTGCACCCCCAGCTTTCTCAGTCGGTAGAGCACAGGAAACTAAAAAGTCCTTGGCTAGTGTAAGCACTACTTAGCAACATTCTTGTGCACCCCCAGCCTGCTCGCTGGTGGGGTGGTGTGAGGAGCAGAAAAGGCCTTGACTCTGTGTCAGCACTGCTCAGCAATAACTAAAACATCCCTGTGTTATCAACATTGTTTTCAGCACAAATCCAAAACACAGCCCTGTACTAGCTACTATGAAGAAAATTAATTCTATCCCAGCCAAAACCAGCACAGCTTTTAAATAAAATTCATAAATAACCTCTCTAGAATACTCCATAGGTTTCATATAAAGAACCAAAAATATTCTTTAAGCCCAGTTTCTTGGTCCTACCATGGCAATAAAGAAAAAACTTGTGTGGTGAAGTACAAAGCATATCTGACCAGTACATCATTAGGTCAAAATATGGAGTTACCTTGAAAAAAATCCATAACTAAGTATTCTTTACTTCTCCCCATTTCTTTTCTGCTGCCTGCCTCCTTTCCTTCCCCCCAGCCTCTCCACAAACTCAGTCTTTTTTGCTGGGTATATTGGAAAATAAATTAGTTGGATTTGTGTTATCAGGGAGTCTGTCATTAGGGGGATATTTGTCTTTTTCTGCTTCCCTTGTGGTTTCTATCAAAGGTTCAAGCATGTGGATTATATCTCTCTTTATCTCTATTGTGTTTCAACTTAGAAGGGAAAGAAAACAGGAAAGATATTTTATCTCCTTATGTACCATATAAGGATCAGTTACATTGAGGTAGCACCCATATCTCTCTCCTGTTTCACTTGTCCACAAATTGTTTAAGCCAACTGACCAAACTGAAACAAAAAGTGAGAATGTGATTTAGATAAGATTTCTTCTGGGTTACTAAATTATTGAACGTCTGGGTAACAGTGCTGGTTTGTGCAGTCTCTATTATTCTTTAATCTTATTTTAGGTATGATTTTCTGTAATTTTTAGAAAAGTAAAAAAAAAAAAGAGGAGGAAAGAATCATTTTAGCAATGAACTATTTGATGTAGTTGTTTCTTCAATTTGAAGTATAATTGTATTTCCTTATTACTAATAGGAATCTAGAATTACCTTGAAACCTCAAATTAGTTCAGTTAGACTTGAATGGTCAACCAAACATGTACATTTCTTACCACACATATATCTTCATCCTGTAAAATGCAGGGAACAATTTCACAATATAAAGTTTTTGCCTCAGATTTCAAAGACCTTCTGGGGCCAGTCAGTCTGTGACTTCTCTGAATGGAGTAAGTTAGCATTTCTTATCATCCCTTCCCAAATCCAGAGTGCTATGGAAAGAACAAAACCAACAACAACAAATCATCCAGAAACAAATACATCAATTCGAATGACTCAAGTCTTGTAAATTTGATCAGAGTGCAAAACATATTTTAGGGAGCAAGTCTAGTGTGGTGTGACAGCTTTTTTCTCCTCCCCCCCCCCCCCCCCCCAACGGGCGGCCTGGTTTTGTTTCTCAAAGAGTGGCTCTGTGTTTTGCATTAAACTTATGTTGTACTGAAGTGCTTACTTAGCTGTGTGTCCATGGAGAGCTTCATGTGCTCTGATTTGACCAAATACTTAAACACTTTGTAAAAAAAACATTATGGTGATTGAGCAATAAATGTGAGATGGGTGAAGCCAGTTGCATTTAGTAGTGCTTTTCACATTGCCAAAAGTGAAATGTCTTTGACCCCTTTATATATGCAACATACTTCCCATAAATTTGCATTTTGCATGCTATAATGTCCAAATTTTCTGCTTTGTCTTTTTCTTTTTAATTTTGCATTTAAATTGACAAAGAAACAATTACTTGCTTTGATGAAAAAGAAAAGAAAAAGAACACAGTCTACATTCTAATATTTAACACTGGTGCTAATTCTGAATACTCTATTCTTGGATGATTTGCTTTCTGGCTATAGAAAGCGACCAGTAAGAAAGGGCAAGATTCTGAATGAGACAGAGGTGAAAATATAGCCAAAGATGACTTAAGTGGTGATAAAAATACAGTGGCTGGGACAGATGTCTGAATTATTCATTTCTGTTGATACCATAAACATGGCACAGGGCAAGCTGTAATATACATCTTGGAGGTCACATAAATAACGAAATCAGTTGTTTATTTCAATAAAAATCATAGGAAGGAGTTTTGATTAAATAATAAGGATGTGTTAACCATGATTTCTTTGAATACTTTTAAAGCAAATGTAGGGGAGGGTGGAGGAAATCTCTTTTTCACTGAGAAACATAGCATTTTCTCTGTAAGAGGATTTTGCATTGTGACACAGTTATTTAATTCCTTTATTTTGATATAAAAATGTTACCACTTTCAAAAACTGAGACATGTCAAAGTGTTAGACAGCTCCTGTAACTCTATGGTAACCAGTACCATTTCCCAGTTTTCCCTTTGCATTACGTTTGCTGAATCTCATATGCCACTTATATTGCAAACTCTTTGGGGCACGAACTGGCTTTTTATTGTCTGTATAGAAGTCAAGCAGGGTTTGAGTAGCTTTTAATTTGTTCCAGTAGATGTAGCTATACCTTCTTATTATCAGCACATGGTGGAAGTGTTCTGTGCCAGAAAATGATCTGGATCCTACAGGATTGGCTCAGAACAAGCTCAACAAGTGGGAAGGAGCTAAATGCTGTATGGTCTCCCAATCCACAGCAAAAGGATGAACATGTCCTGCAGGATTCCCTCCATGTCCACTGTGGCTCACTAGAGCATTTCCCTATTTCATTAGTCTGTGCACATATGTGATCGTCTGTTTATGTAAAGTTGCATGATACGAAAATATTTTCTAAGGGCAGCTGTATTTAAACTGATCAGCTGCCTAACACTTTGACATGTCTCATGTTTGAGATATCCTGTCAATATAGAGGGATTATGTTAGTGTGTCACTGATTCATGGGAAATTGCTCTACTGTGATACCACTGAGATCTTTAATTCCTACAAGATAATAGAAAACTGTTTTCATAAAGTACACTAATTTTCCAATGGAATTCAGGTGCTTAAGCACCTTACGTGTTTTTTGGTTGTGGTTTTTTTTTTTTGGGGCGGGGAGGGGGAAGTGTTCTGAGAATGCAGCCTATATTTGAATTTACATATAATATGCCCACAGGAAAAAAAAAATGGAAATTTATTCACTGTTTCTTCATCATCGTGTTTTCAGACCAGGCCTACACAGAAATGCAGTTGTGCTAATTTAGACCTAAGTTAATTTAGCCTAGCATGTTGCATCTGACAATAGCCAAAAGCAGAGGTGTACAGTAAGAACAGGGTGTGTATAAAAATAGTCCCCAGAATATTCTCCCAGGCTGAATTCTTGTCTGTGTTTGTTGGTTCATTTTTACTGCAGACAATTCTACAAAAAGCAGTGCGTTGCCTCCAGCTCTGCTGGGCTACCCAGATCTAGGGGCCAACCACATAAAACGCACTGAACAAGCTTCCCAAGACACTGGACAGACAGCAAGAAATATGAGATCTTCCTCAAAAATGCAGAAGATATTGTTTTCCTCAGATGCTGATGAGATCTAGTAAAAATTTTCTTGCAGTCTGAATTGGGAATCAGTCGTTTGGGGAACAGCAAAGCCAGAAAACCTAAAGTTCACCAAGAATTCCTCTTGAGTTATTTTTTAATAACATTAACAGTAACAAAGTTATTTTTTACAGCCCATTCTCATAGTTGTTTTCACCACCTGGCTCTTGAATACCCCTGTAGTATGTTGGCTACTTCTGTAGATAATCTATTCCATTGTCTATTGGTTTGCCTTGTAAGAGAACATTTACAAATGTGCGAAGATGTGGATAGAACAAAAAAGGTTCTGGTCATACATATTTAAAAGTGAAGTTGTATGAGGCTTCAACTGAGAAGATAACACTGTATATTTATTTATCTTTTTAAAGCATTGTTACAGTTTCTGGAGCTCTCCTTGACATCCTATCTGTCATGGTGCTTCCACTGAATATTCTAACACTGTGCTGCTTTTAATCTTCAGATGTAAACAAAAGCTTATTTTTTCATACCACCATCACAACCTGACAAAAGAAGAGCCTGAATATTGATTTATCTGCTGAAAGAAACTGTCCAAAAATAATTCAAAATACCCCCCCAATCTACTAAATATCCATTCTGTGCTGTGTTCCTTTTTTTTTCCTTTTCTTATTTGGATTCTCACAGACCATGTTTGTAAGGAGCATACTCCAGGAGCTGAAAGCTGCAACTTTACTTCATGATTGTAACTTTTTGATTTGCACTAGGCACCATAAAAGGAAGAATGATAAATCAGTGGTATAGTGCACTCTCACCTTGAATACTATGTTCCATTTTGGTCAACTCAACACGGCAGGAATAGAAAAATCTTGAGAAAAGCAATGAAAATGACTAAGGTTTCCAGATGAGGAGATATTAAAACCCCTGGAACTATTTAGGTCTTAGTTCCCCTAGTTCTTACTCCCATCTGTAATTCACCTGGAATCATGAGAGTTTAACCAGAGCTGGCTGAGGCTTGGACTACTGACATTGTTTATCTGCAGAAGCATTTCCAGGTCCCTTATCACTGCGTACCTACATTCTACTCTTCCTTTGATACAATGAAGTCAGTGGCACAAACACGTATTTAAGGGCAGCAGGACTGTGTCCTTCATCTGGGGACCATGCAGAGACAGTAAGAGAAAATGTTTTATTTTAGATTAGAAATTATTTGGGAAAGGTATTTTTATCATCATATATGTGTACAATGCCTAGCAAAGTGTGATCCAATGCTTCCAAAATATAAATGTGAAATATGAAGAAAGACGGAGCTGGCAGGGATATATAAATAATAAGTGACATGGAAAAAGCCCATTAGGAGTGCTCTTAATTTAGTTCTGTCTTAATTATACTATTAGGGTAAATGTCACCAGATGATGCATTTACAGACAGTCTCCCAGATTCTTTTTCCTGGAATGCACAGAAAGGATTTATCTAGAAAACATACTTTATAGTATTATTAACCCTATATGTTGGAAGCTCTATAGGTGTAAGGAGAGTTTACTATCTTCCTTTATTCAACTTTTATGGCAAAGTTGGTTCTGGGAACTGAATAACTGGTGGTTAGCTACAAGAAGTGTCAGCATACTTTTTGACCATCTCTGTTCCAGGGTTGTTGTACCCATACCGATCAAGTAAATTATAATGTTCCATGTCATTGATTGGCAAGTCCAAGATGCTAGGTAGCTCTCAACAGAGGGACACAATGAAATGATTAATGATCAAAGTAACAAAAGAACTAGTAATAAATCATTAAAAAAAATTAAATTACTTCCTTTTCAGCTCTGACCCACAGTACCTAGGAAGTCAGTGTCAAAAGCTATAATTACCTTTTTCGTAAAATGGATGGTTTATGCTTCTACCAGAAATATGCAGATAAGAGAAGAACATCAAAATTCATAACTGCTCAGATTTTTCAGAAATACTCATTATTT
>NW_008825501.1:1995345-2002762 GCF_000699105.1 Pygoscelis adeliae
GAAAGAAAATGTTACCATGTGGCCTCTGTAGAGATCAAACACAGAGCTGAAATGCTGCAGTTTGTTACCATTCATCACAGAGCAGAGGTAACCTCACTAAGGGCCTCACTCTTAGCCTTCTATAAACAACATGCCAGGTATGTTAGGGCTTTTTGAAAAACAAAACAAAGCAAAACAACACAAAACAAAACTAAAAGAACCCAGAAACTTTCCTCAGCGAAATAGGTTTAAGCTAATTTTTTTTTTTTCTTGTGTCTGCACATGGTTATGAGCACTCATTCAATCTGAAGCTCAGGTGAAAAATGTTGATGTCATCAGATGTTTTTATTTGATTCTGAAGCTGATCTTTTACATACCCAAATTGAAATGAGATGTTCTGAATGCAGGCAGTGGGTGCTGAGTACTTCAAAAGTCTGTCTCTGAGCGCTTGAAAAAAATCCTTCTTTGTTACAGGTATTTCTGGTGTTTCACATCTGTGGTATGTAATGTCATGGGAGTGTCCTTTGTCATTCTGCATTAATGGTGCCTGTCAAGCACAGAGCACTAATATCTTACAGTCAGACTTGTGACCTGGCACATCTATCTTACAGATGACACCTTTGCTTATACCTGAGTTTGCCTGTATACATTCTAAACAGGGTTTTTTAAATCTGTAATGAAAAGCTTTTTACAGGAGTTTGGCATGCGGCTCCTGTTGCTAATCTAATCCTTCAGACTCAAAAATCATCTTTCTTGCATGGTAAGAGGGCGGAAAAAAAAAGAAAAAGAACTCACCTGGGAATCTAGGCAGCCACCCACTACATCATTTTTCTTCCTTCAGCAATCCAGAAATCCAGATTTTAATATCTGCTAATGGGCTAAGAACATGCAAACCTTCATCTTTGTCATGTTCAGAGCAGTCACTGTTTGATAAAGCACTGGAAAAAGCCCTGAGGTGCTATTGAGGCCAATGGGATAAAAAAATGTATTTAAATGTATTTCCAGTCTATGTAGCTGGGATCAAGACTTTCTCATACCTCCTACAGGTCTCTGCTGCAGACTTGCTGTGCAAAGGAAAAGATCCCTGTCCAGAACTTTCTGCAGACAAGCAGAAAAGTGAAAGAACTGGCATAACTGAATCCCTAGTCCCTAGCAATACAGCCTAATGCATGTGAAGAACTCTCAATAGCACATTACCAACCAATAGGAGAAAAAATATATGTGTGTATATATATGTATTTTAAGGTCAAAGTATTTTGACCTAAGGACAATCCTTTCTCAGAATAACTTTTGGAGGCCCATTCACAAAGAGAAGAAAAAAAGCTTACTCTAATGCTCAAAAATTTTTTTTAGGAAGCTCAAAGAGATACTACAAAAGGTTGTTTTACTAGGAATTTCTCATTACCAAACTCACAGAGAGTAATGAAATAGAAATTTAAAAATTGAACAATACAAACTATACAAATGGAGGAAGAAAGGCAAGCAAGCTCATGTAAAAAACACACAAAATAGACAAAAATGCAATCTCCTATTTTCAGAAATCAATAAGTTAAGACATTTTGAAAGACGAATCCTTTTTTCTTAATAATTTTACCAAAAAATTTATCAATTTTTCAATAATGAGAAAATTGAGTAGTCACTTGGCCATCTTAAATTTCGCTTCCTCAAATTCTTCTGCCAAACTGGTTTACATTTTTCAGGACTTGCTATGTCTTCCTCCCAGTCTGAAATTCTTAGATCTGTAATTGTCACTGGAGCTTACTCAGCTTCTTTACTCTTCTTCTGTTAGTAACTCAATGTCTTCCTTTAAACCAAAACAATTTGCTGCAATTATTCCACAAACTTTGTGCTATGTCCATTTTATGATTTTTAGTAGATTAGTAGATGTTCATAAACAATTAGAGCACAATTTCACCTAAAGATGTTAGCTATTATGCACAGGATTCTGTTTAGTTTTCAAATTTAAATACAATTTCCAATTTCTTTTTAAACTATATTTAAAGCAAAGTGTTTATGCTGATCTTAGAACCAGGCTCATCACATAAATGAGAAGTTTGAGTAAATTCTTCAGAAACTTTGTAAAGCTCTTTGTCTAGAAATAGCTACAGTAGGGCTTTTTTGTTTGGTTTGGGTTTTTTAACTAGAAGTTCATCCCTCTTTATGAAGGAAAAGAAAGAAAAAAACCTCAAACACAACTTTTCTAATTTCCAGCTGAATCTCTTACTGAAATGTACTCTTTGCTACTAATTTTAACCCACATGATACAGTCTTAACCAGACTAATGTCAGAGGCACTACCACCTTTTTCCCCCGCCATTATAAGACCATAATCTGTTTTAGTCAGTTACAGATCCAAATCCTCCTGCAGTAGACCTTAAGCAATCAGTTTTAAATGTGTCACGTCAGATTGGCCTTTTGCTACATTAACTTTAAACTAGAATGAATTACTCTACTTATACCTGTCCCAGCCTAATCTAATTTTACTGGTATCTCTATGTATTATTACCTTTGGAGAACAGCTGGTCTCTTTGGTGACTGTCCATTAGTACTTCTGAACATGAGATATCTCCACCTTCCTGATGAAGGGCAATGAAGAAATATGTGTCACAAAGGTTAATTTGGTGTGCCTAAATTCTGTGAAATGCGGGTGAAATTTGCCTTGTAACATGATTTAAAACAAACAACTAACTTTGCTGGCTTGGTAACACCTACCATTGTTAAATACATGTTTATGGCCAACATGAAACTCTAACCCTGTGCCCAGTAAACCCAGCTCTCATTCTCACCCCATACAATGTCTTCTAGTAAATCAGAGTCTCAGGAAATCCCTTGTCAAAGACAAGTATTGTACTTTGTTTCATGATCATATTAATAATTGGAGAAGGAGACTGGTCAGAGACCTAGTCCATCCTTACTGGCCTTCTCCAGTTTCCTGGTCATGGTCACTAAAAAATAACAGACAACGGGCATTTTCATCCTTTCTCTTGTGAAATGACGCTCAATTGTGTAATATCCCATTACTATGATTTTTTTTTTCCTTTTTTTCTTTTTTTTCCTTTTTCGCTTAGATTTAGACTTCAAAGGTTCTAACCTGGTGCTGTTATAGAAAATCAGAGAAAAGTTTGAAAAGGAACCCTGCAGTTCATCTGAAACAACCTCCTCCTCAAAGCAGAGGCAACTTGCAAGTCAGCTCAGTCTGTTCAGTTTATTCCAGTCAAGTTTTGAAACTTCCATGTTATCCCCTATCCAAGCTGTGCATATTTATGCTTTCCCCCATCTCTGGTTTGTTCTGCATTCTATGAAGGATTTAGGAGCCCCACTTCTGGACATCAGCTATTCATATTGATCTAAGGTGAAACATGAAGACTACCCTATTCCTCCTCTTTTTTTAATTCATTAAAGATAAAATTCAAACAACAGCTGGTATCTTAACTAGAACTCTACTCAGAAACCATTTGTTTTGTTGAGGACTTCAGGATTAAATCTCATCTTCAAGTCTAGCTCTTAATTTTTCAGTATTGTTTTCATGACTTCTTGTGACAGAATAACATGCACAGAGTAATTAGTTTGCCACAGCCATAAAGTTTATTGACTTAGACTTTTATCTCAAACCATTGATATTTATGTGAGTAGATCGATGGATCACAGATGTTCACAGATGACCTAGCCAGTGGCATTATTCAATATAAAAAAAAAATACTTTTCATCAGCCTGTAGCTTCTGCAGATTTGCATCTCTTCATTCCTTTCATTTTTGTCAAAGTGCCTAAAATATTTATATGCACAACAGAAGCAATACTAAGAGTTGAAATAGTATAGCAGAATTAAGTTTAAAATCTTTGAGGTCTAGCAAAGATGCACTGGAATAGATTGCCTAGGAAGTCTGTGGAGCTTTCATCCCTACCAGGACTGAGGTTATTAGACAAATATGGGCTGCTAGTAAACTAGATAGCATGAACAACCAATCTGATTGCAGAACTGACCCATAGAGACAATGTCCTCCTGATAATCTTACCAGTTCTAATTTCTATGAGAAAATGAAAAGTTAATATTTCCCATGTTTTAATAATGGAAAATACTGTCTAGTGGTTTTTCAGTAAATATGAACATTGGAGTCATGATGCCAACACCACCATTAGAATCACTGAATTATTCTTTTATCAGTTCTGAACTTAGGCTTGGAGATAATAAATGGTGAAAGATATTCATACAAGCTATTTTTATCCCCTAAAGACTTCGGTGACTTATTATAATCAGAGATAGAAAGTTACTTGCAGAGGTGATTCATGCAGACTATCTTAAATTCTTGCTGGAAATTACCCTCAAAGTTTCCAAAAGATTCTTTGTTGCCCATAACAAGAACATCTGATGTAGGTGTGTGATGTCTGGGAGGTTCTTTAGTGACTATGAAAGGTCAAATAGGAACAACTCAGACTTCACCAAACCATTTCATTATTGAAGACTGGGCTGAAATCTTTTTCACAGCTTTATTTTTAGCCTTAGATAAAACATAGAAGTTAAGATATACAGAATAAGTAAGAAATTTATATATGTAAAAAAAAAAAAAAAGTGTGTCTTAGAGGGGTATGTCAGGCATCTCTTGATTTTTTAAAAAAAGTTTGAATGGCAGTGAGATTCTTATTTTATCCATGTCCACCAACATTGAGAAAATCATGTCATCATTTAACTACTCTTCTGATAACTGTGGTTGAAAATCCAGGGAATTTCTATAATAGTGATAATAATAAATGCTTTACCTTATGCATGCAGTGTTTTTTTTCTTCTAGTGCACTCCTGAGTTCACAAGACTGACCCTTTCTTCAAAAAAATTATTCACCAGTGTCATCAGGGAGAAAAAAAAAAACAACAAACAAACACCTTTTAACTATATTTTCTTGTTTTAATGTTAATATCCATAATTCTAAAGGATAAAAGACTTCTCTAGCAAGACACAAAAAATGGATGGCAAAACAGGAATGGTATCTTCACTCTGTTAGCAACACTTTAGTTGCACAAGCATCCAAGGACTCACTATACTTCAGAGTGTTGGTGCAGAATTTTTTTTCAGGCTTTGGAGAATTTACATTCATAGGAATTTAAATTCATAGGAATTTAAAAGAGAATAAATTATCAATTTCCTACTCTCACTCAAGAAGGAGTCCTTTCCAATCTTTCTTTTCAGAGAAACAGACATTTTAGTATGGCAATTAGCTAGTTTACTTAACTGAGAAGCAAATATTCCTGTGATCACTCAGGCTAACAGTGAAAGCAAGCAAGAACAAATGCGTACTCTAATGAATGCAGATGGTAATACCGTTCTACATCTCATCTCTTCTGCATTGTAAATTCTTTTACTAATACCTTTATATGTCCATTTTAGACTTGGGGATTTTTTTTTTTTTCATGTTACTCCACATTTCCCACTGGTGTTAGTAATTGAAAGTCTCCAGAGAAGACTAAAGTTAATCTGAGCTCTTGTTCTGCCTCTGAGTTTCATAATTATAACTTGCTACATTCACGGCTTTTTATGTTAGTCCCAATGCTTTACGCACTGCTATAGCAGTGTTGCTACTCTTCCTTTTGGGGAAGCAAGGGCATTTATACCCTGGGAGATGACTATATGTTAAGTCAGGCTTGAAAGCAGCAACCTGGAGCACAGGAGCTACGGATGCTTTTGTGGGACAGGTTTCTTGGCTTTCCAGTATGGGGTCAATTACAATAGCAATTACATCACAGCTTTAGCCAAACTCTTCCTTTTGGCACTGAAACAAATCACTTGCTGGTGTCCACTACGGGCAGCTAGATTTCAGCTCCAAAAAAATCCCATGTAATTTGGGTGAGGGTAGGATGCAAGCTCAAAACAGCATGAAAAATATTACACCTGAACTCTATGACAGGTCAATGCACTATCTGCTCTAATCTGCTCAACAGGTCTCATCATCATTTTCAGTGCATGCCCTGAAAATTTCAACCTACTGTGGTTGAAATACTTTATTCCCACTTTCCAGGAGTAAACCTAATTCTCCAAAGGAAGAGAAGAAATTGTTAGAGAAAATGTGTCATGAGTAAAATACAACCAGCCAGATGGCGCATGGCTCTGGGTCAAGGGAAGGACAAATCTGCAGCTCTCCCAAGGCAATAGTTGGAAGAGACTGAGCTTCATGACATGTAATCCTTCTACCAGCTCTCTGGCCTATAAGGCAAACATATATTTTCTGGCATCACAAAGGGCTCAGCCCAAGTACTCTCTACACTTTGGGGAAGATTTGAAGATAGTAGACAATAGAAGAATTGAGACTGAAATTGTCACCACAGCTCCTGAGAAGAAAGAAAAGACTCTACATATGACTGCACTCCACTTTGTAACTGTTTAAGGACCAAAAGCAATTAGGAGGATCAATTAACTCAATGAAAGCCTAATGAAACATCTACTGAGGGACAAGAAAATCACAGGAATACCAATCCTTACACAAGGCTGAACAAGAACAAATTCAGACTAGATCTGGACAGAAATGCTAGACCTCACACTTTGAAGCTTGAATGGCTACTGCATGTCAGCTTCTGCTCATCTGAGTCTGCCAGGGACTTCTGGCTGTGTCCTTGCCCCTTTTCATGTGTTAACACAGGTGTTTAGATGCACTAAGATGGCTCTGGGAGGAGAAAAACTAAGGGGTTTTGTTTCTTTTTTCAATCTTATTAATTTAATGTGGAAAACCATCCTTGCAGCCAAGCTGACTGTGCCCACCTAAGTAGTTTGCTGTTACCAACAGGGATGCCTCCCTTTCTCTACCCCCTCCCACTGCCCCAGACATGCAGCCCTGTACTTTTCTCTGTTCCAGTGTTGGTTTGTGGGGTACAATTCAGCTCACAAACTCAGCAGAAAATGAAGGGTTCAAAATAATAATTAAAAAAATTCAGATAATTTTCTAGTTGCTTAGGTAACTGAACTGCCTTATAAGGGCTGTGAGAGGCAAGGCACATGCCATACAGCTCAAGAGAAGGGACAGGATCATGCCAGTAAGAGTTAGAAAACACAAATAAATGTTCTCCCTTCACTCCTGTAATTGGTCCCTGTGCCTTTTCACTGGCATTATTCTTGGGATTCACCTTCTCTACACTTCAATGGTATAGAAAGATTGGGGGGTGGGCATGGGAAGTAGAGAGGAGAGAAAAGAAATAAACTCATCTGTTGGAGGATAGATTTTGATTAACTGCTAGAATGAAGAAAGAATTGTCCCACAGACCATGGAACTACACTCAGTGGAGAAGGCTAGGTTTTGAGTTAAGGCTTCCCCAGACCTGCTGGAGAGCAAGGCCTTAATTAAGAGCCAAGGCACCTCTGGAGCACAGAGGGACCTGTACTTAGAGGTAGATGCTCACAAGTCTATGGGGCCGGATGGGATCCACCTGAGGGTGCTGAGAGAGCTGGCGGAGGAGCTC
>NW_008825501.1:2004099-2008004 GCF_000699105.1 Pygoscelis adeliae
CTGGAGGTATTTAAAAGACGTGTAGATGAGGCGCTTAGGGACATGGTTTAGTGGGCATGGTGGTGTTGGGTTGATGGTTGGACTTGATGATCTTAGAGGTCTCTTCCAACCTTAATGATTCTATGATTCTATGATTAGAGGGCTACCATGCAAACTTCCTCCAAAGAGGAATTCAAAATTGACACCTAACATAGTATTTTCACCTCTTGTTTTCTAGGAAGAGACCCTCTGTCAAATATGCAAGCCCCTTAAGCGATGTGCAATTGCCACTTAAGAAGAAGCACACTGTGTCACTTCCTGCCTTTGCTTATAAAATCTTTGAGAGCTTTATGTCACCTGGGCGGAGCTGCCCAAGGACTGAGCAGCTCTGTGGCCTCTCCTTGTCACGATCCAGCTATACCTACATAATGCCTCTCAAACAAACATCTTCTTTACAGCAGGCAGAAATGGATCAACAAGCAAGTTTACAAGCCTGATCAGAGAAAAGTGACTTTGTCTCATCTCAGCCAAGGTTTCAGCTGCTCTTGAACCCCTTCACACTCCACTTCCTAGACTGAGGCACGATGCGGGCTCTTTATTTTTTTATCTCCCCCTACCTGTCTTCCACAGAAAATACAGCAGTTCTTTTTTTATGAAGTAGGAACATTTGGCAGCACTGCAGGTGCATTTTGTCCAGTACCTCTGTTACAGCAGGCAGAAGCTAAATGGGTGATTAGGGATGCACAAATCTCAAGAGATTCAGAAGTTTATTTCTGACAGGAACCCAGAAGTGCTCTTGTTTATATACTATCCAAATACACTAGTCAAACCTCTTATATTCATCTCTTCTACTGCAGTGTCTTATTTGAAGACAATAGCCCAAATTAATTTATAAGAAAGTTTCTCTGACTTCCTTCTGCTTGCCTCGAAGTCCTTAGGCTCCAGGAGTGTTAAGTCAGAATGGGTTTGTTTAGGTAGACACACATTTCTTAGGACTCAGCATTCAAATTGAAACATCCCAGGCTCATTGTACTGTGACATGAGACAAGTTAGAGTACATTTGGTTTTATGTTTAGATCCAGTGATTTGAATGTTATCACGCAGCAATATATAAACAAGGCAAGTAAGAAATAGAAAAGCTATCAGATACAGAAGCTTCTCTTTGAAAAATTGTTTCTGTGCCCAAAAAGCTTATGTGTTTTCCAGCCAGAGCAGTCAGTCTAAACCCGATGTCTCTTCCCTTCTTCCCATTTTGGGTTTCTTATACGCAGAGATCAGCATTGTTTTTACATGAATAGAAAAGATACTTTGCCTGTCAGAAGGGTGACTGGGCTATCTAAGCTAAAAAAGGGAAAATTTATCATCTTTCCTCCTTTTTAGCATACCAGAAAAAAAATTGATTGTTACTAGCCAGGGCTGTACGAATACAAGCACACTATAGTGGTACAGAAACACAGGTATAGCTACACAATCAGTGCGCAATCATATTTGCAAAACAAAGTGTCTAAATAAGCGAGCCCTGTTAGGTGCCATACAAATATGGCTAATTCTCTTCTGAAACCGAGCTGGTACATTCAAATGGTGGGGCAGCATGATTTAGCTGATTTTGACAGTTTGAGGTTGTCTGTATCTCAGGACCCTGTGAGACGGAGATATTCTGAGTTATTTGCTTTATCTTCTTTTCTTCCTAGAAATCAACCCTGTAAATAGGGTGTATTGGACTCCGGTTGGGGGCTTCATTTAACCTTTCCTGGCTTTGCACAACAGCATCTTGTAAAACTGCTACTTCTACTTCTTTCGATTAAAGCAGAAATAATATAAAACAGCATTTCCTTCTGGTTTAAGTCTCAGGTTAAATGACAAAATAAAGATCCAGCAGACAAAAACAAGAGAAGATTTAAAAATTTACATAAGCAATATTTTCAGAGATTGAAAAAAAAAAGTTCATTATGAACCTTGGTCAAAGATTTGAGTGGTTTCTTATTTGATCAGAACCTGTTTGTTTATCCCTAACTTTAACCATATGGGAACAGTTTTATGGAGCAGGCTCATAAAATGAAAATGACAGAGCGCACAGCTCAATCTGAGTCTGCTTGGGCTGTAAATATCTTGTTATCACCAGCTATGATGCTCTAAACCTTAACTCCTGGATTAGCATAGTCAGTGCTGTGCTTTTGCAGACTGTAAAGGTAGTTCAGCCTGAAGATCCAGAAATGGAGAATGCCAATACCACACATTGATACAGAAAATGTCAGCATTGTAAAACAAAGGGTAATATAAAGGTGGTCAGCACCTTTAAGGAAGGAGAGAAAAAGGTGGAAAGAGAGAAACAGAAAAAAGAGGAGAGGAGAGGAGAGGAGAGGAGAGGAGAGGAGAAAGGGAGGGAGGGAGGAAGGGAGGGAGGGAGGCTCTTTTATTATCTGATGAACATCAGTCCCTTTGGTCAGACTGCGAGGCGCCTCCTGGAGCTTAACCTCAGATTAACATCTGCTTCATTTCAGTGTCTGTCTGATAGTGATATCAATAAACATCATCATCTTACAGTAAAAACTGATAATTAAATCTGTGCCTGCTGACTCAAAGGGAGGAAGGGAGGAAGGAAGGAAATACATGGGGTTTACAATAAGGTTAAGTCAGACACCGGGTAAGTGAGGAAACTCAGTCCCAAACAGAGAATGTGACTTGCCCAGGCAGAAGAACAGATCAGTACTAAAGTAAAGCAAATTCAGTTTCTGAAATAAATTTGTAATTTGATTTTTTGTCTTTCTCTTACTGACCATTTCCACAGCACACAGCTGCAGATCTGTTGTGGCATGGCAGCTCTTACTTACTCTTTTATTGTGTTAGCTTTATGAAAGAAAGAATAAGTAAAAAAAAAAAGATAGGAAAAAAGTTAAAACCTCTCTCAGTTCTGCTGCCTGGAGGGATGCAAACACTCCTCTCCCACTTCCAGAGGATGCTTATTGGCTCAGTTCAGTGGTGCCATATCACCTTCAGCCGGTCATCTGACAAAATCCCAAGGTTTATGAGCCTGAAAACACTCAGCATCTGATCCAGATAACTTCCAGTGGCTCTGTGCACCACTGGGGTGCTAAGAAGAGTTAAAATTTGGCCCTAACTGATGTTTTACCTGCTTCCATCAGTGCCTAGTTACACATCAGATTGATTGTAAAGCTTTATTGTTTTATAAGTCTCTGCTTGGTCTGTTACCAAGTCACATTAACAATCTGTTAATGGTTTTCATTATTCCCAAAGCATCCACAATAGGTGTCTACGACCTGGAAACAGTCCTTAGAGGAGAGAAGAATAATGGCAATAATTGTGTTGATCTGCTCCTCAAGTGACATTTCTGATGTACCAGTACTGAAGTTTCTGAACGTGGTTTCTGCTCCCTGAACAGTGACTGGCCCATAAACAAAGGGATGTTAAGAAAATGTGAAAACACCCGGTGAAAATACGGGGCAGAGAGATTCAATTCGCTCCTGTCAGTGCTTAACTTCAAAGAAGGAAGGGAAAAAGTTAAGGAAAATGCAAGCCTATCTGGAACTGCTTCCTAAAAGTAAACCCTCATCCATCTTTAATGGAAATAGTGGAAGTAAACAGGCTGGCTTCAGTCATTTAAATGTAAATTTGGCAAGTCACTGCAGAACCTATGAGGAAAAATCCTGTCTTAACAACTTGATGAGACTTTTTAAGTCCAATCTATAGTTTCTTGGTAAGGAAGCTGGTGCTAAATAACAATTAGGACATTAGCCAGCAACTGCAAAACACAGGTCTTATTCCCAGCTTCACCACTGACCTGCAATCTGACATTGATCAAATAACCTCACTTCTCCATTCATCTGCTTTCCACTCATCTTTTATTTCATTGAAAAATAAGTTTTTGGTACCGTTGATTGTTGCTTCCAATATATTCAGACAGCAGG
>NW_008825501.1:2008052-2009205 GCF_000699105.1 Pygoscelis adeliae
TGATGCTTTCGAGCACATCTGTGCTTGAAAATAAAATAAAATGATACTTCTGTGATTAGAAAGCTTTAGAGAATCCATTCTCTGATCAGTTGTTTTTATGGAAAAAGATGAATTTTTCCTCAGCCTCCAGGATGTTATGTAAGCAGCTATAATTACTGTAAGCTGGACTTTATGACAGGTGGAGGGGAGTATATTTAAAAAAATATTTTAAATATATATATATATTTGACATTACTGAATGAAATCCTTCTTTATGTACCAAAAACCCAATGTTAAACTATTTGTTTAATAATGGAACTAATGGGACTTGTTACGAATAAACAAGACGTCATAGAAAATCTAACCTTCTGGTAAGGTGAACTAGTAGACAACAAGCAATTTGGATAATTCAGAAAAACTTCAGTTTAGAAGTGTGGGATTCTTTCCCAGCCAAAAATTTCCCACTTATGTCTGTACACAATCCATTTGCCATGCTGGGCTATACTCCCCTCCTCTCCTCTCCCTGAAAGCTGCCAGTGGTGTCTACTGAAAACAAAAGGAGAGTCACCGTAGACATTAAAGGGTCAGGTCAGACTTTTGCTCAGGTTTAAAAATGTTTCTCTCTAAGATGGTTTTAACATACTTTGCTCATGCAGGGTATTTTTGACACAGACGATAGAAATTAGGACAGTTCAGCTATCAGTGAGCCTGCAACCCTCTTTCACAGACTGGTCAAGTCAGGTCCAAATTACTATAAGGGCCCAAAGCCAAAAAAGCACTAGAAATAGTTTATTTGCTTTGAAAATACGGCATGTACAAACCTAAATTTCAATAAATGAAATCTATTGTAATAAATTTCATCTGTAATTCTGACACGTAAACCTGCCTGTTATTGTTCCCATACTGACAGAAATAAGTTGTTTAGACCTCATGTCTAACTACCATTAGCATCCAAAAATTATATGGCCATCTTTTGTGAAAATCTCTGTTTTGTAGTTTTCCTGAATCTCATGCTAAAGGCCCAATTTTTTCTGTGTAAGTCATCAGACACCCCACTGCCTAATTGGAGATCATGGATCCCATGATAAGAGTAAAGGACTGAAAAATAATTGGCTATTGCAATGCTCAGCTTTGAAGTCCCTAAATCCAATTTTGCATTCACACTTAAGAACTA
>NW_008825501.1:2009294-2009837 GCF_000699105.1 Pygoscelis adeliae
TCTTTTTAAAGACTTATTTATTCATTTTTTAATGATTTTACTCAGGTTTGAAGAGGCTTAGCTTTTGTTAGTAAATACTCATGTCAGTCATTTGAACTAGTCTGAACAGACCAGACCTAAAGCTGATGTACCCCTAGATGTAGAGTATATGCGGCTGTATATTTATGGCCCTGATTACTCATCTTCTTTTGCATCTAGTAACTTATGTTAAAGTACGAGAGCATAAATACTATTAAATAAGTAGTATTGAGTGTAAAAGGCAGTACAAAGCAGTCATGAACAGAGAATCAAACATATATTTGTTACAATTATTCTCAGTTTTACACATGACAATAATTTGTTCAATAGATTTGTAACTGTTAATACATTGAAGATTTTTTTTAAAGAAAGTTTCCCAAAAGATTAACATGTTTAATTTTTGAAACTGTAGTGAAAGTATCAATTTACAGTGAGATTCAGTATTGTTCTGGGTATCCCAGGGTACATTTCCCTAAATCCTTGATTTTTAGGGGGCTATATGGCAATAAGTAGGAAATAAAACAC
>NW_008825501.1:2009933-2015954 GCF_000699105.1 Pygoscelis adeliae
TATATATTTTTTCCATTGCTTTTTAGAAAAAAAAAAAAAAAGAAGGCAGAAAATGAAGAAATCTTGCTACATAAAAGAAGGAAACAAAATATAATCTTTTACTTTGAGTTTGTTTGGCAGTAGCTTATAAAATCTCTGGGTTATGTGAAGCTTTTAATCCATCACCCAGAGCCGAAGCTTCTCATTGAAAACACATTTTATTGAACTGCATTTAAATTATTTAGCCATTTTTATAGGCATAAGGTGATCAAATACATAATGTATTTTGATGCTCCCCAAAATGTCCCTGATGTGTGCTGGCTTTTGCTAATTAAATTCAGACCACTCCTAGAGGGGGAGAAAAAAGAAAAGAAAAGAAAAAAAAAAAAGAGCCTGATGTGCTTTTTTAATGTTTCCTCTCTCCCTCTCTTCCTCTCCCTCTTCCTCTCCCTCTCCCTCTCCTTCTCCCTCTTACTTTCTCTCTCTCCTTTCTTCTTTCTTCACAGGAAAAATAAAGTTCAGCTGTTAATTAGTGGTTTTCTGAAAGTATCCATTAATATTACATAAATTACTGCCTCAAAAATCCAATTAGAATCCTGGGCCATATTGAAACTAAATAGATCATTTAATTTTCAGGGCACAATATGAAATGAGGTCTAGGGAAGAAATCAATACTGATTCAGCAAGGAAATATCAAGAGGGGTGTGTGTGTTGGGGGGTATACTCACATAACATAGTAATCTCAGCTTTCTGAGAACCTGGATATATCAGATAAATGTGTATTTAAATGTGCAGCAAAGCTGACTTTAAAACAATAAGAAAATACCTGTCTCTTCACCTGTTTGTGTTTTTTACTCCGTGAGATTTTGTATTTCTTCTGCTTTCTTCTCCACCACCTTGTTTTTATTCTCTTTCAGCTGTGTTAATGTCTTATGACAATTTGAGAAAGGTGACTATTAGAAATTTTTTATTAAAGGAGGACATGACCATAAAATCAGAGTTCTGAAGTGGAAAACTATGGTCAGGTAGAAAAAAATTATGAGCATTTTGTTTAGTTTTTTTGTTGATTGTTTATTCTAAGTGGAGGTTATATAATTTGACCACGAACAACTGAATGAAACAGTGGATAGACCTGGTTTCTATTTAGCTAAGGACTATGATTCATTGGTCTTTGAATAGTGCCAATATTTAAGTTTCTCGAGCATTTGTGAAGAGATGGAATTGAGTTGGGTGCCTTAATGGCTCTTAAGCTTTGCAGGACATTTGGAGAGCCAGCGTGAGGACTGTCTTTTAGCAAGAAGTACCCTTCTCTGTACCATAATGAACAATAATTGATCAATATGACATGGAAATGTGTTTTTGTTATTATTAGCTTCTCCTGTGGTGAAGGATTTTATCCTGTGGGAGGATAAAAGGAGTGCAAGTACTTCTACAAAGATCATTGGGTAAATGGACTAGAAGTATCAACTGTTAGATTGAATGGGTAACTCCAGAGCTTGAAAAAGTCGAGTTTCTAAGCAACTAAATTTGGTAGATGGCATCATACCCATTTACACAGCAAAAAGGACCTGGAAAACGAATGGTTCAGAACCAAGTTGCATTAGCAGGTCAAGCAACTAGTGACAGATTAATAGAGAGATGGAAAAGGGGGTAATGAGCAACAAGGGAGAAGGGGGTTGAAGAAGTCTGCAAATAGAAATTTCTGCTATTCCTAGAGACTAAGGGTGGAATATATGAAGGATAATATATGAAGGATTCTCTGCAGACTCATCCAGTCAAATGGAAAACTAATTTAGAATGTACTTTTGGATGGCTGTTGGGCCCCAACAATAAACAAACCTAATCTAAAAGTGTTAATTGTAATAATTATGGAATATAAACACTGGTAGAAGAGTAGAAGACTTATAAGGCTAAAATATTGAAATCCATGGGTGTGAACCATTTAGAAAGGACTGATTTAGCAAAACAAAATAAACACTGGCAATCTCTGTCAAAAATGGTACTATGTGTTCCTTAGTAAGTTATGATTCAGAAGAAAAATGAGCAGGTGAAGAAAGAAAATAATGTAAGGAGATTTTAGAAATAAATTTCTGGTTTGATAAGTTGTGTACGATACAGTGGTTGGGATTCTGCTCTTGCAAAAGATTTGGTGACTTGCCCTGGGGAGTAGATGTGGGTGGGAAGGAGAATCTGTGAAGCTCTGTTAAGTCCTGTCATCTTAAAAGTTGGCAAGTTGTTAGAGAGGTCAGCTAGATTACTCAGGAATCAATATACTAATGCAAAAGGGGAGTGTAAATAAAAAAGACCCAGCAATTCTTACCCGTTTAGCACAAAATCAAAATGGAGAGAACACAGGTAATGTTATTAATCTCATTGCTGTCTTCTGCTACCTCAGTCTGCATAGGGATGGGAAGAGAGGCAACGTTTCAGTGGACACAGGTTGGAATATTGGAAATACTGGTTAGAAATCAGGAGAAATATTTCACGATGAAGATGATCACACATAGGAACAAGTTGCTCAGAAAGGCTGTGGGTTTTCCATCTTTGGAGTTATTCAGAACCCAACTGGACAAGGCCCTCAGCAACCTGATTTAGATGGACTTGGTTTAGGGGGGTGGAGAGGCTGGACCAGAAATTTCCAGAGGTCCTTTCCAATCTAATTATTCTAAGATTTTTGATTCTTTAATCAGGACAGCAAAAGACATATTAGTGGTAGGATCTTGGATAAGAAACACAAAGAAACTGGAAAGTTTCATTCATGAAAATAATTTTGTCTTTGCTTTGCTTGATGAAAACTGATTGCAAGATTGCAAAATTGGAATTTTAAACCAATGCTTATAACCTATTTATGAAGGACATAGTTGACAAAAAGGGAGAAGTCTACTTTTTTCTGAACCATCAGCATTTCGGAAGTAAATTGATTTAAATCACTGTGTGTGAAGTTAGAGTCATATAGGTTGGAAAAGACATCTGAAGTATATCTAGTCCAACCTCATGTTTTAGCAGATAAAGCAGAAGTGGTAGCTGATATCTCTTACTGACCAAAAACATTTGTACAAGTAATAGTAATTGTATCAATTACTTAGTAGATGGGAATGGTAGAATTGTCAATAATAATACAACAAAGGCAAACCTTTTCAGTACATATTTCCCTTCTGCATTTGGGAAAAGCTGAAAAATGTAGTCACATCATATGATGATATGCTTTCAGCTCCAAGAAATGGCTAAGCAGCATGTTAAACCACTAAGTTTGATGTATTTGCATTAACATATTTGATAGTTTACACCAAAGAATATTAAAAGATCTGTCTAAACCAGAGTTCTCTATGTCAGCTTTCACAAAATTTTGGAACACTGGAGATAATTTGGAGAACTGGATACAAAAGTGCTGATATTTTCAAAAAGGTACATAGGAAACCTGAATAACTCTATATATTTAGGAAGATTCACTCTTATTCATTTTATGTAAAGTAGATCACATCTAACTAATGTGACATCTTCATTTGAGAGGAGCATATGTTAAATTAATAAATACAACAGTGCTGGTACAGTGCTCTTAGATGTCTGTGAGGCATTTGATTTGGGGCTATACAATGTTTCATTAAGTAATTAAAACAGTTAGAATCAATACAATAAATAGGTTTAAAAGAATGAACAGATGCATTTTATTGTAAATAGTTTTGTTTGCAGTCAGATCCTATGCCATTTATAATGTTTATCATGCGTGACAGAGCTGAAGCCTTGAGACTTCAGTTTGAGAAAAGTTGAGTAGCCTCAAGTAGCATTGAGAAGCTCAGGGGTGATCTTATCCATGTGTATGAATACCTGATGAGAGGGTGTAAAGAAGACAGAGCCTGACTCCTGTCAGTGCTACCCAGTGACAGGACAGGAGCCACTGGGCACAAAGTGAAAAAACCCAAGAAATTTCCTTTAAACATAAGAAAAAAACACATTTTATGTCGATCAAGCATTGGAACAGGTTCCTCAAGTTTCCAGAGAGGGTGTGGAGTCTCTGTTGCTGGAAATATTCAAAACCCAGCTGGACAATGTCCCGAGAAACCTGTTCTATTTGACCTGGCTTTGAGCAGGGGGGTTGGCCCAGGTGACGCCCAGACGTGCTTTCAAACCTCAGCTATTCTATGATTCTGCAAAGTCTTAATCAAGTCTGATGTTAAGACAAAGATAAGTCAGTGCTACAGAACTTGATCAGGTGGGCAAAAATAAACATAATTTTTTAATATACAGTCAAAGATAAAAATTGGCATCAAAGGATGAGCAAAGTAGGTCATGCTTCCTTGTCTCAGAAAGAAACAACTGTGAAAAAATTTGAGGGTCATGGTGACTAACCAATGAAAATAAGTCTCAATACCATTGTAGGGAGCGGTAGTAAAGAGAACCAATATAAGACCTAGCCCACATAAACAGGAAGATCTTGAGGAGGAGGAGAGAGGTTAGATGATCTTCACATTTAGCAAAGCATAGGGATAAGACCTTGAAGAAGAATGAGGGAGCCATATCACATTAATGGTTTCCCCTTACAGATGGGGTCTTTGTTCTGGATTATGTTGTGCCTCATTCCTTTGTTCTGCAGCCTTGCAGGATGGCATATGGCCCCATGTGTTTTATACCAGACATAGTCTATTTAATCTTTTCAGTAACAATTAAGTTTCTATCTTATCTGGTTCACAGATTATTATATCAGAACTATTAAACTGGTGGGTTGTTTTTCTTCCACCTCAGTTTAGCTATTTTTTTGTTGTTGTTTAAAACAAACACTTGTCTCTGTTGTGCAGCACATACCAATATAGAACAGAATTACAATGTACTTCCAGCCAAAATCAGTTTATTGTCTATTTCAGTAGTTTTCTTATGGTAGCAATTATTCTCTGTAAGCCTGCAAGCAAGCAGCAGAAATCTGAAATCATCAAAGAGTTTTTATCTGCAGCAATTTCAAAAATGGCAGGTAGCTGATAGTTTAAACTTTAGTTCTCCGCAGTAGAGCAGTGTGAGAACTGGAGAATGCCATCTGCCTTCACCAGCTAGTTTTAAATGTTCAGGAATCAGGCTTGTGTTGCCATTGTTCGTATGTGCTAGTTAAATCAAGCTGGCATGGCACAGCAACAAATGAGTTACCCGTAGCAAAAACTGATGGGTGAACCCCATTGCTTTCAGGGTTATGACTGGGTTGGAGAGGTACGTTCTCAGCCCTACCAAGTGGGCCTTTTGTATTGTACTCGCAACTCTTTATTAAACCAGAGGAGGACTCATTGGAAGTGTATTTAATAGTGCTCTTATTTAACATAATATAATGTTTCTAATATATCCTCATTAGAATAACATATTTTCTTTGTATATATTAGGAGAATTACAGTGGTTTCAATGCAGTCAAAAAAAACCAAACAAAAAAACCTTCTCCAGAATTCCCAGAACCAGGGTTTAGACTTTGTAGTCCATAGCATCACAATGATTTTGGAGGGGTAACATGAAACATTCTGGTTTTCCACCATTATATTTCTATCAGTGACGACCAAGCCCCTTTCATGAATGTGAGAAGAAAATCAAGTCCCAGTTCTAAAAAAATTAACTGGAAATCTAAAAGGAGAATCTTTAGGGTATTTGTATCCCTGAGAAGAAAGGAAATCAGTGCTGTTTTTCTGCTATATCTTTTTAAAATCTGTTTTTGAAGCATCAGAAATGGCCCATGATTTAGAAGATGGGAACCTGTGCTGTGCAGTGTTTATCAGACCCTTTTATTGCAGGACTTGCTCATGTGCTTAACTTCGTACCACACCCCAGTCCCTCTCTCTGACTGGGACAGATCAACATTGGGATGTTTTTGGCTTTTCTCTCTATAACATCTGCTCATACGCCCTGATATTTCATAGCATTTAGATGTTTACAACATTTTGATTTCTCCCATTATTTGCTCACAGCACAGAAGAAATTGAATTTAATGCTATGATCTAAGTTAAGTCACCAGGATAAAACTAGAATATATAAATGCAAACTAACAGCCTGTGTAGCTGTGAAAACTACAGGAGA
>NW_008825501.1:2016742-2048756 GCF_000699105.1 Pygoscelis adeliae
GCTCCTCAGAAGACTTGTTCTCCAGACCCTTCACCAGCCTTGTTGCCCTTCTCTGGACACACTCCAACATCTCAACATCCTTCTTGTAGTGAGGGGCCCAAATCTGAACACAGTATTCAAGGTGCGGCCTCACCAGTGCCGAGTACAGGGGCATGATCACTTCCCTGCTCCTGCTGGCCACACTATTTGTGTCCAAAAATTGTGCAGCTTATTTAGAACTACAAGATAACACAAAGTATCCTGAACTGATCTAACAAAATTAGGTGCAAAGACAAATGATTATTTTTTATAAAAAGGAAATAATGCAGAATGAAAGAAGCAAACTGAATTGCTCCTATACTCTGTTGGGGTCTAAAGATGAGAGAAGGTAAGAATCCTGTCTATTGGGTGAATGGCTCAACAGAAAGAAGTGCTCAGAAAGACCTCAGCTGTAGAAGACATGCAAGAACAGAAAAGAAAATCTTAGTTGGAGTAATGTGTTCTATTTTTGTTACCTGGTGAGACAAAAACATGACACTGCAGAAACAGATTAAAGGAATATAAAGAAAGCTTTCCTGTCCAAAATAATTGCAGTATGTGTATCTTTAAATGAATTATGTATAGAAATGAGTAAAGTGCTCTTATTTTTATTTCTTATAATGGAAACATATGGAAATATTCAACAACATTCAAAGGCAGATCATTTAAAACTGATTAAAAAATATGGATCTCATTTTCACCAGATACAATTTGGTGCAAACATTTTTATAGGAATAATATAAGTATATGTGGTTGTATTAAAAAAGTATCTTACAGGAGTTATCTTGATTTTGAGCAAAATACAAACTGTAGCTGATTGAAATAAGTAAAATCTGTCCCTACAGAGACAAAGTTTTAGTATTTCCAAGAAAATCTAAAACTTACTTTTTAAAATCTAATTTTACTTCAAAAGCAGAAGCAACACAACAACTAAGGTCATGTTCACCATGGATTTTATATATAGATGGAGAGAGAGAGAGAAAGAGAGAGACTCAGGAGCAAAGTATCCACAAAATTGTTACTAGTAATATTTTCACAAACATTCTTTCGCACTTTCAGTTATTCCTTTTGCAACAGCAAAAAAGAGATATTGAACTTTTTCATATGGTTTCCATTATTTTCAGTTTCAGATGTGTTAACAATATAGCTACAAACATTACCTCCTGTCAAGTTCTTTTTCAGGAGGAGATGACAGCAGAAAGTCAGGAAGAAGCAACTAGCGAACAGAACAGACACACCAAAAACTTTCCTAAACTTTCTTAACTAGCATAAAATCTTGAGTTCACTTTAGTATTTGGAAAAGGTTTTTAACCCAATTGTTGTTTCCTGCTGTTATCCCTGTAACGTGAAAAAAATTATTCCATGCCCCACTCCAAAAATATCTGAAACCCATCTCACTTTATGATTCACCCGAAACTTCCCTCATTACAATTCTGTTTCCTTTCTTTATATAATACCTTTTATCATATGCTGGAGGGTGATGGCTTAAAAGTCATGCCTAAGGGTTGAATTACTTAGACTCCCTTGAGCCACAGGTTCAAATTCTGGCAGGGTTGACTCAATTCTGCCTCCTTTCAAGGGAAAGAAATTTAATTCCGTGCAGGTCATTCTGCGAGAGTCTTTCAGGGAAGAGGAAAATTGCAACTAATATCTAGGCTGCTTTCTGAAAACACTAAAGCTTTCTATCAGAAGGAAGTTTTCCTTAGCATCTTTCACCAGTATTTTCTCTTCTGTTACTTCAGTGCTCCAGCTTCACCACTGCTGTTCACTTAGCAATCACACTCTAGCAAGGGTTGCATAGGCCTGCTGTGGTTATACAGGGCCAGATAACACACTGCCCTGAATTTCAGCCCTGATTTGTTTACCTGGTTTGTTAAAATTTTACTAACACTCACTATTTCCTAAAATTTTAATATGTTTTTTTTTTCCAAATCTCCAAAAGAGGAGGCAAAATCAATCACTGAAAATTTTACCTTTAATTATAAGAAAACAAAGAAGTTTTTTCTTTCACTTGCAAAAAAAGATCTTTGAAACTGTGAAGCATGCACACCTCAAGGGGTCAGCAGCAGAATGATAAATAAGGACAGCCTCAAACCTATCATTTCAAAATTGTGTGATTTTCAGCAGTCTTTCATGATTTGTAAATGCTTTGGGCTGGCAGCTCTGTGGAGTGATGACAAGGATGCAATCAGCAGCAGAAGGTAGCCCAGGTTGTAAAAGGTGCTGGCATCCTGTAGGAAGAATGGCATCACAGAGCCAGGTAGCTTAGGAAGCAAAGTCAGTGCTTAAACTTGACTGACATTTCCCATATCTGGACTCTTTTTCAAAATGGTAGCAATATTGCTAGTTCTCAAAAGTTCAGGCAGGAATTTTCTGTGCTGGCAGCTTGTGTTGGGCAGGTACTGCATGGAAAATACCAAAATAAATGGTCATATCATTTCTGAAAACAAGCTTAGGGGAAAAAACCCAAGGTTTTGCTCACTTGTAAAGAACATTCTCATAAAAGCATTTTCTGAGAAGCATCCTGACCTTTGCTTATTAGAAAGATTTGAAATTTTTCAAATTATCTTCTCATCATTTGTGTGAAAATTTGCCTAATTTTGCTTGATCCATTAAAACACTATTTTCAGAAGTTCAGCAAAAACATGCAAGGCCTTGCTGGCCCCACTAATTTATAACTGACCTGTAAAAAATATACTTTATCTTATTACAGAATTTCTATTTTCAGGAGTACAGTTGTCTCATCCCCTGAAACCACTAAATATTCTATCTTGGGGTAATGAACCTAAAGAGGATTTCCCTGGAGTCACAACCTGCAGTGACCAGTGAGCAGAATGGAGTTCTTGGGTAGGGTGCTGGGAAAAGAGGATATAACCTAAGGCAAACTCAGAGGGGTGAAGTTCAGGGATCAGGTTAAAAAAGTAAATGTAAGGGATAACTGAAAAAACACACCATATGTCTATGACATACATCGTTTGTGACAGATAGACAATTTTTACATCTCTATAGGAAGGGTGGCAGCCACCTATGCTGTTTTCATACATTCTGCAGCCTAATTGAAGGATACACTTCCCAAGAGTACAAATTGTTTTTGGAGGAAATTGCCCTTCTGGTTCCTGAGGTTGACTCACCACCACCATCTTCCTGAAGGCCCCATGCCCTTCCCTGTTACATCAGGTTTATTACATATAAGCGTAGAAAAATTCTTTCAAGCTCACCAGGAAAGATGACTCCCCCACCAAGTGAACACTGTTTTCTTAGCACCTCCTGAAGACAACTTCTGGCCTCCTCTTCTTCTAATTAATGTCTCAGGCTTGACTTATGTACAGTGAGTCCAGGCAGGTGGGAAGGAAGGTGGTATCACATACAGCCTTCCTCTGCCTTAAGGGTCTACTGTGTGGTTCACTAGGTTGTGCGTGCTTCTGGTTCATAGGACTTGCTCTTTTGTTCAACAAAACACTGCCAGAGGCATAGAGGGCAAATTTTGGGCTATGACAGTAGATTACTTCCCTAGGAAAGACATATTATTGCATATTTTTGGTTAGTAAATCTGCAGTTTTCAATAGATTCTATTTTTGCATGCCTACATGTGTTTGTGTCAGTTGTAACAACATTTTAGGTAAACACAATGACTTTGACCCATAGGCCAACATTTTAAAAAGTTGTTTCTGCTCTGCTGTGAGAACTGTGCCCATATATGAGTGGTTTTGGTACTCATTCAAATGTTTTAAACCCAACAGATGTCCTTTTTTTTGTGAGCATAGGAAATGGAGAAAATAAATAGACTGTTTAATATGATCTGATTCTATTTTAAAATACAATTAAATCAGGGGAAAAAATCCAGAATAAACATTTAAAGGGTTTGGTAATAGTGTTTAGTACCTTTTTTTCTCTAGATCACTCAGTGGTTTCTCCCCACCCTAAGCCAAGGGAAAGTTATGAACAACTGATGGCTGTTTCATGGTTCCCAATTCAGAAGTGTGTGGCTGTGGTCCAGTCATGAGTTGTGCACATCCCTGCACTGTGCTAGCTATCCAAAAGCACAGAGACCAAAACCTAAAGACCAAAGAGTGTTTCGGTTTTGAGACACTATGTCTCAAAGACAAAATTCAGACATATTTTCAGGGCATTAGGGAAAGGTCTTGCACTCTGTCTCTGCTTGTGGGTAGAAAATTTCAGCTTGTATAGCTGCTACAGTAACATCTCTCATCAGTTTATAATTTACCTCACCTCGTGGGAGGCCATGAGAAGCAATCTATAACTTAAACTGTAAGTCACCCTCCCTGGCTCCCAGAAAATATGAGGATTGCATAGTTGGCTTCAAGCTAATGTTCAAAACTGAGCACTGATTTTTCAGCTAGTGGTCTCATTAATGATACCCAGCTTAAAATTAACCTATTATCATTTTTGCTCTTAAATTTTGAAATAAGGAGAATGTAGAAAGTATACTGAAGCAAAAAAGAGCATTCTTAGGAAAGGGAGAGAAAGAAGAGTATGCAAGGTATTGGGTTACATTAGAAGACTGAAATCTTCCTAAGCATAGAGCTTCAAGTGAGTAATTGGCTTTCTTATAATTGTTTTCTCTTTCTGCTTGATTCTTAATTGCAATTACAAGCCAAAAATGACAACTATGCTACAAGTAGCCTTTCTTCAATTTCACTCACAGCACAGGAACTGTGGGATGGAAGATCAGGAAAGGATTTGAAGACACTGTAGATTTAAGCTACCTATGCTGATAAATTCTTTTCCCAAAGATTTCCTAGAGTTGTTTATGCCAACCTAAATGTCATTTTACCTTATATTTATTTAATATCAAGCATTTTATTTGTGCTTCCTGATAGTGTGGACCCAAATGGCCATCATTGAAAGGGAAAAGTATCAGCGCTCCAGTGTTAGGAAGTTCATAAAGCCCTGTTTACACTGTTTTGTTGATATTTTCCATGGTGCCATGCAGGTAGCAGAGAAAGGAATGTGACAAAATCTTTTTTTATCTTTACAGTTAGCTGCTATAATGTCCCTCTAGCATTATAAGTAAAAAGACAGAAGATAATACTTTTTTTCAGTATCCTAATAAGAACTGAGAATGCCTGTGTTCCCTCAGCTAGTTCTTTTAGCCAGCAGCTATTGCAATATGCCTATAAGGCAGAACTCAAACAGACAAAGCAAAAACACAAAGAGGGAAAGATACATAGAAAATATCTCATCATCATCCAATTTCAAGGAAACAATTTAAAGATAACTAGCTTGTAAGTGATTGGGGTTGTATTGCTTTTAACTGCAGCCACCTGTTTTCAAAAGAGGAATGGGTTCTTGGCTAAAGCTTGCCTAAAACATTATCTAGCTAAAGTTGGATATCTTGGCTTTCTTCCTAGAACTGCTACAAGCTTCCTGCAGGACCTCATAGCATTTCTTACACTTCCTGGGAATTATTTTCTTCATCTCTGTCCACTTACATGCCTGTCATTCGTTAATGAGAAGTTCTCTAGTACAGAGCAAGTAGAAAAGTAATTTTTGATAGGACGGCAAAGTGATAGCAAATGTGGTGTACCAGTCAGAGCATCAGAATCCATGGAGACAGTGTTTGGGTTTTTTTAATAATAAAACCACTACCTCTTACCTTCTGGAATGGAGATAATCCTGGATCATTGAGGTAGTTTTGTAACAGTAAACTGAGGCATATCTACACTAGCACACATTTACACTTTTTAGACCATGTTTTATACTCATATATACTCCTGAAGTGCAATGCATCTAATAGAGAGAAACCATCAAGCCATGACATAGTTCCTATCTCTGGCATTCTTGGAGGCCCTAGAGCAGGTCACTTCATTTCTCTGAACTTTTCTTTTCCTCCCCTGCCTTTTCTCACTGGCAAAGTTCTCTGGGCCAGGGTTTCTCTTTTACAGTGGCCTTTCATATTTTCTTTAGTCTTGAGTTCCTCTCTAGTTTGATAGATCTGTCAATATGAAGATGTTGTACTGAATAACAGCTGCAGAGACGTTCGGTTCCTCTAACCTTGACAAGATTTAAAAAATCCTTGCGGGTTCCATAGGGGAGGAGTGATGGAAGGAATCATGATTTTATACACTTATTTATTCATTCTTTCATTCACTCACAGATATTGCTGACTAGTTTCAGTGTATACCCTGGAGTTCCAACACATGTTCTTAACAGATGTTTCATTATCTGATCTTTTGTTATATTCATCCAAACTGCCACAACAGTCACCCCCCTTTTATCTCCTTCTACCCCAAACTAAACAAAAATAAAATAAACTCTTCATAATCATAGATAGTGTAGGGTTACTCTGGCTCAGAAATCATTCCCTCCAAGGGCAACTATAACTAACTCTCAGCTTTACAAAACCTACCATATGAGCTTAGTGACTTGAGATGCAATGTGTTCCGATTTCTGAAGGCTCACACTCAGATATCCAGGAAAACAGGGATTACTCTTTCAGAACAGTTATCTCTTGTCTTGCTTTCTGGCCCTAAAAAGGAGTAAGACAGGTTGTTTTAAAAGTATGTTTAAATATTTTGAGGTAAACGGTTACTCAGTCTGCCTCATGGATCTTACTCTGATAGGCTCCATAGTTTCTCATATATAATCCATGCATCATCCTTCAGGAGAGAAACCCTGTGATTCAGCATGGTGTGGGTTATACAAGAAGTTTGTCCCCTTGATTTTGTTGTTTCTGATTCAACCCTCTCTCTACCACCAGTTTTGTGTTGAGATTGTTGGTTATCTGAGCATGCACAGCAATGGAAGGTGACAGTACAAAACCAGTTATTTGTAGGTGATTCAAGCTCTCCTTGAATCTTATTGGTCTTATAACAGGATCTACTTTTACATTGAAGTATCTTCATTTATTCACCTAACTTTGAAAATGTTTGCTTAAGTGATTTTTCTGTATTGACTTCGCAAGTTAATAGCAGAGGAGAAAGACAGACTTTTGCTTTATCCATCAAAGCACCATTCCCAGTTCCTGTCTCAGGCTGTCATTGGAAAAAGCAAAGTTATTAATATGAGGCATATTTATATTTCTCTAACATAATTTTCATAGTCGTGTGCATTGGATATTACTTATTATATTGCTTATAGAAATCTAGAAACATTCCTAAAGCTAGGAACTAGCAATCACAAGATATTCACAACAATATCATCCTTTTCCTGTTAAAGTTTGGAAACATCTCTGAGATTTCTTTGAGCTGTCCATACCTCTTTTTACTATATATATAAAATCTATTATATAAATTGCAAATAATTATATTTACAATTTTAAAAAAATATTTACTTTTTTTTTAAATTTACAATAGCATACAAAACTTACTTTGAGTCAAGAGACAAAAATTACTTCTATCTGAATTGTCAAATATGAAATAAAATCATGAGGGTACAAAAACAAAGAAAAAAAAGTTGAGACTGTCATGAAATTTAAAGTTATATGTGTTTGGAAAAAGGTAAATATAAAAAATAATAAATTATACATTAAAATTTTCAATAAAATACATTAAAGTCTGTCAGAATACTTGTCAGTGGAGTATTCTTTTTTTAGCTGAGACTTTTTTGGTCACACATTCTTGTTTTCTATAGAAATTGCACAAATTTTTTGTACTTAAAAAATTAAAAAACTAAAAGAACTAATTTCTTTTCTCCTAAATGTCATTGAGCAATATATATAAGTATTGCCAATATTCCTTTCCCTAAAACTTGATTTCTCTAGACCAATTTTATTTCCCATTTTACTTGAGCATGTTTACAGTCTCTTATAACAAAGGACATTTATTTCTCATGAAAGGCAGGAACTATAACAAATAATCTCTGTAACAGATATTTCACTAAATTTGAGAGCTTATATTTGCAATGTCCGTAGCTCTCAAAGGCACATAAGGTACATTATGCTTTCCAAAAGAGAGACAAGATGACAACCTCTTTGACAAACCAAACAAAAGTCAAAGTTTCAAGCTGTGGTCATTAACTTGGGTCACTTCCATTTCTGAATGTTCAGCTAGAGGCACTGAAGGCAGAGAAATTAAGAAAAAGCTGTACAGCTTTTGCACAATTCTGGGTCAAAATCCTGCCAGCTCTTGAAATGTAAAATTTGGGTTAAACCAGGAACATGGCTAAATTGATACTGTATGATGCCAAAAGATGACTGTGTGTATATATTCAAAACTGTGCGTTTATGATTTCTATTAAATGAAAAGTATGTAGAATCCCAGAAATAAAGTCGTCCCCAGGAGTATGCAGAGAATGTAATCATTTTGTACCTGGTGCTGCTAAGGTAAATGCTGATTTTAAGTTGATAGATCTAAGCAAGCAGTGATTTCTCAACTTTTATACAAACATCCTTCATTAGGTAAGGTTCATCTGAGAAATTTTAAAGTTGTTTTTTTTTTTATTTTTAGAGCTCCCTTGACAAGTCCATAACCTAATGCAAACATGATTGCTATCAGTTAGCTAACCCATCAGGTTGGACCCAAGATTCTCCATTAAAAAAGAAAAGTTGTTGATGTTCAAAGCACTAACACCTCTTATTCTGCAAAGATGGACTTATATGGGTTACACAAACATCTCATATTGTTGATGAATACTCAACAAACATTCTAGTTGGAGCACTAGCAACATTTTGTTGATTTCCATAGTCACCAGATAGTGAATTGCATTCAGATGCCGGTCTTTTAATTTGGGACATGTTGTGTCCTTTGAAAAAGTAAGTTTTTAAGCATGTTCTTTTTGAATTTTTTTTTTTTTTAAGTGAATTATGAGAGTGATGGACTACTTTGTAGGGAAGAATGCAGTTGTGTTGATGATACGAGCTGTGGTAGGTATTCATTTCCCATGCTGTGATGAGGAGTGTGTTCCTCTTGTGATATTCCAGTAAGGGGAGAAAGAAGGGAGACCATTCCTTACCACTCATGAGTGTGCCTTGCTGTGTGAGAGTCAAAACATTCTGCTGTCATTCACTGTTATTGGACTGTCATTGCTCATAATCATTAATTCAAAAGAGGATTTTTCAGAAGTGCTTTGTGGTATATATTTTTTCCATTGACAGGAGATAACACTCTAAGTGTGAATAAGCAACTAGAAATTACCGAAGAACATCTGATTCAAGATAAGGTTTCCACTGTGGAATTCCAGGTTTTTTTATTATATTACTGTAGGAAAGAGAAGTTGTTTTAACCATCATTTCACATCTAGTTTTATACTTCTTCCTACCCTTAGCAGTCACTGCATTATGATGCATGGTGATCTTCTCACAACTGCTGAGAGATTTTTCTGTGTCATGTTACATTATAATAGTATTTTCCAGAGGCATTAATTCCTACTTGGACTGAAGTGGTAAAGCGCAGATGACAAAAGCTTCTGTCATTATATACTCAAGAAGGTCTCTGATACAAGCCTAAACTTTTATACTACTGCAGAAATTATTATATGGTGTTTATATTTTGGAGAATGCTTATTATATAAGTCATCTAAGATAACTCTTCTCTTCAGCCTGTACTTTCAAGAACAATTCCAGTCAGCTGAATAATTGAAATTTTTCCATGTCATAGTATATTTCCTGTTAGGACTGAACCTCATCGCCCTACCACAGACTGGACATTTGTGACAATAAAAATAACCTGGTATAGAGATAAAGATACAGCAAATTTCACCACATACTACAAGGCTGCTATGAGCTGGCCTCTAATCTCATTGGTGATGGCAGAAAAGAGGAGTGAGTTTATTCAGGACAAAGGAATTTCCTGATATATCCTCCACATAATAGAAACTGACACTATAAGTTTTGACCTTCTGTGGGACCTCAATTTCTGTTATTATGTAGAAGACTCCAATACCTGTACACAGTGTTCTCAAAGGAAAACAGTAAATAAAACCCTTTAAAGTATGAAAATAAATAAATACTGATCCTATCAGCTGTTTCTTCCTACAAAGAAAACACTGATATAGCATGATATGATAAAAAACTCCTTTAGAGCCTTTAAGCTGAATGGATTCTGGCTGTCTTGAATCAAGGCTGGCAGGGAATATGCTCTCCAGACTGTGGCAGATGGCATCTGTTTTGTTTGCTTGCTCGGGTTTGCTGTATGTTTCTGGGTGTTATACTACGTTCTGGTCTGTTCTGCTAAAAGGCTGAGTAGCAGAGGGAGAAGAGTTGCTTTTTCACTTTCTGGTGACTCTTACTATCTGGGGCTTGTGAAATTCTCTGAATGGAGAAAATATCAGACCTTCTCTGACAGCGGTGGGTTACGATGTACTGCAATGTTGTTTTGAAGAGCTGGTTGGAAAAAGCAGAGAGTGAAGCACACAGCTATCAGGGATCTTGAAGCACAAATAGAGATAAAGAAGGTTCCCGAGAAGAGAAGAAAGCAGGCAAATGTGTTTCAGAGGAAGGGGAAAGAAATATGAACATGGGACATATGAAGTTTGAGTGCAGTGTGTTACAATCTAGGAAGTAGTAAAAGTAGCCAGGTGGAGAGAAAGATTGAAGAAAGGACCTCAAAAGCACATGCATTTTCAAGCTGGATTCCTCAGAGGACTAAGTTTTTGTTTTGCCTTTTCTTTTTTTTTAATATGTAATTTAATTTAAAAAGATGCATTGATGTAGTTAGACAACACTTAAACCCTAGAATTTATTGCCACCTGACATTATGGAGACCCAAAAAGGTCCATTCAAAGAGGTACAAGATTAATTCAGGGAGGATGGGAATCAATATGTTATACTTTAATCTCAATGTGAACGATGTCTACTGAGAATATTTTTTTTTTTTCTTCTTACTCATAATAGAAATTAATTACAGACCAGGGAACAGAGAGCCTTCTTCACTAGGGAGTCTTGCAACAGTTTTTGGAGTATGTATTGATTCAGTGCCAGGTGCCCTCAGGAGACTAAAAAGGCTCCTTTAGTAAAGGATACTGGACCACACAGTTTGTACTCTCCATGATTTGTTTTGAAAAAGAATGCTTCATCACAGGTACTGATGATTTAGATGACAACGAAGGAGTTCAAAGAACAAAGGAACAACAGAGGTCAAAAAAGTATGGTTTTCCAAGACAGACCATCTTCTGCATCACCTTTGTCATTTTTGACCCACCTACACTCTCACAGTTAAAGACATTAGATCTTCCACAGTGGCTGACCACAGCAGGATGCGTGTCCTGGAGGCCAAGCAGACTGGATGAAAGTTCTCCAGTGTGGAGAGGACAAAGATGGCAGGGTGGCTGGCTGTTAGATCCAGTGCTAATGTCCCTCACATGTTTCTTATAAATGGGGTACTTTTCTTTCAGCTCCCTGAGTCAACAGTCTACTGATAGAGGGATGCCTGACCAAGAATGACAAAAGGATGTCTTGTTCTTCTGCCAGTATGTGAAGAGTAATTTGTTTTTGTAGGAAGCAGCATCTTTAAAATCTAACAGAAATCTTTGAAGGGAGGACAACCTTTCCAAACATTGATGAGAGACGTAACAGAGAAAAGGGGTACAGAGAGGAGCTTTTTTCCAGCTAGGTTTTCTAGGGCCTCTAAACGGATGAAGACATTTTCCACTGAGATTTCCTTCTTCATAGCTGCAGTCACTAGTGCATGACCTTAAATTCAGTTTGGATCCAGATAGTATCTGGATCCAACTGCCAATGCCACAGCAAATGCAGGAGAAAGTGATAGCTTTGGAATTGCCCTGTAGTCCTTGCCCCTCACCCTCAGGAACCAGAAAGGTGGCCGATCTTCCTGCTGTGTGGATGAGAAACAATTTGGCCATTTGTCTGCCAACTCTGTAAGACTTTATAGCCAAGCAGTCACATTGCCTTACTCTACTTTCTGCCATCCACACTTGTTTTAAGATGTACTTCTATTTTTTCTCTGGTGGCAAACCCATGATAGAAGGATCATCCATGCCAGCGAATTGTTCTTTTCCAGCCACAGGTCAACATCTCCTCTGTTACGATGATTCCCTTGAGAGAGGAACTGAGGAGAACATCTAAAATATCTGAAAAAAGTACATTTTTGGGGAAAAGTGTTTTTATAGGAGTTTGGTTTTTCTCCCTAAGTACTGAGAATTCAGCTGGCTATTATCTAGAGATGACAGACTGGTAGAAATGGAGATGGCATTTTCTAAGTAGTATCTGAAGTAGTGTGATAAATTTTTCCATCTTACTTCAATATCTTTGGAACTGTACAGCCATCTTCTAACAGTGAAAGCTTCCCATGTAATTTCTGTGTCCTTATCTTCTCTTTGATAAGAGGATAGATGGTCTTATGTTTAATTCAGAAGTTTGTAGAAGACCTATGTTGGCTGATTGTCTCTGCTGAGAACTGTTGATATTTATTGAGACAGTTGATATGATTACTGTTTTCCACCATTTTACATCAATAAGACGGTGATAATCCTTTCTTATGTCACAGAGAATTGTGACTATAAAATCAACAGCCTTTGTATGATATTCATGTATAATACACTGAGTGACATGGAGTTGAGGCTTCTTGCTGAGCTCTCAGAGACCATGCCTGATCTGATAGGAACAAAATGTGGTTATTACAGCGGGAGTGTTAGATCCAACCAGTGACCAAGAGATGAGAGGTTTCATACCCTGAGAAACACGTGTGTTTCTAACGTCCCCATTTACTAACTAATGCTTAAAAAACATTATTTCCAGGTTCCTCAGAAAGGTTTCCTCATTTTGAATATATAAACAGCTGACCCTTTTACTTATTAATTAATTTTATTTTTTATTCTGTTGTGCCTATTAAATTTTTCTCCTTTTGTTCTTCAGGCAAAAGCCTTGTTTTCCTCCCCCACTCCTGACTTTTAATTACTGCTGGCTTGATTGACAGAAAAACAGGACAGAAGGAATTTTTTTTGTTTGTTTTTTAAGTAAATGAAGCTGCTGCTTCTTCATCCTTAGTGACACAATGTAGCCAGCTATTAACAGGCTTTGTGTGTGTATAAGCACAAGTGAAAGGGAGAGAGAGAGAGACAGGGAGCCAGAGAGGGAGAGCTTTAACATTAGATGATAAAATGTAGAACTTGAAAGAATAATCACAAGAGAAGAAAAGAACAAAAAAAATAGGAATTATATGAAAAGGGAAAGTTAATTGGTATAGAAAACTAAATTTAATATTCACTTGTGGACTGCCTTAATGGTTTAATAACTGCCAATTTTGTACACAGGCTCTGTGCAGTTGTAATAAGAATTTCATCCCCAGCTCTTACAGGGAAAAGATAAGCAAGCAAATATACTGTGGCCACTGAATGCCCTAGTACTGTGTTTTATTATGTTTACTTTATAATCCCATCATCCCCACGCCACCAGCATGCTTGAGGGGTAGTGGAGGCAGCAGTCGGCACTCCCTGTTGGCTCCCTGTCTTTCACTGCTACCCTAAGGTACTTAAGAATGACAGTATAAAGAATTTCTGTGCAGATGAGCCTGTAGATTTGGGGAATTGGTTGCTTATAGACAGGGATTCTTTTGGTAGTCTTAATTCCTTTAGCAAGGGTGAAGAACCATCTGTGGGGATTCTTGTCATGTATAAGGAAGTTAGTCATGCTCTCTGCGGAGTTGAGTTTCTTGAATTTTAATGAAACCCATGTCAATCTGTCTCCTCTATACCCTTGCGTTGAAATCAGTGGTCAGCTAGTCAACAATCACAACAGTAAATCATAGTAGATAAGCCATGCAGGACAACAATGAAGAATTTACAGTCTTGTCTTTTCCTTCTCTTTCTTCTTTCTGCCTTCTCTCTTTTCTTTCTTTCTTTCTTTCTTTCTTTCTTTCTTTCTTTCTTTCTTTCTTTCTTTCTTTCTTTCTTTCTTTCTTTCTTTCTTTCTTTCTTTCTTTCTTTCTTTCTTTCTTTCTTTCTTTCTTTCTTTCTTTCTTTCTTTCTTTCTTTCTTTCTTTCTTTCTTTCTTTCTTTCTTTCTTTCTTTCTTTCTTTCTTTCTTTCTTTCTTTCTTTCTTTCTTTCTTTCTTTCTTTCTTTCTTTCTTTCTTTCTTTCTTTCTCTTTCTTTCTCTTTCTTTCTCTTTCTTCCTCCCTCCCTCCCTTCCTTCCTTCCTGTTTTTTTGCCTTCTGCCTTCCTTCTATTCTTCCCAGAAAAATACTCTAAAAGTTTATTAAGTGAGCCATTGCCATTTTTTGTGTTAGAGTGAGAGGTATTTCAGAAGGTGAGGAGAAGAAAGGTGAAAACACTCATTTTTGAGAGATTTTATATTTCTTGATCCATCTATGCTCTTTATTGGTAATTTAAATGACTTTCCATGCCCTTGATTTCCCCCAGTAACTGAAATACAGAGACTGAGTTTTACTTTACTAATTTTCAAAATTGAGATATATGTAGATATGTTATATGCATGGAAATTAATAAATCTATTAAAAAGCACATGCTAAAAAAGAGATCACTGTAAACCACAGTGTAATAGAGCAATCTGTTAGTCTCCCAAGTTCTAAGGGCCATGTACATGAAGCAGTTAAAAGAAGAACATATTTTCTTTAATATGCTCCTTTATTAAAATTTGTTCTACTCTAATGAGAGAGAGAGGTTTCAGACTCCAACAGTAAATACAATACAGTGAAGAGTTCCTTTGTTTTTTCTTCATTTTTTCTTCTCCCCCCCCCCCCCCCCCCCTTCTTTTTTCTTTCCAATTCATAATATCTTGAAATAATAAATGTCTCTTCTGGGGTTGCTTTGAAAGACTCTGATAATATTCTGGAAGGGGTTTTGGAACTGATCTTGGCTTCCCATTTGAAGCTAAATGGAGGGAGTAGATTGAAACACAGGCATAAAGGAGCCATCTTGGGTTGAAGAAACCAGTTCTTCCTGCTGTTGGCACCATGGCACATAAACTCTTTCATATTAAGTAAGTTCCATTTTTGAAGTCAATAAAAGGCATTT
The DNA here is from genome assembly GCF_000699105.1 of Pygoscelis adeliae. Lineage (NCBI taxonomy): Eukaryota > Metazoa > Chordata > Aves > Sphenisciformes > Spheniscidae > Pygoscelis > Pygoscelis adeliae. The sequence continues at coordinate 2,031,651 of NW_008825501.1, forward strand.
TCAGAACCAAACACCTCAAAAAGTTGAGATCTCTGCTCTAATTCTGAACTTAAATTTATTAATTTTTTAATTATAGTCACTTGGTTTTGTGCAAACTTTGGACTTCAGCCTCAATGATCTCTTTTTTTTTCTTTCAGATGTCTGTTCTACCATGCTTATTGAGAGCATATCTAGCCTCAGACCTCGTTTCATTAGGCTAAAAAGCTCGTACCATCGGTGGATGACTCTGTGTAACTACAGACTGACTCTGTCCACTCCAGTTTAGTCTCGGTGAGTTTAGCTGTAGTATTGCCTTAACATAGTACTTTGCTACAGTAAAGGCAGGACTAAAATAACTTGTCAGTCATCCTCCTTCATCCCTTTCAATCAGGAACAACTCTGTAACAGACATCTAGGTTAGAAAGCCCCACAAAACATTTGTTTGATACCACTATTACACAATAGGCCACAGAATACATACTATATATGACAAACGTAAGATTCATGTTAGAAGAGTGAAAGATGCTGCAAGATGAAACGATGAGAAATCATGTACATGGCCGTTGTCCTACGTCCCTCCACTAATGGATTGTTTGCTAAATAAAGTTCCCAGATTGCCGGATAAAATGGTCTCTCAATAGAACTTATTCAGCTTGGACACAACATTGTACTAATGGGATTATGTATTCTTAAACCTACCTGGTTTGAATTTGGACTGTTCAGATCTCAAGAAGAGGAGCGTGTGATTGTTCAAATCTGTTTATTTTGAAATATTTTTTAACCTGCCTTTCAGATGGCAGGCATCAAGCTACTGTTCCTTTTGGGAAAGTTAATTTGTCCTGTTGTTGAGCTTGTATATGAAATAGCTAGAAAAATCTGGCTGAGTGTTTAAAGTTCAGGTTACTTTTCTATAACCTGAAAGAAGAATTCAGTTTGTAGGAAGTTGTTGATATTTTGTAAAATTAACAGAAATTTCCTAAAAGATCTTAAGATCTTATCATTCTTCCATACATTTTTTTTTAAATCTGAAAGTCTGTCCTGTAGAAAAATCTAAAATTCTCTCCAAACTGGTGCCAAATGTCAAAATATTAAAACTTTCTATGCAACCAAGATATTAATTTTCTTAATTAGGAAATGTTAGATTTTGTTTCCTCTTGTTTATGTCAATTGTAACATTTGCTTACATTAAATGCTTTATCAAAAACATTGTCAATGTTTTGCCTTCAAATTTTCTTTGTCTGTTTGAATTTTACAGATACCTAAACAAAACTGTAAATGTCGGAAGTATATAAAATTGTATACTTCAACATTTTGAGAAGCGATAATCCTAAATTATAAGGTAAAGGAGAGAACCACTTAAAATACATTTTCAAGCTCAGACTTGATATCAGTTATTTTTACTGTTCTTATGGAACACAATAGCAAAACTTTCCTTTCCTGATAGTTATCTCTCTCTCTGATTTCTTCCAAAGGTCCATGAAGAAGAAAGAACATTTAGATTAGGATCCTCATTTAATTGTTACAAACCTGGGTTTTTTTGAGGTGTTTAACTTATGTTTCACTATGAGATGTCAGACACCAGATACTTTTTTGTCTTGCTATTCTGAGGGCTAGAGTATAGCAGAGTCACCATCCTGAGTCTGGCACAGATATGAGAGGACTTTGAATGGGATTGTCTTATCTCACTTTATCTTCCTAGGACCCCAGGAACTGAGTTCTGATCTAAGCTATTTCTCTAGAACATAGCAAAAGTGAATGAAGTAAAGTAGGCAACTCAATGGAGCAAATCTTTCAGAAGGCAACAATTTCTCCCATCTCTAGCTAGTGTCTAAGAGCGTCTAAGATGGACCAAGTGAAATGCCATTCTTTTATATGACTAAAAGTGGATGAGGTGAATCCAATGGTACTGAACATGCAATTTTGTTATTGATGACAGTAGCTGTCAGCCTGAAATAGCTTCATCACCAAAGTCTTTTCCTATGAAATTTCTGCCTTTCTCTTACACAGGCTAAAGCTCAGACTATTTCAGACAGATAGGGTGTTCATTTGAACTTTAATAACCGATGGCGTGCTCAGACACTGTTGATAATTCTTGCCACATTAGTATGTAGAAAAGGGAGGCTGAAGTCTCATATAACAAGGTACTGTCAAATGTAAACTTTCTGGGAAGCACTGAGGCAATGACCAAAGACCCAGTATGTTTGCCATGGGTATGTTCACGTGCTGTAATGCATTTGGTGCTGAAACATGTTACCCAGGGAGGAATTACAAATGCTCTTGTTCTGACCCACATTCCTTTCTTTTTTTTTCAATATCAACTCTGCCAAGCATTTTTCTTCATTCCTGTTTAGTCAGTTAAAACTGCAGCCTTTTTGCCTGAGTATTCAGATTGCTGCTGATTTTATAACCGTGAACCTGTCTGCTTTATGTAGCTTTTGTTGGTTACATCCTGCCTTCATGTGTTTATTTCTTATGCTTAGTACAGCATTTTCTGATCTGTAGTTAACCACTGCCAAAACTGATCAAGAATTTCTCTCTTTACTCAGGGTAATTAATAGGGAAACTCCTTTCCTATTTTATTTTGGAAATGTTTGTAAAAATTAATGATGCATGTTTTGCTAAGTTGAAGTTGTTGAACTTTTACAACTGAAATATATGTTGCCTTAGTGAGAAAGACTTAAGCATGGAGGAAAAAATAATGCAAAGATAGTCCTTACTAAAGGAATCACAAAAATGGCATGTATTTGTATTGTTTATTTTTTAATTGCATAGCTTGCAAATCTTAAGGAAAAATACACTTATGTTACTGATCAATTAAGACTAGTGCATTCAGGTTTGTATTTAAAATACATTAAACTTCCAGCCTGAACATCTCCAGTTTCTACAATCTAACTTGCATCCAGGATAGAGCATTTGAAATTATGTCAGTACACTGGGATAGGAAAAGCAATGCACAAACATAATCTGAACATTTCATTGTGATAGGAACTATTATTAAATGTCTTTGTCTAGTTTATGGCACTTCAACGGAAAGGTTAGGTCAAATTTACATGTGTGAACAAAAAAGAACACAGGCTGAAAATGAGGAGTTTCCACCTGAAGCTGTAGGAAAGGGAAATCTTTAACTCATATGCATCATAAGCCTTTGTTGCCCAGCTTTTTGTTTCCATTGTCATTACGATATTTTTTTGACAATAGTTGCCCAACTGAATTCATCAATTTGTTCAGAAATATGGGGCTTAACTCTCAGTGTTTTCTCTCTCTTCTTTCCTCTTTTGTTTGTTCCTTCCAAATATATTAGTAATCTAGTTTGCCTATAGCCTCATTCTAATGAATGAAATAGACTAAAAAGAAAAGATGAAGTCAAATCACCATTTAAACATGGTGATGCTGAAGGACTCTGCACTTAACTTTTAGACTACTAAATTCAGGAGTGGCACTCTGAGTTAGATACTGAAGTTCCCAGTCCAATGTGTAAGAAGATGTAAGTATCTCAGGATGAAGTTTTCAGTGCTGTGGATTTGAACAGGGTGCAGCCCCGTTTAAGAACATGTCTGAAATTTTGCTTCTGTCTTGGACTGAAGGTCCTACCGCTGGACTGAGCTAGGTGACTCTGCAAGGCTGGGATTCCAAACCTCAAATCAGATCCAGACTTACTTCACTTTTGTCTAAGTGCATGGAGGTGGGGATATTTGACTTTTCTGTAATAACTAACTGATGAGAGCCCGTATGCCAAAAGAGGTACACCTCAGCTTTCTAGACTCCTTTACTCAAAAGAGTTTTAAATTAGTGATGACTCTTCTTTACTCTATTATATCCTTCAGATGGAAAATACTTTTTCTTCCTTGCATGCTTTGTTTTCTTTAACCACACTGGGAATGCTATATGATATAACAATGATGATGATGATAACAACAACTTATTTATGGAATATTTGTTTCTCTGGTGGACAGTGCTTTGACAGCATTCAACTGATGCTGCCGAAATGAAGGAACGGTTAGATTCTACTGCTTTGGTCTTGCATCAGGTAATATATCTTGAACAATTCCACTGAACTCTTGAACTCCATAGCTCCACCGGTAAACAGTGAGTAGTATTCTAGCATGGCTGAATTAGTTCAAAGAAGGTAGCAGAAGACGGACAGAGTGAAAGGTAAATTTTTATTGCATAGAATTGGCTGAAAAAATTGTGCTGTTAGGTGAACTCTTTCTTCTTCTAAAATTTGAGTTAGCTTAAGTTACATGCTAGAGCAAGAAGGGAAGACCAGATGGAATTGGGACCTCATGGGACAGAACAAAACCACATCTGATTAAAAGCAATCCCATATATATACTTCTGATTTCAAAATGAATATTCACATAAAAGGTAGTATTCAGAATAGATGTGTGTAGGAAACATTACTTTAAATACACATAAAATTAACTAAATAAATTCACAAAATAAAAATAGAGGTACAATTTGGCTAAACAGGTCTAAGAGGGAAGGTGGTCTGGGAAGGAACACTGAACCATGAGTTTTCCAACGGACCATGCTGTGTGTGTAGATATGTGCATGTATGTGTTCTTTCTGCTTCCATGAAGAACAAGTTTTTTTTTTTTTTTAGGTATCTAAATATAAATTTTGCTATCACATTGAACAACCTAATATGAGAATGTATTTATACAATTGTGATTAAAGTGCTAAAAGGGAAACACAGGATGGAGAGAAGTTTGCAAATTACAGCAAGGTGTGACATTGGGCAACCTGGGACTGTCAACCTCCAGCTCAAATTTTCCAGGAGCATGTGAAAAGTATTTTGCAATACACATTCATTTTGTTTTGGGGTCATTGACATTGTGCTGCCCTTGCACAGGTGTAATGGGGAGTTGATGGGCTGCACATCAGTTTCATTAGGACTGAAGAACTGACTTGATGCCTCTGCCAGACAAGCAAAAAAAAACCCACTGTAAAGCTTCAAAGAGAAGTGTTTATAAGTTTTCAAACAGAAACTGAGAAACACCAATAAAGTTTGGATTCAGCTCAAGTGCACCATCAACCTCAGGCAGCTTCCTGGTAGGTTTTTTTATTTATTTATTTATGATCCATTTGTCTAGTCCCACTGAAAGATCTATAGAGAAAATGACTGTGGCAGAATGCAGATCCATTGCACATTGTACAATAAGAGCAAATGATTCCTGTTCTCATTATTTGGATTGATAATTTGCTAAACCAGTATTAAAAAGAGCAACAACTTTACCAGGTTAAGGGTGTTTTGTACTGAGTAATGACTGCCTGGAGAAGGAAAGAGCAGAGGGAGCAAATCCTAGCAGCCTTTTACTATTGAGGTAACACATGCAAGTGCATCAATAGTGGCTGGTAAGGTGGTGCTGTAAAGATGCTTTATTGGTTTGACTAAGTAGGTTGGCAGAGAAGCTGCTGCAAGTATCAGTACAAACAATCAAACCTGGTCCAAACACAGAGCTGAAACCCAAGAGCCTTCACTTTCTTGGAAGCACAAAAAATGGCATTTTGGTCATAAGAGCCTACGTCATCCAACCTGGCCTTGTGTCAAGGTTGTGAACTGTCTAGCCAGTTCAAGTATTTTCTTTTAGTCACAAAAGATTCCTTACCTCAGCCATTTGCAAAGGAGTTTCTCACAGGAGGCTGGTAACTAGCTACATGCACACTCGAGTCTGTTGCAAAAGACAAGCGTATGGTAGCACTAAGAACTTAATTTTGATTTGCAACAGCCTAGATCTCTTCCTACCCACCTCTGCCCACCTACCTGGTGCAGCTAAAAGGAGTCTCAGTGCTAAGCTCCCTTTGTAGCCAGAGAGACTCCTCCAAGGGCGCTTCAGTCTTGCTTAGATCTGCCTGGCTCTCTAAAGCAGCCCATCACTCTCCATTTACTGCATAGGGACCCTATGGAGACCAGGCTCCCAAGTTAAATCCTTCACTTAGGTATCTAAATTTAGAAAGGCTGAATCTAAGCCCACAAGTGCACAGCCAGTGAGTTAGTAGTTTTTCAGCAGAGATGCCATAACTTATTAAAGGATGCTACATTGATTCTTTGCAGTCTTCTTGAACATACATCAATTACAGTTTCACCCAACAGAAATTTGTTGACATATATGTTTCAACTTTTTTTTCAACAAATTACAGTCTGCTAACATCCTTTCAGCACCACTAGTTTTGCCCATGCCTAGGGCACAAGAAGTCTTAAAAGTGCTTTAATTAATACTTTCTTAAATGTATTTTATTAGTAGTAGCTTTCATAGTAATAATAATAGATAATAATACTATGCACATATAAGAAAAGTGTTAAATAAACAGTTTTAAGTCTGTTCATGCCCTTGGCATGGACAAAGTTAATGGTGCTTACTACTATTATTAATTATTATTAGTAGTAGTATTTATATTTGTATTTGTATTGCAGTAGTGCTTAAGAAAGAGCTGCAGTGACAGATCAGGATTTCATTTAACTATGTGTTGTGCAAACATAGGACCTTCTTCAAATAATTTACAAGCCAAGTATAAAACAGAGCTAGTGAATACACATAAATATACATACAGGGTTTTTTGTTTGTTTCTCTGTGTGTGTGAGAGAGAGTGTAAATGTATTTTCTATGTGTGAGACTACAACAGAATAAGGTGATGATCGTAGTGCACTAAACACCTAAACAGAATAAACAAGCCCAGAATCTTATATTTGTTTGAGTCGAAAAATTGCAGCAAACAAGGATATTGAGAAAATTCCCTGAAATTCACATGAACTGAACCAAATGAGATTTGCATAAGTCTCCTCCAAACTACATGAGGTTTATTTCTACCCAAAATCAAAACAAGGAAAGATCTGACCTTCTTTAGAGCCAAACGTGGGATGAAATCTCATTGCAAAAGCTTTCTTAGGAAAATAGGATCAGAGACTACCCATCACCAACTCTTCCGCTTAGCAACATTGTTGATACTAAGACATATGTTAAATATTTTAGGGATTTCAGTCCTTAGTGTTTCATTTTTCTCTCTTGACAGTCAAATGACCTTCTCTAGTGACAAGATGTTGGGCCGAAAGCTAGACACATAATTCACAGTTTTTATTGTGTAAAATTAGAGGTCTGGACAGATTTTAAATCAATTACTATTTTGAGAAGCAAAGAATGCACAAGAATGATTTTAGTTATGTCTGTCTTTTACTAGGATTTCTGAAATAAAGCGGGAAAGGAGGAAAAGCAAAAAGGCTCTGTATTTTCTTCTGACAGTCTCTTATGACAAACATACATCCCCCAACTAAAAATGGCCATTGTTGAGCCTGGATGCATCACTGTAAATGACACATGTAAGTTATGAGCAAACTAGCCTTGACTTCTTCTAACATAGGGAAACAAAGACACTTCCAGAGACTTTAGGCACCTGGAGGTACTTCTTTTCAGTGGCTACAGAAAATGCCTGGACGCCTGTTGCAAAATCCTTCATTACACATCGAAACTAGAAGCTCTTCTGTCTCTGTGATCATTGTACTGGTGTGGGCTATTTGGGTTTGAAGATTATCTAACAGAGTCTCAGTTATATACATAAAATATAGCACTGACTATGGATTAGAGAGGGGCTGCCAAGTGCAGCATTCAAACACCTGGCAATATTGATTTTACACTTTTCCTGTGATTCTACATCATGTTCCTTTGGTTTCTGGCAATCTCTATAACTTTTATATACACATAAATTGTGATAAAAAAGAAATCAAATAATCTCCCTTCCCCCTCCAGAAATAGTTAGGAAAGCTCTATAGCACCATTAATATTTTTGTTAATGTAGGTGAACTCAAGGAGGGCAAAAGTACAGGAAAGTTAAATCTAACCTCTTAGTGTGTTGTTATTTTTTTCTGTGTTGGCTTTAGATTTACTCTCCTAGTAACAAACATAAGAATATAAACATTTATTCATCTGGAAAATCCCCTTTATTATATGATTGTTATCACTATCTTTTTTTTTTTTTAAATGCATCCAACAAGATGTCACCTGAATATCTCATATTAACCTCTTGGTTCAGTTAGAAACTGGAGGTACTAAGACCATCCTCAAGAAAGGACATTGGCTATATCCTCTCACTAATGGTGCCCCTGCACTTAATGAACATCAGATGTTTTGTATAGTGAAATAACAATAAGAAGTGGATGCAGTCCTCTGAAATCCTTCATGTTTTACACTGTGGTAGATGGAAGGACAAGAGCCCTTAAGGACCCATTTATTTTCAAAATTCATGAAGTTGCTTTCATGTTACTTGCAGAAGGAATATGAAGGGTTTGGGGTTTTTTTTTTGTTTTTGAGTCCTGCAAAGGGACATGTATCCTTGTAGTTCCCTTGTTGATGAATTGGTGAAAGTCTTCTAATGAAGCTAATAGTGCTGCCTTAGATTCAAAACTCTAGTATGAAGCTAAAGGTATAGCAGAATATCCAGACTTCTAAAAAAAAATGTTAGAGTCTGAATGTTGTTGCTTGAATAAGTAGCTTAGAAAGAACAAAGCCAATATTTTGTCATGTCTCTATCATCAATTGAGGGTTTTGGAGCACTGCCAAGAGGAGAGTTGTGATAATACTGTCATTCATTTTACATGTATATCTGTGTATTCACGGTACTATGGTAATAAATGCACTTGCTGTCCACTTTTTCCTTAAATTTGATTTTCAACAGTTCCAGTATATACTTTGTACAAGATCTGTAAAGACTAGAGTCCAGTAACAAAGCTGTTATTAAAGAAACTTAGAAGGGAAAAAAAAATTTAAAAAACCCAAACGCATAAACAAAACACACAGGAGTGACAAGGAGAAAGACTTTCACAGGACTGGAACAGGACGCAGTGGTTTGTCTGTCAAATAAATTGCTTAATTAGAAAATTAACAGTATCACCAGAAGCTAGAAGTGCACAGCTAAGCTTTTTAGTAGTCTTTCAATATGCCTACATTGCTTGGATCATAGGCTTCTTCAGGGCAAATTAGCACTGTTTATTTAAGCAAATGATCTGGCTGCTCCCATGGGGACCACTACCTCTTTGACTTCAGCACCCAAGAATCACACAGATCGTCATATATTACCTCCAGGGGCTGAGAAGAATTTTAATAGCAATAATGTTTTGTTTCAATTCTTGAACACACACTGATGAGTTTCACAGTTGCAAATCATATGACATGAGAAACAGTAGTGGCAGCTTTGAATTTCAAAGGTCTTAAGTTCCCAAGAAGGTGCTTTTTAAGCAACTTTTAATGAGTTGGGTAAAGTAGGCTTTCCAGCATAAGCATTCTTGAGACTAATTCTGGGAGGTGTTCCCATGAATAAGTAAAAGAAAAGGTTGCTGTTGTAAAATACTTTCTTAGGATTCTGCTATGTAACCAAATCAAAGTAAGAAAAAGTAAGCATGTAGGAAGAGTTATGATATAGCCTTCTTTCAGTGGAAATTGGTTATGGGTGGATAGATACATAAGCATTAATCTATTATCATTACAAAAAGATCTTTTGGGGAATATCTTTTATTTTCTCCAAAATATTTGGATTGTGAAGACTGAAAAGTGAATGGGAAAGGAGCCCTGAAGATCTTTAGACAGGGAAGAAATGTGCCATATAAAGTCAGACAACTCAATTCAAACCAAAGAGTTTAAAGATGCTAGCTAAGTAGCTTAAAAGCCATCTGTGAGAGAACAGTTGGTTTTGCCTAAAAAATGCTATGGAAACATCCAGAAAAGGGATACCTTGGAAGAAGTCTTTGTGAAATCCACAGAACTCCCACTGATAGCCATCTTGTCAGTTTGTTTCATAAAGGTCAGCAAATGTGCAAAAAAAAGAATGTGAGACAAATCCAAATGTCTTGGAATTCATCAAATTTCTGAGAATGTATCTAGCCAGTTAGAGAAAGTGTGATTTTAAACATGGATAGGTATAGATTTGATTAAAATTAGGGAAAAGACATTTATTGACATGCTCTGTCTCTGACAGTGCCATAGACAGTGCCAGAGAGTCTCAAAAGCAAGACTGCGGCAATAGTGGGAAAAAAATGATTGGCACATAAAAATCTAAAGTGCTATTGCCAAGAGGTAAATAATACGTTACTCAAAGGGAATGGCTCCTGGATTGTGCCATGTGTGTGCCTGTGAGGACCACACTTCACTAAAAACAAGTGGGTAAAGAATACTGGTTAGAAATGCATGAATTTGCCAAAATTAAGATATATGCCTATTGCTTGAGCCTGAATAAACCTGAGTTTATTTGGTTTCTGGGATTTCCTTGAGTGGGACATTGCCTTGAAAGTAAAGGTAATACAAGCATTGACAAGAAAGTCATGACAAATAATAGATTCCAGAAAAGGAATGAACTGGAAGTTGGGCTTTCACTGCCATTGGAGAAGAAAAGAAAGAGGAGAATCTTTCAGCCAAATTATGCTCTTTTTTTAATAATAATGTTGCTAGTTTTTAACTGAGGTTTAATTAAACTACTTTGCATTCCTCATAGCTTGTGTTTGCACTCCTGACAGACTTAAAGTAAAGCATATTTTTAATTTTGCAATTGCTGCACTTGCTTTTCACTCTCAGTTGACCTCGTCATTTATTAGATGCCTACATGGCCTTAATACTTGAAACGTGAAGTAATCTTTTCAGAATAGGGGAGTAATTGCCACTGCTATAGAAAAAAATAGTATGCAAGTATTTTGCAGGGGGTGAACAAACACTTGGATTTAGAAGAGAGAAGCTGGTTACTCTTCCAGTATCTTTAAATATTTGGATCATAGCAGCATGGAAGATGACAGGGCTCAAAGACTCTCAAGAGTCCATCTACCCATATACCCCTCCTCTAAGGCAGTATTAGCTGCCCCATTCCAGGCAGATGTTCATCTAATGTGTTCTTAAAAGCATTCCTTGATAGACATTCTGCAACTTCCCTGAGCTATCTTTTCCCGTGCAATGAGAACACTAGATAAAAGCAAAGTGAATGTATTAACTTTCATTGAGCATACACAGACTATGTTTTGCTAGCTGTTTGTAGTTTAACAAGAAGTTGTACTGGACAGATTCTAATTAGATCCATAGCCCCCTCGTGGGTTCATTTTGAAATTCTGTTACCCAACTTCAGTTTCCTGATTAAGCTCCAAATAAAAAGGCTGCCAGAAGACTGCCAAGTAGGGTGCCAAACCACCAACAAGACCTTAAGTACTAAGACTATTGCATTGTGGGAGCTCACAAGTCATGAGAAATGAGATAATGTGAGATATCTGCAGCAAGGCCATGGTGCCACAATCTCATTTCCAAAAATGACTTTCTCATAGGAACCATCACTGCCAGGGTTGAAAGAGTGAAATTGCGTTGAAAAAGTGTTGTGAATTCAAAGATGACTGAGTAGAATTTGCTTTCTCCTCTTTGGCTTTTATTTTATTTTATTTTACTTTATTATTTAGTTTATTTTATTATTTAGTTTAGTTTAGTTTAGTTTAGTTTAGTTTAGTTTAGTTTTCACTGCTGTTTTTAACTTGGAGAATTGTTTCCTCAGTTTAGCCACAGAATAAGTAGAGATTAAGGGAAGGAAAGTGCCCCTTTCTTCAGAGAATAGCATGAAATGAGGCATATATCATCCAGGTGATTCACATTTGTGAGGTGAAAGTATTTTTATTCCCTAAGAAGAGATTGCTTTTCTTGTTTGTGTAATAAGAAGCAAAGTGGTAAGGCAAGGGAAGGCAAGGCAAGGGGAAAACTATTGGCAGACATGGAATGGTTCATTTTGGGGATGGGGTTAGTTTTTTTTGTTTTGATTTGCATCTATTTCTAATTAGGGGTGATTGAACTTAACTTGTTTTACATAGTTCACTTTTACAAGAACTTAAATCACTGTTAATATGACCTTGTTTCTAAGTTAACATAGACACTAATTCCATATCCCGTCCTTGAAAAAAGATCAGGCTAGCTTTAGGAATTCCCAAAATGCAGCTCAAAGGTCCCAAAGGAACCATTTAATTGCAGCCATCTAGTTAAACTTAAAAGTGTTAGATACACCTTATATGAAGTTTATGTAGCCTCTAGCTTGTTGCCCCCCAAGTTTGGTGGTACTCCATAAACAAAACTTTGGCACTCTAATTAAAGGTCTCTCCAGGCTGTAACAACTTCAATTGATGAAGAAAAGATGTTTCTATGTTTTTTTTTTTTTTTAACCTGGAAAAAATATTTTTTGAGAAATTTCCAGAATTACTTTAATAACAAAAATTTTGTTGACTGAGAATCAAATTTTGGACAATTTTAACAGTGGAAATCCTTGAAGTTTATCCATCATAAATTTTAATATTGGCACTGGAACAGTTGCTATCAGTAATAAGGGCAAATAAAAAAACCTCATGGAACCTCACTGGAACTCTACCATGAATTATCGCTATGTGAAAATGACTTTATTCTACTTTTTCATCATGTTTTTTCTTCAGTTATTTTTGTGACATTCATTTTTTATTTAATTATTCATATTCATTGCCATACTTGTAAGGAAAGTCACATCAGTAGCACAAAGAAAATCATAAAGCAGAGAACTAGAAAAAGGGAAACATTCTATTAGCAGGATTTCAAAGGAAGTGAGAGGCAATTGCAAATGGAAGTTCAAAGTTGAAGCAGTGGGAAGACAAAGGGAAAAAGACCTAAACTAGAGGAAATGGACAAAATACATAGAAATGTAATTGTGTATTGGAATTAAAGAGAAAATAAACAAATCATGAGTTAAAATCATGTAATTCTTAGTCATGAGAAACAAAAGAAAACTACAGATGTAGCTACAGATTTTTGTATTGTGTTATATTAGTTTATACATACATATCTAGTGATTCCCAAGGATGCACTACATCAAGTCAGCTTCCAGGTATTTTTTCTACTTGTTCCCACCGACTCCACCTAATTTAAGGATCACTTATGCTTCACAGTCTTTGTGCCCACATGCCCTTGTCCCCCACAGCCTGACTAGACCTCGATGAACCCTCTCTATGTTCCTCCTGATTTACTCTAGGAATGAAACCAGGTCATGAAAGACACTCACTACCTCAGCTCTCTGCTTGGCCCAGCGTGGACAATTCAAAGACCAATATTTCAAGCAGAAGCTGCTCAGTAATGTTGTCATGGCCACATACACAATTATTTGCACTCCCACCACTCTGGAACCACACCTTTGTTATCATTGACTATGATTCCTACTTTATTTCCCATACAGAATTATTTGTATAGAGTTGTGTATATAAATATATAAATTAAGACAATTTAGTTATTCACTGAATTCTTTGGCTTTCACTACTGTAATTTCACTGAATCAATGAAGTGAAAGCTGTATGATGTAACTGATTGAAGATAATAGCCTGATCATTAAATATCACAAGACAAGTGAGGCAAACATAATATTTCTGTAAGACACAATGAATGAAAACAGTGGCTCATCAACCTGGAATGTTCTGCATCTTAGGTGCAACATAAAATACTTTTCCAAGAAGTTTATAGAAAAAACAGACACGCAAACAAAAAAACCCACCTCTTTTAAGTGGCAGAATGTGTAAAATCTGCAGCTCTAAAGTCACATTTCAGTTAGTTGCATTAATCGTATAGCAGGTGACTATCTTTAGATGCCTTTCAAATAGATTATGGCAGAATTATCTTGGCAGAAGATTATGTGTCCTCCTGGATCATCTCAAAAATATTCTTGATATTCACGTACCATCTTTTCCAACAAGTCCTTTATTCATGAAGGAACTGACATGAGCCATCCTTAGAAAAGCCTCCGTTTTTATCTTGGGAAAACAGTGAAAATAAAATTCAGATGCAACTTCCATCTTTCTCATTAAGAAACTTTTCTGATTAGAATAACCCAGTTCATTTAAAAGTTGTTTGAAAGAGGAGAAAAAGAAGATGTCAGAACTGGTAAAGTAGGATATGGTTAGACCTGAACTGTCTTCTGAATATTATCATTTAAAAGTAACAGAGTATGAATTTTGTGTCATCTGTATTACCAGAATGAGGGAAAATATTCCCAAGCACCCTTGTTCTCTGCTTACAGAGTACCGAACAATGCTTACCCGGGGCAATATATTTGGAACAGATCTGTGTGCTTTCTGATTAAAATGGAGACGTCCTGCCAAAGAAGAGTTTGTGTCTAGAGACTGAGAAAAATACCAGGTTACTCTTCCAACATCTGTAAACCACAGATTTACAGCTAGCAAGGAACTGGCTTGTCATGTTAACTTCCCATTGGCTTTAGAGAAAATAATAACTCGCAAAATATGAAAAAAAAGAATTGCAAAGATAGGAGAATCACATACTGACAGCTTCAGAACTGGCTTCAGAAGACATGCCTTCTGGTAGAACTCTGGCAGACCCAACGTAATGACTTTGCCGTGACAAAGAATAACCATTTATCAGAGCAATATTCACCCCATCTCCCCCCTGCTGCTTGTTTTCAGTCATACTTTAAAAAAAGAGAGAGAGAAAAGCCTCCTGATTGCATGTGGTCTCCTTTAATTTTTTTTTCTTTACATAGCAAACAGTTCAGTGCCTTTTTAGGTGAGCCTTGTGCCCTGTTAGACTCTCTAGACCTTGATGTTCCCTTGACTAACAAGCCTGTAACCTGTAAAGCCAAATGAGACAGGAGAGCGTACAAAAAGAGAGGCCTGTGCTGGAGCAGTGGCTCCATCAGTCTCTTATTAGAAATTGGAGGACAGATCCTGTTCTTCTTCACGCTTCTGTAAGAAGAGTAGCTCCAGAGATTTCACTCAAACTGCAGTGGTGTAAATCTAGATGAGAATTTGTTCCTCCATGACAGCAGCTCTACACTTAATAGAATTGTGAAGATTGAGGGGTTAAAGTAATGAGTTCCTCAACAGTTCACCTCTTAGTGCCAAGTATTCATTAAGCTTGTACTGGACGTCTTAGACAGTCACCTCTAAAGTCTCTGACTTTCTGGTGAGGATACAGTCAATCTTTGCTGTAATGTCCTCAAAACTTATATCTCTGAAATGTGCTTTCATTAGATTGCTCTACAAATCACCCCTTTAAGACCAATTCTAAATATGCTTTCTGAACTGTAGAGTGATTAGTGCTGCATGCAGTACTTTGGGTGAGGTCCTAACGAAATACACTGTATTTCCCTAACAATAATTGAGTTGAAGGCTTTAATATAAGGGGTTTTTTATTATTAAAATAACTCTCATATCTCTCTCCAGGTCAATATGCTGTAGTACCTTCCCATTAAGCAGATATTATGTCCTTTTATTACATTCTCCGAGACTCATTATTCTGCATTTATCTGCATTGAATTTGCTATCTATTAGCTCAAGTACTTAAATGATCTAAATCCTTCCCTACCTGACTGTATTGTTTCTCACAGATGACCTTTCCTCCCAATTTAGTATCATCTGCACACCAGAAATTTTTAGTTTAAATAATATGCTCTGAGTCATTTAAGGTACTGAAAAAGCTGTGGTTCCAACATTGATCCCTGCGGTGCCTCTGACACAAGTAACTTTGCTGCAGCTTAAAAGCACAACTCAAAATGTGCGGTCTCACCCGCTGCGGTCTAACAATACGGCGTTCTCACTCTGAAAGAAAGGTAAAGCCTTGCTTAATATGTATCTGATTTTTATAAAGACTGTTCTGGCTTTCTTGAAAACAGATGGTTAACATTTCTAAAAGGCTTCAGGGCATGTCTATGCTATGGCTGCAAAAAGCCTGGTGCTCGCTAAGCACTGAGGGACAGCTGGAGATGTGCACCCTGATCCAGGGCAGGCGAGCTCCAGCCGCTCCAGACGCCCTTGTACAACACCATGTTTAAGCTGTACCAAAAACTTTGTTGCAGCATTGCTTGAATATAGCCATGCTGCTCCTGCAGATGAATTTGTACCCCAGCCCAGCTCACTGCTGCACGTGGTCAGTGCTGGTTTGATAGGACCTAAATCTCATTCCTTTGCACAGGGTGGATGCGCCAGGTTAGCTACAGAAGGAATGTAATGCTAGGATGAAAGGTAGGATGCTGACAGTGCAGTCAGTAATCCATACAAACTACCCATGAGGAAGACTAAGGCTGAGGGCTTCACATTGCTTTACTTTTAGCACCTGATTGAGACACTGAAAGATGAGCAGCCTCTGGCTTCCCTGATGATCAAAGGGGAAGACAGGCCCTTTCAGAAGGCGCCTGTGGCCTTGGTACCCCTCACCCTGACTGTATATGTTCCTAAACTTCCCAAATTAAGCAACCAAAGTAAAATCTTGAAGTTAGGCAGACAGAATATTTCTCTTTTTCAATGTTTTTTGGGAGAGACATCGTGGATATTGGTGCAATGCAGGAAGGCATTCCTAGTGTCCCTGTGAAGACTACAGCGAAACCAAGGTACTGTGAAAGATTGGATTGTCTGTCACAAGCTAATTTACCTTTGTTGAGCTCTGTGTTTTCATAGTTGGAGCTGTCTAGAAAGAGAGCTTACCTGGGTGTCTCTGTATTACAGTTTTCAGCAGAAAAATATTAAAAGCTTCTGCCTTGTGATTTGGCACAAGTAAGTTCATCAGAATGGGTGAGAAGATGTGCTAATATCCAGCTTTACAGATAGAAAACTGACACTTTGGAGGACTGGGTTGAAAGGGTCACTCAAGGATTTTTGGCAGATACCAGCTCAGTGCCTTGCTCAGAAACCCACCCTCCTTCCCCAGGGATGTCAGATGGACTCCTTCCTCTTGCGTTCTGGGATTTTCCTCTTCTGCTGTAACCCACTCTCTCAAAGCTCACTTCTTACGACTAGCTTTCCTTAGCTCTCATGAGATGTCCCTTAATCATCAGCTGAGATGATTAAGGTTATCAACTCTTAATTGTTATATTCTAAGGGGCCAAGCTGTGCCTAAGGCTTTTCTTATCCTTGGGTATGGGTTACACCCACGGCAATGTGTGTTTGCCATGGCTGGGAGTTACAGCCCTCTCCGAGGACAGACAGTTGCATATACAGCCAAGATTTGCATTTTCCTTGAAAAAGAGAAAAGGGGAAGGAGGTGCTGGTGAGAAAATCAACAAAAGTACTTCAAGAGCTGTATTTTACTTTAGTAATTGAAATGTGTTTCAGATCCAAAACTTGTGCTGATATTTTCCACTTACTGTATTTTTTTCTTCCTG
>NW_008825501.1:2048932-2079194 GCF_000699105.1 Pygoscelis adeliae
ACAAAATTCACGCAGTCAAGGCAGGTTTAGCTACTTCTTTCTTTGGCTTTTTCACTTCTCTCTGTTCCCCGAGGATGTTCTATGATGATTATTTCTTTCTGTCTTTATTTTCTCTCTCCTTCTTTCTTCCTTTTTTTTTACAACTCATTTACCTGAGGGAGACTGCAGCAATAATGCTGGAGCACTGCTAAATGCAGCGAGGAAAAAACATCAGTATTTGATGGCGTCACAGTACTAGCATGTTGGATAATCTGTTATCTCACTTATGTGGCATGAACCAGCAAGAAAACATACGCCAGAAATCTGTATGTTTGTATGTGACTTTATTAATTTAAAAGCTGATTCCATCTCTTTCGCGCAAATACTATCAGACTGTTTTAGATGAAAGAAAAGACAGGAGCTAATAGGTCTCATGGGACAGATATTTAGAGCCTTTTGACATCTCAGTATTTCAAATATGTAACATTTTGAAAATGCTTAATCCTGAATTTATAAAGCTCTAGAGAATGAAGTCTTCCATTCATTCACAACATAGGTCGTAGCTATCAGTGATAGTACACTAGAATATTTCTGGATGAGGAGGGCCCACCCATACAGATGATGGGATATTTTATATTTCATGTCATCTTACACTCTCACTCTTCTTTTGAGAAGGTATGAAAGAGGACATATTTCATTCACAGTTTTCTGACATGGGCTCTGTCCGTTAGAAAGTTAGTGAAAGTAATAAACTTACTTCATTTAAAGAACTTTGAAGGTATCATACGGCTGCAGTTTTCAGGAGGTTAATTGCCACTGATACTTCTCACAGACATTCAACAGCAGCTAAGCTTCTTCCCCCTTACAATCACTTAGTCACTTATATTCACAGCTCTGTAGCTCATTGTCTTTCTCTCTCTTTCTTCTTTCATGTGAAAAAGTGTAGAGGGAGTTCAGCCTGTCTGATTAAAATATTATTAAAAGACCTGAAAAAATCTGAAAACTTCCAAATGAGTTTTTCTGAGGTTTTAGTTGTTTTAGTCAGACTAGGTAAGGAAGCAGATAGATAAACAGACCAGTACATTTTTTTCTTATTCCTTAATTTTCCCCCCAAATACCTCCTTTTTTTGATTTTTGGGGTTTTTTTGTTTTTGTTTTTCTTGGTGGGAGGTTAGGTTCAGGATACTTCTGTCCTATCACTAGATTAACTGAGGAAAGGGATAGCTTTTTATACCCCTGGCAGGAACTGCTTGGTTTGTGCCATCATAGGTGTCCATACTCACATAGCTGTACTATTCCCCAGTGAACTCAGAGGAGCAGCTACCTACATCTCAGCTGAAAAAGAAAACAAAAGACCACAAGCATGCCTATCTCAGTAGTTTCACTGATCTAACTTGAAAGCACAAATACCAGAAATATTTTAGGAACGAGTAATTCAAACAATAATGGATATATTATTGGGAAAAATATTTTTTCTAAATTAAATATCTTCTGATTTTCTTTTCCATCTCTACTGTTATTTAAAATAATTATTAAATAAAATTTGTTAACATCATCAATCACAGCTATTATTTTTTAATGAAAAATATTCAGCTTTTTAAAGAAATTGCTGTTAAGCAGACAACCTTTTTATACTCGGGGAAGAAAAAAAAAACAACCCAACTTTTTGATTTGCTGAGGCAGAAGATTAAGGATCTGAACTTTGTTATTAACTGAACTAGACTTTCATACACTTTATACTGCAGTTACCAATGAGACCTGAATCTTGTTTTGAGCTCTTAGTGACTAAATCTTGGTGCCAGAAGACAAAGAGAGTCAGCCTTTTGAGATTTACAGTTAAAGATGAAAAAAAAAATTTAAAAAGTTACCAATATTTTCTTTCATCTTTCATCTAAATTAAAAAAAAAAAAAATTATCTTTTTTTTTTCTCCAAAAATGGCTCTTGCTCTTCCACTAATATTTTAATGAAACACTTAACTGAATTGTCAGATGTCAGAAAACTCCTTTCTTTCCTGGGAAAAATGGGACCAGCTTTCCTATGCAAAAATGTAATATAAGTTGCTGGTATCTGAGGCCTAAACTAAAACTTGCTGAAGTCAGTGAATATGAAGCTATTCATATTCAGAAGCTGTCTTTCGAATAGTAGCATTTCTTTGCCACTGTACTAATACAGATGGTATAGCACTAGGAGGTATGAGGCCTGGGTTCCTTAGCCTAAGGAAAGTTGTTCCCTCAATTCCACCTCAGAAGCCCAAACTAGACTTGAAAGGAGTGTTTCCCTCTCCTCCAGATGAGTTGCTGTGTAGTTTTGCATGCATGGCTTAAAGGTCCAAAAGGAGGTCTGAATATGCAGCCAAGGAGCTTAGCTAAGAAGGGGAACTCTGCTTCCTGGAGGACTCACAACTGTTCACTTAACAGAGTAATTGCTGGATGAAAACAAGGACAAATTTAGCTGTGAACCAGGGTCTAGACCCATCTCTTCTTTTGGCATTCCCACCCACTGGCAGACTGTTCTAATTACACAGCTGGAACCGCAGGTTCACAGGATCTGTAGGTCTTTCCCATCCAGCTGCACACCAACCTCACTACAGAGAGGTGGATTACAGCTTCTTCAGCATACCTCAGGCCCTGCTACTACGTCTGTGTTTTGTGGTGAAGTAACTGCCATTTCAAACACGTTTTCATCAACTATAGGTCACCTCTGGGACGCAGCTCAGGTGATTATTTTAGAGGCATCACATAATATATAGTTATATAGCACATAATAGACAGCACCACCATTGTAGCTGGAGTTAGCCAAAGCCTGAGCATACTTGGCATGCCAGGATGCCCTGAAGACTTACCAGTTTCAGTGATAAATTTCCATAAACAGGAAATAAGTATCTAAGCACTCGGTTCGGTAAAGGCAGAGATGCTGCTGAGAATCTTCCTAAAATAACCCTAATTACCTGGGAATCTTCCTCCTGAAACCTTCAATAGATCGGGTGTCTCAGGTGTCTAAGCACTTTGTTTTCTTTCTAACTTAGTTTCCTGAATGTAGGAACTGAAATTCCACCAAAATGTTACTTTAAAAGCCTGGGTGGTTAGTTGAACGTCTGCCTGGGTATCTCAAACAGACATTTAAGTGCCTAGACACATATGTAGCTGTCTTTAGACACTAAAATTTGGAGAAATGCATCTTGCTGATAAGGGAGACTGAAAAGAGATATAAAAAGGCTAAGCATCTTCCTATATTTGACTTTGACATTGAGTCCCTTTAAATTTTACTTTGGAGAGGGGGGATTCTCTCTCCCTATAAATGAAATTAACATCCTGCAACCTATAAACTGGCACAACAAATATTATTTATTCACTGTCTTTTTTTACAAGTGTAGAAAGACCTGATTCAGATCTGGTCTGATGACTCATTTTAATAGACCCAGTGTGATTTTAATTGGTTGAGGTGTTGAGTTTATCCCTCTTGTGAAGTATCTTGCTGCAGAGAATAGGAATCTTAACACGATCTGTGCTGAGATTAAGTAATATCTCTTTTTTCATTTTCTTTGTTTTGTCCTTTGATTGATCTGTATCTAATGAATGCAAAAGACTGCTTTATTTCAGAAGCTATTAACTCAGAAAGAAAAATTCTATGTGATTTTTCTTACTAACAACCAATATTTATGGATTCTGTTGGGCCATATGGACAGTACTTCAGAGTCACCATAGTCTTCCATGTGGAGGGAATTTATAGTTTGTAACCTGTGTTTTCCCCTCTCCAGAAAATATGAAAAAGCATAGGACTGACAACAGCTTACTGGACCATTTGTGGCATTATAAGCAAGAAACGTGATGTAAGGAGACAGAAAAAACAACCAATCAAATAAACAAAAAAATCTTCCTTTCAGTATAATTTTTCACTGCTGAAAGCTCTAAGTTTAGGAGGAGGATGACTTTTGGAGAGTAACTCTGTTATGAACATCAGGTCATACTGTTGCATAGTTAGATAGATGAACTGTGTGTTGTGATGATGGAGAAAAGAAGTAGTCATTTGGGAAACAGGAACCAGCAGAGATCTGGCGTTGTTGGGTTGAAGAGTTTAAAGTTGCATGGATACATATTTGGATATAGAGGGTGAGAGGGAGGTTTCAAGCTAATCTGAAACATTTCTAGCTCCTGATGCTGATGATCTGTTGGCAAAGGTAGGTAGGGTCTTCTCCTAATGAGACTATGGAGACATTATAGAATCAAAAGTTTCAAGGAATAGATGGATTCCTAAAAGCATAATCAGCACACCAGCAACAAGGTGATAAGCTGGTGGAGGCCTATGGTATCACAGTGCCACTGAAGAATGTCTCCTACCTTGTGAAGCTTCCATAAAGATTTCATTACTTTGGTGTCACTTGACAACTTTGACATGACATAAAGAAGATGACTATCAAAATTTGTCTCCCATTTCCGTCTTATATTTATTTGTTGCTTTGTTTCTATTTAGGACACATATCTCTGTAAAAGCATTAGTTTCAAGACCATCACTACAAAAAGTCTAGTAGACATTGACAGGTTTGGATCAGAATTTAAGATTTCCTGACAAAGAAAATCCTGTGCTCTTAAGTGTTGCAATATTAGAGCATTCCTGAGAACTGGCAGGATTCTGGCACTTGAGCAGTTAAATCTGGCACTTGAGCAGTTAAGTCAACACAGGCTGAGTTACCCACCAAGGTAAAATGTAAAATAAAATGCATTGAAACACATCCCATCAGCACTCAATATTATTTATGGAGAGCGCTTGGGCATTCCGGCGGGTAATACGTCTGTTGTTTGTTTAAGTAAAATAACTAATTTGTCTCTTTAATAAGAACATTATAGATATCCTGTGAATTTATATGTCAGCAGCACTTCGAAAAGATGGTGTGTGCATAGACAGACTGACTGCGGATAAACTACTGAGAGCTTTACTCTGTAGCTAGAAAGATGAACCTGAGGGTAAAATATTTCAGAACTATTCTGACAACAATGCAAGTTTATGAAATGCTTGTGTTGGAAGAAAAAAAGATTATAATAATACCCTGCTCATGAGTTGCACTTTTCACCTGGGAAACCTAAAGTATTTTTCAGACATCAGCACTCCCAGGAGGAAGGTCTTGTGTCATTCTACAGTTGGATGAACCAAAGTACAGGGTTATCTATCACCTTTCCGGCTCCCTCTAGAGTAAAGAAGATTTTTCCACTGGGCAGTAAATGATGCCCTATGTTCTAAACTGATCTTAAAAAAGAAAGAAAGTGAAAAAAAGAGAGGGAGAAAGAGAGAAAATGTCCTTTAAAGTTTCAGTGAACTATCAGAGTTGTTGTGGGTTGGTTGCAATTTAGCAATACTAATTTTAATAGAAATGTTCGGAAACTTTTGCAGGCTTTAACTTATTTGTATAACTTGATCTTCATTTTTTTATAAGCACTTAAAACAACATGCAACTTTTTTCTCCACAAGTCTCCTTGTTGTTGTGAGGGTAGTTTCTCTAATAAATGATTTTTAAAGCACTGCATGTGCATATGTGTTAGCAAAACTAGGAATAGAGTGTTAGCAAAACTAGGAATAGAGGTCCTAATGTGTGGACAACTTTATCCCACCTAATACTATAAATAGAAGCTACTTTGCTTTTTATGTTGTTATTATTAATAGAACTTTTATTAATTTCAAATCATACAAGATTTTTGCTTCAGAAAAAAGAAAACTACTAACCAGGCAACTGTTATTCATTCTTTAGATTTAATCATTCTGCCAGTGGATTGGTAATATATTACTTTATCAGAAGGCGGCAACCGTAGATTGTAAGACAAGATAAACCAGAAGATACACTCAGTAAAAATGACATGCTCTGAACTCATATTTCATGAGGTAGTTCTGGAAGTTCCATTAGCACAGACATTTAATCAGACTGATTAAAAGGTGTATAATCTGATACTACTGACTCTTCGCCTTGTTCCCATCTGCTTTCATGATTTGTTATAAAGTTTGATTTATGGACAAAATTGCAGCTGTGGAAGTTTGAAGATTTGAACTCCATAATTTTTGTAATGTTTGGACCTTTGCTTGTCTGTTTGTTTGTTTTTAGGAATGAACTAGTGCAATGATGCACAGGACAATATCCACATCAAACAGACCCTTGGGTTGAAACTTCTTTAGGAGGAACTGATCCATAACTACGGAAGCAATAATGCCAAGCAATACCAAAGCACTTTTGCTATAGCTTTGTAAACTCCATAAATTAAGGAAACCCAGATCAGCTTAGTCAAACACATCAGATAATATGACTGAGAAGAAATCATCCTCTGCAAGGGAAGATATTCTTTACCTTGATCTTACCAGTTCAGAAACAGTTTTTAGGGAGTTCCTGGCTTAAAACATACTCTGTGGGGTCTCTTTAGTGTCACTCGGAAAGTCTCTGTCATAATTTCTGAGGTTTGCTTTCTAGGTTTGTTCCTTGCTTAGAAGAGGGTTCTCACCTCTCTCTGAAGTCTCTCAGCCTTGAAGTCACATAGCAGGTTCTCATCTTCCAGTTTCCCTGTCACCTCTTCACCTCCAAGCATATACAAACACACCTGCATAGAGAACGGTAGCCATGACTGAGAAAATACTTAGCAAATTTTCTTATGTCCTAGCAATGTGCTAGAATACTGGAGCACACACACTACAGAGTACATTCAGTTAGTCCAACAAATCGGGATGGATCAGACTTGAGGGACACATGCTGCACAGTGCATGCAGAGATATCACTAGAGTAGCTCAGAGGAGTTACCAATGCTGCAGCGGCAACTCCCACTTGCACAGAGATGAAATGTCTAAAAGAACAATAAAAGTGTTAAGAATAATTACAAAATAATTGATTCTAATGGTTGTTTGCAAAAATGCATGAAGAGGATGATACCCTAACACAAAGAATAAGGAGATTGAGGTCACATATGCCATAATGATGTAAGGATTTAACAAGGCAATACATTTACATGAAACTTCCTTCCCCAGGTTTGTGGTAGTACCGGCTCGGTTGCACAAAAAATTTATATGAAGTTATTTATGATGTTACCCACCATATTTAGATTTGTGATGAAAGCTTGAGGTTTCAATATAGTTATTTTGTGTGTTTAATTGCAAGCAGAAGCTCAGCTGGATCGTGTGCAACATGGCGTCGCGTGAGCTGAGGGCATCCTGGGGGATGTGGGCCATGGGGAATCCCCTTGAGGGCCTGGCAGCCAAGGCCCATCCCACCGCCCCAGCCAGGGAGCAGGGCAACTCCCTGGGGACAGGGATGGGCCGAGGCCAGGCCAGGATGTTGGCCTGCGGGTGGACCTGGTTTGGTGGGGCCCATGGCCAGGCTGGGCAGGGCTGTGGGGAGCTGGAGACCGACATCCCATGGTCATTCTGGGGCAGACAGCCGACAAAATGGGGTCCTGGACTGTGGGCAGGGACAGTTAGGCCCATAGATGCCCCAGGGTCCTGACAATGTGGATGATCCCTCTGTGGATAAGAGTTTTTCCAGATTGGGATGGAACCTCTAAATCTTATAGAGAGATATGGTGATCATGTGTGCCCACTACACCTCTGTTTCACAGACAAAATGTGACGGTGCTTGTACTCCCTTATGTCTTTGCCTGAAGTTGAAAGAGGAGAAGTTATACAGAAAAGAAAGGGAAAATGTTTCAGAATCAGTATGGACCAATATATAACCATAGTTAAACTGCTTCATTTTCATGAGGTTTTACTTTGATTCATTTATCCATTTTTTATGCCAGTGAGGGAGAGCAAGAGTGGCTCCCTACTCTTCTCCCTCTGAAATTAAAAGGCAGTAAATTTTAAACCAATAAAGGCAAATGTTGTTTTGTTTTCTTTGCTTTTTTTTTTAATGTGGCTGATAGTCAACCTGAATAATTCACTATCAGATGAGGTCACTAAAGGCAACTGCAATATCAGGATTTTAGAAAAGGTCTGAGTAATTTTATGACCAGTAATAACAGTTTTGCTATTACAGAAGCTAAAAAAATGTTGGAAAGGTCACCAGTCTTCATGCTTCAGGGTCTGAATGATCACCTGTGGGGTCAGGACAAAACTCAGTGTTGCAGTGTGCACACCCACACATACATATACATGCACACAGTACTTTCAGAATTACTCGCTAATAGTTTTTAATAGGTGATGATATGTTACCAGAGAAATGCAGTGTCTTAATTTTGAGCTGGTTAGTATTTATACTCATCTTGTTAGAGGAGGGCTTCCCATGGTTTCTAGTTTTCAGAGGAACATGCATTCGAATACTTCACATACAGGTATTATATCATGCATATTTTACAACAGTGATTCAGATCCCCTTTTATATCAGAGCCCACCTGAGACAATTGACAGTGGACTTTGCTTTGCTGGGTTTGGTCCCTCTTCTCCTCCATCCTGGGACAGCTGCTGACGTCTTGTTCCCTTGCCTGAATAAAAGATATCCTGAGTACCTCCTCAGTGTCCAAGATCATGGTGTAGGGGCCTCTATTCTGACCCTGCAGAGACCAGTACAAGCACAGCAGAGTTTTTTCACTTGACATGGTGCCTCACCAGTGAGGCCCACTGTACCAGCTAGGAACCATTTTGTTATTGTGCTGTTGGCAGATTGTACTATTAACAGCACATTTCTTGCCTTAGAGATCAAATGAAATCTGAGGTTTGAGCTGAAAGGAAAGAGTCAAAGCTTAATCTGACCAAACAGAAGAGAAAAAACCGTTCAAGTGAGTCTGAAGCTGCAGTGGAATCTCTTATAACTGGAGATGTTCATCCCCAGCAAGTGATCAAGTCTCTTGTAGTTTACAAAGGAAAACCCAGAATATAATGTTCTCATGTAATCAGATCTACACAAAGTGCTTCAAACCGTTTAAGGCTGATTAGATGACTCAGCTCATATTTGGTGGAAGATAGCTTAGACTTATTACTCATACCTAAATTCATTACTTTCTACATGGGCTATAGTGGTATGAATATGAAACTGTCAGACTTCAGGAAACCAGTTATGACT
Source organism: Pygoscelis adeliae (assembly GCF_000699105.1). Classification (NCBI taxonomy): domain Eukaryota; kingdom Metazoa; phylum Chordata; class Aves; order Sphenisciformes; family Spheniscidae; genus Pygoscelis; species Pygoscelis adeliae. Next base: position 2,057,935 of record NW_008825501.1, read on the forward strand.
TCTTAGTATTGTGAGCTTCTTGAATACCTCAGTCCTATTTTATGTGATATTTTACTGGCTTCCTACAGAATATCAAGACAGGTTTGAGATTGAGATACTCAGTCTTACTGATCTCAGCCTCCTAGGGTAACGTTCACTTTTCCAGCCTGAGAAGCTTGGTCATTAGCTTACACCACTTTGCGTGCTGTAACTGGATGCAAAAGGAGGGAAAAGTTTATACACTTTTTTCAGATATCACCCAAAATTGGAGCATGAACATGACTGAAAAATGAAGGGAAGTAAATTACAATTATAGACAAGGTGTTTATTTTACTTATTCATTTATTTACTTGCTTATCAAAAGATGAGGATGTTTAAGTTGAAAAACTCCAGTGAGTAGTCATTGTTTCTCAGTCCAGACACCTTTGGACAGATGTGTTTCTGACAGATGCACAGTATTGTAATTAACATAAAGACAACTCAGTCATATTTAATAGCCTGTGATAAACAAGAACTAGATCTAGACCACATAATCATCCTTCTATCTTTACCCTAAGGTTTGTCTGTGATTTTATCTATTATTTCCATGCTCATAACAACCTTTTTAAACTCGCCATTCTTCACAGTCATACATGCATAGCATGGCAGATATGCAATAGAAAGTGAATATTTTGCAGTAGGACAATAAGAGAGAAAATAGGAAAAAAAAACCCAATACAGATAGATCCTCCCCACATCATTTCACATGCTCAAAGAAGGTGCTCAGGAGAAAGCACGAGGAAAGAAATGTAGCATAACAATCTGTATTGGATGGAATGGAATAACAATAAAAAGTCTGTTAAAGAACTGGGGGAGCCTGAGAAGTCACTAAGGACACTAAAATGACTGAGTAAGATACTATCCTTTCTTGTTTATTTCATTTGAAAGTAAGGGGTATTTATTACCTTGATGAGTCTGCAATATGTTTCTTTGGACTGATTCATGAGTTGCATTTTGCTGTATGTAGAAAACAAACTTACAGAAAAAATGACCTTCTCCCTGCTCTATTTTCCTGTGATATATTTGAGAATAAAATTAGCTGAAACATCATAGGGACAATATCTTAGAAACTAAAGGTGCTTTTTTCTCAATACAAAGTGGAGGTATTGCTGGATGGGCTAGGTCAAGGAGACTGAAAGGGTACTATCCATCTGACTAAACATAGTGGAGAATCAACATCTGAATGAGACCTCCTTGGCCCTCTTTATAGTCAGTGGAGAGAAAATAGGACAGGGAGAGCAACATTCCTCCCCTCCTAAAATCAGTTCCTTCTCTCAAATAACTTTTTTTTTTCTAAATGGATTCAGCCATATACATCAGCTATGTAGATGTCTGCAGCTGGTTTAATCACATTTGGAATATAATACATTTTATTTTCTTTGCTGAATAATCATGTTTTTTGTGTGTCTGTATCAAATATACACTCTCTCCCATTCACTTTCTGTCCATCAGCAATATCTTTTTATACAATTGGTTGATTTCATCCAAAATCAACAGAAAAATAAATGTTTCAAATACGTTCTGTCATATGCTGCTACAATGCTGTTTATGCTGGGAAAATATACAGCTTGAAAAGACACTGTTGTCATACTCCCCTTAGTGAAACCCTCAGATGCTCATACTTTATTAAACATCAGAGAATTCACACGGTGAAAGTAAGGGAGAGAGAGAAAGAAGAAAAGCTGGAAGCAGGTATTTATTAGCTCTGGTACTCTCTGAACTAATTATTTAAACATCGTGATTATCTTTGACCAGGGTTTAATGTCGGAGTATCTACACCCTTTTAAAAGAAGCTGCCAAACTCATAACTGATACAGAGGTTTCAAAGATCTAATTTCTAAAGAGAATGGGCCATCTTTTAAATTTGGAAATGGTGTCTTCTTGTCAAGATTGCAGCACTGATAACAAGGACTACTTTTTATTACATATCATTTCTATATACAGAAAACTTAATTCTCCAGGACCATCTAACTGACATGCTTTCACTGTGAAGTGTGTTTTTTGAATGCAGAAGCACAGCAAAGATCTTTTCACTTAAGAAAGAAATAAAGAAAAAAATCTCAGACATGACATACAATGTTTCCTGGGCTCTCTTAGATGACCTTATTAAAAGGAAATGCAACATGAAATAAAGCCCTTTGTTGTGTGTTCCTGTATGGAATGCACATGTGTCTGTCATATGTCATCAAGTGAACTACCTTGCTGCATAACTTGTGCCTTAGACCTTAAAGAACACAGCCTATACGTTACATATTAAAACTGATTACACCGAAATGAGGATCCAGCTCAAAAGCATAACATTTTTTAAGCCTCTTCAAGGAAAATGCTATAGTCTAAGTTTCAATCAAATCTCTCTGAGGGATTAGGCAGACACCATTTTAATTTATCCATTCCAGAATTCGGTGCCAAGACCGCTACAAAGATGAAAATAAAGGAACCGCCGACTGTGCATTTTTGTTGTTGGAGCTGCTGCGGCAGCAGTCTCAGAAAAAGGAGGGAACTGCTGTGCTACCTCGATCCCACACATAGTGAAAGCCCATAAGAAGCTGGATTCTCACATCCTTTTGCCAAATAACTGGATAGCAGCTGAAATCCACCAAGTGCAGCTTTGTATAAAGAAAAGAAAAGAAGAAAAAGAAAAAGACAGAAAAAATAGCAGATGTTTGGAGTAGTGACTGTACTGCAGATTACTCTAGTGCGGGGGGTCTAAAGAATGGAGCTAGCTATTTTTGGAGTGCCTTGCAAGAAGTAAATAATGATGTAGCTGTTGGTAAAGCACTAAGTGGGTTTCTATATTTGTAAATACTTCCTTCTTTGTAGACACAGATTGATTTTTTGCAAACGCAATGTTAAAGTTCAAATGGCAAAATGCATTTGGAGTCTACTTTTAACCAATTCTGCTGAGATGAGCAAAGGTGTCCTTGTTAGATCCTGGCAGTTTTTAAAAGACTGAGACTCTCACCTGCCATCAGCTATGATCCAATCCAGGACTTCGCAGTTTTTGTCATTCTTAGGTCCTCTGCAAAATAGGTGCAGTCTGCCTCCATTTTGCTCAGATGATATATCACACCGACATGACATTCATTTTGCACTTGCATTATTGATGTAAATCTACAGTAAAGAGTTGGGGCCATGGTCATTAGAGTAGCCAAGAGCATGATAAAATTTATTTTGGGTGATGGCAAGGTATTTGGAAGCTACTGAGACAGCTGGCTTGTTATCTCTCTTTGGACTAGCCTTACTATGTTTAATGAATGGTAAGCCTGTTGTTAAGGCGACACAAAATTGGTTATGCTGCTCATTCAATGCACCACAGTAACATTTTTCCACATGGGGAAACATACAATTACAATAAAAATGACCATGATTAGCAACTTAAAGCAGGAAGCATAATTTGCATACAAATATATTTCCCTATGCTTGTCCGGTTTTGAAGGCCGCATTTAACAAAATACTTGCACAACTTAAAGTGCGGAGGTAATCCCCTCGATTGTGTCCATCAATATTGTAGCTGTTCGCTTGATTGGATGATCCTCTGGAGATCAGAATTTCCATCTGATCCCACTGAAGTCAGGAATCTGGTTGTCTGTAAGTCATTTCTCTCTTAAACTACTCAGCTGAACTTTTGCCAAGGAAACCATAAGGTTTATAGCTACAATTCCATGAACATATAAATCTTTTTAGTAATTAGGCAGGAATCAAGTAACTATGGTATATCAATATTTGCATGTGTTATCTATCATTTCCTTCCTACAATATTAGTTACTGTTCCAGAACATTAAATTTTGGTAGTCTTATTGAAATATATTTTTTACAGGATGGTTTTGTTTAAAAAATATTCAGTCACTACTGTATGTTCAGTTCCTGCATCTCACATGTAAAGTGTGTATGTATCATATGTGTATGTATACCTATTTGCATACACACACATATTTATTTATATGTATATAAACATAAAAATGTTCTAAAACAAAGCAAAACAAAAAAATTCTTCAATAACTTAGAAAATGCTGAGAGATGAAAATGACTTAAATAAAATGAAACTTGCAAAAGTGCAAGCAGCTGCCATGAGTGTTCTGCAATAATTCATATATTTTATTGTTCTGTTTTGTTTTTTAGATAATTAGTTGGTGGCAAAGGAATAATCATGTTGCATGAAACATTGTGAATTTAATTTCACAATGAAAGCTGTACACTGTATCTACTGTGAGTTAAAAGGACAAACAAAATCTGTTAAAGGGCCAGACTCAAAAGAAATTTCATGCCCACAATACACTGTTTTATTTTTTTCTATCACAATGTTGGTCTAAATTTTTGTGGTTTCAAAAGCAGCAATGCAAAATCTTTATTTCTGTTGATTTAAATGTTAATTTTAAAGCTCTGTCTAACATCGCTTTGATGAGTGAAATGATCAGGGAATGAACCATCATTTTGAAGGAAATGTATTTCAGTAGAACTCATGATCGAGTAATAAATACTCTTATTGCTTTCAGTGGGACTATTCCCCTGAGTATTAAATTTAAGTTCTTGTGCACATTTCCAGGTTCAGACCCTTCATTGTTCTGAAGGAGTGAATAGCCTCCTGCTGATGGAAAAGAACTATACAAGAAAGAAATAAATAGTTATTTATAGGCAATACGGCAACGACAAACAAAAAGCATATTCACGCACAAGAGAACCACACAAGTCCTAGACACTAACAGTTAAGTTGAATTTTCACATTCCTTTCTTTTCCCATTTGTGGCTTCAACAGCAACTATAGTCTTTCTATCTTGATGTCACCAGCATTTTAAATAACACCTATCAGCAGGCAGTTCATGGTGAGCTCCACAAAGAAAGTAGTTTCCAGGTTGTGCTAAAACCCCACCAGCTTCTGAGCACATTTGTTTTGTTAAGTGATGATGTATGCTCCGGCGATAAGGATCTCACACCCAGGGAGCCAGCTTCAACAGACAGTTGTCATGGTGTTATTTTCTACTGAGGGCTTGCTTGTTCAAGTTAGCATGTCATGTCTCTGTCGTTTTAAGGGAGGGCAGGGGACATGTGTCTTGACCAATATGCTGCAGTGGGGTGGAAGTCTCATTTGCCTGAAGCCTGAGATGCATGCTGTTAACGCTTCAAATGTCACTGCAGCCTCCAAGAGGCAGGCAATTCCTGTGTGTTTACTGTGCACACTCCAGAGTAGAGCCATCTCTCGGTCGTCTCTGTTTGCAGAGTTTGGGTGGTTTCCTTAGGTGTTTCTCATCTTTGCAGATGAACACTGGCTTAGAAAATGGTCAGTTCTTTTCTCAACCAAGGGACTATATGTTTATTCCATTTTTGAATAAAAAACAAGGCTATGAGGATGTTCACAGAAGGTTTTTTTTTTTCTTTATCATGCCTGATTCCAATTCTATTCATAATCACACTTTGGCATAATTTAGTTTTACACATAAATGTAAGCTCTGTTGAAGCAGAGCTTTCACCATTTGCAGGTGCAAAAATCATCATGTTGGGTCCCAAAACCAGTACCTCTCTTCAGAGATCTTTTGCTTAAATTGGTTGACATATCCAATGTAAATCCAAAGTGATTTTCCTCTAGCTAACAGGTAGTCAGTGCAGTGAAATGATCCAACAACAACTCAAGAGCTTTGAAAGAATAGATCACCAGTTTGTGATCCTTGTTATGCAGACTTTCCTGCATAACCTGATTAGATCCATATCAGGAGGAAAGCCAATGTGGTTGTGGGAGGGGACAGGGAAAAAAAAAGAAGAATGAACCAACCTACCTTTTTTTTCTTTTTAAACCTTCCTGGTTTGAAAAGTCACCTTTCTGGTGACTTATAGAATCATAGAATAGTTTGGATTGGAAGGGACCTTTAAGGATCATCTAGTCCATCCCCCTGCAACGAGCAGGGACATCTTCAACTAGATCAGGTTGCTCAAAGCCCCATCCAATCTGACCTTGAACACTTCCAGGGACGGGGCATCCACAAGTTCTCTGGGCAACCTGTGCCAGTGCCTCACCACCCTCACAATAAAAAATTTCTTCCTTACAGCCAATCTAAAAAAAAACCACCCCCCCTTGTGCTGCCACTACAGGTGCTGGTAAAAAGTCTGTCCCCATCTTTCTTATAAGTGCCCTTGAAGTACTGATAGGCTGCAATAAGGTCTCCCCGAAGCCTTCTCTTCTCTAGGCTGAACAACCCCAACTCTCTCAGCCTGTCCTCATAGGAGAGGTGTTCCATCCCTTTGACCATTTTTGTGGCCCTCCTCTTGACCTGCTCTAACAGGTCCATGTTTTTCTTGTCCAGGGGACCCCATAGCTGAAATACAACAGAAGTATTTAGATACTTAACAGTGCAAAGAGGTGTCTCCTTGGATTTTCCAAAGCACTAGAGCATAAATAGATTCAAATCAACAGTTAGGCATCTGAGCACATTGGAAAGTCTCACCAAAACCTGCTTGTTTTAGATACTGAGACAATTTCCATATCTATCCTGAAACTCCAGAAACACAACACTTGATGGAGCTCTACTGAAGTCCGCAGAATCAAGCTCACTAATTCCTACCCAGAACAAGGTTGCCCCTTTCTCATACAGATTAGTATTTTAGACACAGTTCCCCTTATAGTAATTCTGTATAAAAATATGCTTGGCTTACCATGCCTTCTTTGGGTATTATACAGCTCTTCCTATTAAAACAAATAATTCATACATCTAACTGGTTTCAGCAGGGAAGAAAGGAGTAGGTAGTCTCATTAAGAACCCTTGCTTCACAAGAAAAGCATTTCTCATTGTCTTTATCCAGTGATATAAATGACCTTTGCCATGGAATTGATGAATGTATAAATCTTTCATAATATATTTTAATGTCCTGCTGGTAGTAATCTTTATTATAAAGCAAAACAAAACAAAAAGATTTGCAAACAAGAAATCTATTATTAAAAGCATACGATCCTTGTACTTCTATGAACAAGAACTTGAAATGTTTTGGGGTTTTTTTTTTTGTTCTCTATATCTTATGCAGTAATAGAAGCTCATGGGTTTTTTTCTTTCTTTTTTTTTGTTTTTAATTATCCAAACAACAGGCTATCTCTTTGTCCCACACAGTGTTATATCTCCAAATGAAGATCTTATACTGACTTTTCACTCAGATGTGTCTGTCAAGAAACCCTCACACCCCAAAATCAAATCAGAAGCTTTCACAGTCTTCAAACAGTTGTCTTGAAAAGTTGCATGAGTTGCATGTGCTTGAGCATTTTATTTTATGCATTTTTTCAGCCTGTATGTCTAATTTGCACCACAAACAAAGTACTGTCCTGGCTAAGGTTCCTGGAGGACTCTCATCTACAAGTCGGTACTCTGAACAAAGCTAGCAGGCTTAGGCCACCAGTGATGCCTCATCTCTTATCTGCTGCAACATTCATGCAAAAAGTGAGAGGTCTGATTTAAGACATTTTTTTTTTTCTATCTGACTTAATTCAAGCCTATATTTCTAATCTCTTGGTGAGTTGATTCTTCATTCCTTTTTTCCAGTCATGTTGTGCCACAATGCCAAAAAGAAAGTCAGATTTGTTGGGTCAAAAAGACAGAGCGTGTCTAGACAACACAAAATTTAGGACACATGAGTAGAAAGTCCTGGATTCTGATTGTTGCATAAAGTTCTATTTATCTAACTATTAGTGGACTGCTGTTTGCTTGCTAGCTGTGTGCTATACCTGATTCACTATGCAGAACACGAGAATTAGTACCTCAAACTGGCATCCAGTGCCCTCAACACATGTAACACTGAGAAACCTGAATCTCAGTTCTTGAGTACACAGAACTAGCCAAAAGGGAGAGGCTGAAGATACTGAGGCATCTGCAGTCTCTTTCCCCAGTTTCCATGGTGAGTAGTTAAGGAACACATTGCCTGTTACAGCCAGAACCCCTGTCTTGAGAAAGGTTAGGAGCACAAGAAGGAGAAGATGCAATTGTCCCACCTTTTATAGAATAGCTTCACAGGCAGAATCCAGGGACTCAGGTTTAAACCCAACGATGTGATATAAAAATTGAGCTTGACTGGGCACCTGTTGATTGGGCCAGGATGAACAGAAAGACGTGGCAAACCCTATCTCCCCTAAGTTGGTCAGAGGTGAACTCCATCTGCTCTGTCTCAGCAATACCACTGTTCAAGTCCCTTTGTGCCAAGAGAAGTATAAATCCCATCATCTCTCAAAGACTGTCCTAATTCCCAGGGTAAACATGAACTATTTTAGATGGGGAATGGGTAAGATAGGTGGTATTTTTTCACGCCTTTGAAGTTTTGTCACTGAGGAACAGATAATTTATACATCATAAAATGAGAGAACAACTGTTACTCTTTAGTAATGTTAGTCTGTAGTTAGAATACTTACCTGGTAGGGCTTCAATTACAATTCAGAAAGCCTATAATTAATTAATTAATTATTATAAAGTATTGTTTGATTTTCCCTTGTATATAAATATCTTGTTCTGATTTTTATGCTTTCATTTTCATCATCTCTCCTGCCTGTTCAATGATCCTTTATTGGAAAATGAGACGAAATACTTAGAACCAGATATACGTTACCTTGTCTCTGCCCAACCTTGCTGCATATGATACTGTTCCTACTTTTGCTGCTCTCTTTTTTTATTTATGTGACTGAAGAGCTTTTTTGTTATTTGTTTTAATATACGTTGAAAGGCCTAACTCAGCTTGGCTGTTGGCAATTCTCACATTATTTCTGCACTTTGTGACCTCTAAGGTGTACCTTTATTTGCTGATCAATCTTTTTTTCCCCTCGATTTCTCATAGGCTTTATGCTTACTCTTAATGTCCTTTTCGAGGTGGCTATACATCCAAATACATTTGGAAACCTTTCCTGAAAGTTTTGTTCTCACTTGCTTGATGTGCAAGTTTCAGATAACTTTTCACTGCTGACTTAAAGCGTTTGGAGAAATCTGTCACACTGAAAACCCCTGAACTCTTTGCTTCCATTGACTTCACTTGCTTGTTCATGTAATTTGTCAAAGTTTTCCCTTTTGAAATTGAGTAACCCAGCTGAAGACCTGCTTTTGCTTATTTTCCATTTAATTCATATTCAATCAATTTATGACTGCTGACTTCAAGGGTATTTCAATATTATTATTATTATTTTCAGTAAGTACGCAGGATTAGAGAAGTGTTTGGCAGGCTAGTTGAAGCAGAAGCAGTAATTCCAGCTGGGCATCTGGAAATCATCATGTCCCTTGTGCATGTGGAGATCAACACTATTTCATATGTTTGTCAAACGTTTGTGCTTGTGGAAATCATTGAAATTATTGTGCAAATGCCACACAGTCTTGGCATGTAGATGGTATCTGTGTTTATGATACTGCTGGTGGATTATAAATAGATACAGAGTACGATGCTTTTAGGATGATCTGGGTCTTCCATTCATGATTTGCAATTACACTGTATATGTGTGTATTCAATACAGTGAGCATAAATTTGGTTTAATGCAAAGTTACATAGGGTAAATGTGCAAGAATTCAGAGGGGTTATAGTCCCTGACCCTGCACTACATTACACATACGCATATGTCTCTGCCTTGTCTTTTTTGTTCAGGGTTGTCTATGGTTGTGTTTACATTACATGGTATGTTGTGAAGAGGGAAGGACTCTAACTTGATGTGCTGTGATCTATTATGGTCTTGAGACTGCGTGTCCACATTGTGTCTCTACCGTCAATGAAGTCTGTGCCAGTGGCCAATCACACGTGCTGCACGCATATACAGAGGTCACTTTTGGAGGACTTTGCATCCATCCACTTTGGAAGTGGTGAGCTTCAGATGGCGTCCTGCTGTGTGACTTCGGCTTCGGTTGTACTGAGAGGGAAACAATTTTGCCCACACCAGCTGGGCACTAGAGTTTGTTTCCATAAGACTCCTAGTATAAATGCAAGGCAAAGTCACATCAAAAAGAATCTGTCCTTTGCACTAAGTCACTAATGTAGACATATCCAGCAAGTTTGCCTTCCCAGTCAAATTCTTCAGTAAGGTGAGATTCATCTAGCTGCCGATGTTTTCAGTGTACATATACACAGCCGAGACAAACATCTGAACTTCTTGTTATAGTCTGTGGAAGGAACCAGGCATTTTTAAAGGACATCATGCATCTTGTCCTAAAAGAGATATTTAACAGAAGTCTGGTGAATTATGCTCGAAGTGTCTATTTCTTCTTATTGCCTGTGGAAAGAATATAGAATTACTGGTTCTGATGGTGATATCTACTTTGTAGACATCTGAAATTAGATGCCATGAGCCCTTCTTCACTTTTGACTTCTTTTTTTCATCTTAATTATACCCTCAGTCTTCTGCCATGCTCTTGTCCACTTACATCTCTAGCTCTAAGAAATATTCTAACTTCATTTAAGTTAACTATTTGAACATAACACATGCCCTGAAACGTCTGCAGCAAGTCATTTTCCCAGTCACCTTTGCTGTTGTCATGTCCATTGCTATCTCAGACACCATCACCTGTTTCAGTTTCTTGCCATGCTTTTAAAAGCAGAAGAATGCCAACAAAGAGAATTCCCCCTACAGAGATCCATAAAAAACAAACAAGCAAAGCCTCTAAAACAACAACAAAAAAAAACCCAAACTTTTGGTTTATCACCCTTTGTTGATTCCCTTAAGTCCCGCCAGCTTGATTTTCTAAGGCTATTGTTCAGGTTCAGCCTGTTTTTAAGCTTATGGTTCAGCTGTCCATCGGCTGGGTGAGAAGTCGGGCTCACCTTGAAGTTGCACGGCTGCCGTCTACTGACTGCACGCTACCCCAGACAGAGCTTCGCAAGCCAAAACCCCAAAGCAGTTAGACTGCTTAGCCACAGACAAAAAGGAACATTCACTTACCTGCAAGGCAAAAAGGATTTATTCTTTTCTCACCAAGGAATAGGTTGAAGGTTTAATGTCTGGCATTTGAATGCAGTTTTGCTCTTCAAGAAGTCTGTGTAGCGTCAGGTCTGTTACTATGTCACCTTGCATACTGTTACCTTTTTCCAGTTTTATGGCAATAAGTCGGACCACAAGCGAATTTTTACCACCTTTAGGATGCTTGAAAAATGATAAAACTTCTAAGAAATTGGATTGAAAGGGTCTTCCAACTTGCACTTTTTTCCTCTCACTACAAATCTTTTCTCTTCAAATCTTGTTCAGATGGAAAACATTTGCGGGGAGTTGAGAATAAAATTGTATATCACAGAAATCAGCCTTTAAGTGTGGAGCTTTTTTTGGGTGCTGTCTCCAAGTTCTTACTGCTTTACCTTCCCAGAGAAAGCAAGCAAAACAATTTTAATTGATCCCAAAGCAATCAAGGGATCAGTCAAGCACTGACACAATAGAGAAGGTGTAACATCAGTGGTTTAGCAGACCTTCCCTAAAGTAATCTTATCTGTAAGAAAAGAGGCATTAGTCTAAAAAGCAGTAAATTCTCTTATCCCAACAAATGGGGGGGGGGAGTTTGACAAGAAATGCAGAAGTGAAATTGGAAGACTAGAACAAACAAACAAACAAATGAACAAAGAAAAAAGATAAATATTTAGACTAAAATTAATATATCGGGTAGTGTTTTTAATTTGGAGAGCTCCTCTATTCATTGACATCTTTGCAAAAATGCATGCATTAAAGGAATATGGAAAATTCCCTTGGGTGGGCCAAAATGAAATTTCCATTTTTCAGGTCACTCTTAGCCTCATGCATCATCACATCTTCATAAACATTATAACTTCAGTGACACAGTATGGGTATTTACCACTGAAGCAACAAAGAACTGAGCTTTCTCTTTCCTTCTTTTCTGATTGCCTCCCAACTGTTTTGCTCCTTTTTTGCATGTGTGTTTGTGTTTTTCTTTGCTTTTCACCTGACTGTGAGATCTACTGTACTGCACAGTTATCAGCATGATGAGAGGAGACAGCCTGTCTAGCTCTGCCCAGTCTTGAAAAGACTGGTAAAGAAAACGGGCCTGCCTAGATAAGCCAGATGACATCCCAGACCTGGGAAGTGAGCCAGGGTCCAGAGCAACATCTGCTGTGGCCAGGCTGCCAGCCCAAAGCATCCATCCGTGACTGACCAGTCGCCTTGGATCCTGAGAACATCAACAAGCGCTTTATTTCCCCTACCTTTACCATCCCCTCTCACGGCTGCCTGGTGTTTTGACAAAGGCAAGGGAAATGGCCATTGTTCACAGATCAAAATTAAATGTGAAGACCAACCCTTTCCTCCTCACCAAGAGTACTTGACAAAATAAGAGACTGTAATGCCATACTTTATTCAAAATAAAGGAATCTGCCATGTTTTGACTGTGTATGTTTTTCATATCCACTCAATTTTGGTATGAGATTTGTTTTCATTCTTTGTGTGTTTGTGGTTAATTCATCCTATTCAGGGACAGATGTAGCATGGATTGAAATAAGGGGGTTGTCTCAATGTGGGTTTGAAAACAGTGTTGCATGATAGGGGTACCATCTGCTATACTATACTACAAGCAGAACCAGTATAGGAGATCTAAAGCCCCATTCTCCAACTGGTAAATAAACATTTGCTACTCAGACTGTATCTAAAAATCGGGATGAATTTTTTAACATATTTTCCGTCAGCTGAAATCCATAAGTCACGTCTGACTGTTTCTGTGACAGAGGCATCTTAAGATATTTTTCTGTCTTGAGCTAATTTATTCTATCTAAACTAGAAAAATATAAGAAGCCATCGCAAACTTCTCTCCTCTGTCATTTGTTCTCATGGCAAAAATGCATAAACTGGGTGTTATCCCTGGGGGAATGCATGCAGAGAATATGTGGGGGAAAAAAAGAAGATGGGATGTGAGTAGAGGTGGAATAACTTAGTTATAACTTGGACGCACTGAGGATTTCCCTATAAAACAACAGATTTGTTTTGGAATCCCGCTCCTCGCATGTGCATTTTATTTAAGCTTGAACCGGTGCTGGGAGGACACCTGGTTGTGCACTGTCCCCCTCCCCGACCAGTTTTTTGCAAGGAGGAGGAGAAGTCATGGAGGAAGCCACACTACTCTTCAGCGTGGACAACCAGGGGAACATGACTGTGGGACAAACCACAAAGAGTGCTTGTACCATCATGTGGATTCAGCCCTACTGTCTGGTCAGGCTGCCTGCCAAGACAAGAAGAAGGGCCAGGGAGGGAGAACTGTCACTTAAATATAATCTCAGTCAAGAGGTACCTTGTGGAGACCCCAGGTAAGACGTGGATCTATTCCTGATAGTTCTTGAAAGCTTGATCCAAGATGCCCTGAAGACAATATAAATATAGAAATTGTTTTCAGGGGGTGCTTGAAGTGGCGTGAACTCGTCACACTGAAATAAATGGGATTGAATCAGTTACAGGAACTTGAGGGGTGAGAGAAGGGACTCCTAAGGGCCTGAAAAGTATTAAGAATAATCAAAAAGGAGGGGACAGGAGGGCAGGAGCTGGGTAGCAGATGTTTGCTTGCTCTGAAGAATAAAAGTAGCAATCACAAAAATCGATAGTAAGCCTTATTAAAGGTGAGCTAGGTGCTTTCACTCTGAGGTTTTGTTTGGTTGTATTAGGCTGAGGTACCCCACAGGTCAGGTATTTGAGACCCAACATCTCTAGAGATCCCCTTCTTGTATTGCAAAGCATTCCCTCCAGAAATCTGCCACTGTTTTAAATGTACTTTTTAGTTCTGTGTTGGGGGTGAGAAGGTGAGGAGAGAGGGAAAGAAAAGGGGAAGAAAAGGGCAAGAAAAGGAAAGAGAGAGAAGAGGAAGAGATCAAAGATGAAAAGGAAGAAGGGAGGCAGGGAGGGAAGGAAGAGAGAAAAGGGAGGAAGGCAAGGGTCTCCTTGTTCCATGGCAGTGTATGTCCCATTATTTTTGATTTTCAGATTCATTCAATTTTTCTCTTGGACCATGTGCTCCAGAACAACCTGTACAATTTCCCTAAGGTGGAAACCTTCTCTTAGAGAGCTGCAGCGAATATTATCCCAGGGTCTCAAAAATGCCAATAAGAGAACAAATAATATTTGTTCATAATAGTGTTCAGTGCAAACCATGACTGATTAGTGTTACGTGTGACATCAACAGAGACAGTAATCAAGGTTACTTTAGCATTGATTTTTTACAGAGGTGAAGCCTCTTTGATGTATTACTCCATCAACACCTTCAGAGCCAAACTTTGCACATGAAATTAATCCCAATTAATTAGAACATTTGTAGATAGTGCTGGGCTCTTTTATGTTGCAAAATAAATATTAATTCAGTGGCATTTTTTTCACCTTGTGCAGCTTGTGTGGCTAGGGAGGGAAAAAGAACCCTATTGATCAGTGCACTGAAATATGTTAGAAATTTTCGGCACCTGAGGTGGTCTGAGAGGCTGCTTGCCTGGAATCAGCTCAAGGCCTAATAGAGAAATCCAGGAAACTGGACCCGAATTATATTGTCTTTACTGGTACACATACTCACGGAAAAAGTATTGTTTCCAATATGTGAAAGGGGGTAAAGCTACCCTTGAGCTTTTCACAAAATATACATAAAACAGTGCACTGTGACACTACCCTACAGGGAAGATGTGCCCTGGAGGCACTGATTCACAGGTATCTTTGCAATTCAGAGACATATTTGTCCAGGAACTTCTTCAACTGTTAGTGTTTTTTTTACTAGCCAGAGTGATGAGTAAATTCCTGTGACTTATGTTGGGCTGTCTTCAACTGATCTCCTTTGGAAAGGGAAGAAACCATGTGGAACACCGCTACTCCTTCAGAAATTGACCCCAAATCCTATTTGCTTGTGCGGTACCATTTTCTGCTGATTCCCAGAGTCTGGGACTCTAATTCTGATTCCCAGAAGAACTTGGTATGGAGCTGGGAGGAAAGATGGACAAGGCAGAGAGGATTCCCAGTATTTGCTACTTTAGACATTTAATACCTAATGTTGTAATCCTCCCCTGCTGGTGCATGCTTCTTCATACTGAATATATAGGGAACTTTGACAGTGAACTTCTACGAGAGTCTCAACTTAGACTCTTGAACACACCACACTCAGTCAATATAAATCCCAGTCTTACTCCCAGGTACAATCTCCCATCTTGATCACTTAGGTGTGAAGAGGGTGCAAGAAAACTACACAATTTTTTCAGTATGTGTTGCAGATCAGAATCATGTCGCTGTAGTCAGTCTCATTTTTCACTGAGTCAAAAAAATGCAAAATAAAAACCAAACTAATAGTTAAAAACATTCAGCTTTAAACATCAAATAAGTTGTCAAAATCCTGCCTAGGAAAATTAACAATAAAGAGTCTCTAACGTGATTAGGTTCTTTGGAACCTCATCAAAGGATAAATAAATGAGTGCTTGCATTATTACAGTAATGCTTGGACAGCCATTTCCTTACCAAATTTAGTCATCACATAGCATTATCCCAGGAACAATAAACCCTTTTCTACAACCCATTATTCTCTGAAAGGAAGAATTTGAGACCATTCTATGCGCACATCCCAGCCTATACTACCTGAGTGACACCAGAGAGGTGAGTCAGTGAAACATCGGTCCCATCCTGGGGAAGAAATGCAGAAATGCAAAGTGGTGTAGAAGAGCAGGCTGCAAGAGAAGGTGACTTCAACGAGTCTGTGCTTCCTCCTAAATCAAGAGAGGAAAATCATCTGAGGAGTAAATTCCCAGTGACTTCAGTGAGCGTAGGAGCCTGGTGGCTGGCGGCTGAGGCCCCCCTGCTGCGGTGGCAGGGGCTCTTGCAGGAGCATGTGTTGCTGCAGGCACATAGTCAGCCCTATTAGCATTAGCCTGAGGCAGTAGTAACTCCTGGTGGGATATCTGTCCCCATATGCCAAGGATCATCATGATGGCAGGGATCCTGGCTGCTCCAAACTCCAATAGAATACCTCAATCTTATCCTTAATGGGGTCCCAGATAAAGATGAAGGGTAGAGCAGCCTGGAAGCAACTCTAACATGCACTGATCTCCAGAAAATCAACTGCATTTCTTATTGTCAGCCTGCTTCCTTAATCACTAGGTTGAGCCAACAGGTTTAGTTGGAAAGGGGAAGAAAGAACCTGGTCCTACTTGTTCTATACAGGTTACTCATTCCTGAACACACAATGAATCCCCCCTGAAGAATTTGGATTTGGATTCCTGTCCTTTGCCACTAAGTAGAACAACAGGAATGGAGCTTTTTGTGTAAATGACTGGAACTACAGTGGAGTCACACTGATATAGAACGAAAGTTGATCTGGATAGGTAGAAAGATGATGGATAGTCTGTCTGTCCACCTGTTTGTATGGGTGACTGAATTCTTCTGGTAAAAGATTCTGAGTCTGGTTATGTGTTCATGCAATATCCAAAACAATGAGGATCTGTACATAGCAAATAAGTTGCTGTTGATAATAAGGACGATGAAAGACAGAGATAGATGGTCTGAATTTCCCTGGTATCACAGCAGTTTTATACTGTAAACCTCTTGTTGATTTACCTCTGATTCATAGTGGTGTAAACAAGAGGAGAAACACAGTCTATGCATATATACGGCATTAGTATTTTGAGTGTATCCGTGTCTTTGGATTTGCATGTGAATATGAAATAATTCTATGCAAGTATGGGAAGGGATTTAATTGTTTTCTCAAACAATGTATCCTTATCTTTCTGGAAGCAGTTCAGCCCATCAAAGAGTTGTCGCTGATGAACTCACTAATTAGTTTCCAATACTTAACCTTGTATTTCACTTCATTACTGGTGCTCTGTTCCCTCTAGTTTTACATTTGGTATCAGAAAGTTCATTTAGAATCCAGTCAATCTTCCAACGCCAGCTCTGCACTTTAAATTTTTCATTCAGTAAGGACACAATGGGAATAATGTTTGTATCTGTCAAGGAGACGTATGAAAACTTTTGAGTTGCATTGTCTAGAGAGAAGAAAAAAAAAAAAAAAACCAACCAAAAAACAAAAACCAGGAAGAAGGGACTCAAAAAAGAATAGAATAGAAATAAGTCACCAAGGAATGACTGGCTATTATGGTACAGTAAGTTACAGACAGCCAACAGGTTTAGAAAAGTAGAAAGCTGAAAGATTAAGATTTTATTTTAAAATGACACCATCAAATAATTGCTTTTATTATATTTTATTTCCTCTAGCGCTTCATTGTTTGTATTATCATCTTAGAAGCTAGGAGATAAATATCTTCAGAAAGGAGAGAAGTGGCAATTCAGTGTTTAAATGTCAATATTGCATCTGATAATCTGCCCATGCATGAGCTGCAGAACATCTGGGTTTCCTTCTGAGTTGAGGAGGGCTTGGGGGCTTCTGTCCTGCTCTGTAAAAGGGAATGGTGTTGAGGAAGTGAAAACATGTTTCATGCTGGTCAGTCCTCTGCTGTCTAGTTTGTGTAACTTCACTCTTTGAAACCAATTCACATAAGAAATAAGGTCTCAAAGCACACAGTGAGCCTAATTAATCAACAGAGCAGCTTAAGGTTCTGGAATCTGGTGGATTCTCATTCAGTGGAGATCTTTAAATGAAGATTAGCTGTTTTCTGTTTTGTCTACAGAAAGACGTGCTCTTGGATTTGGAACAGGATCAAAGTCAGGAAGTCCCCTAGCCAGCATTATTCCAGAGATTATAATACACCCTGCTGGCCTTACATTTTATGAATTCTTATTTTTGCAGTGTGCATCAGTATGTTGTAGCTCTTCATGTACATGGTTTACAAGGACTATTGTTGTCAGTGACATTAAGCCTTCTCATATGAACAGTACATTTGATATAAACAGGCTCTGTCTCTACAAGGCAGCCTGGGAACACTTCTGGGCTCTGGGTAAGGATGTACATCTTGGCTGTGGTTTGCCTCTCAGTTGGAACAAGACCTGAATTTGTACCAGTGCTTCCACTCTCCTCCTTCCCTTCTGTGCACTGATTTTCACAGAAGGAAAACAGGCAATCCAGCAGGACTGAAATCATGGTGGGCCTGGCCAGCTTCCCGGTCTGGATGATTTGGGAAATCAGGACCTGGAGGCATAACACTGGTTATGCCACAGGCCATTTTAGTTCAGTCTCCATCCAACTATAATGTATTTTTCTGTCTTGAATATGTATCTATCACCCTGTTTGGTTCTCTTTAGGCTCATCCGTTATTTTCTCTTCTAGGAGACAGAGAGGGCCCCAGACTTCCCAGGTCTGACTGTGTAGGGTTTGGTACAAATATGTAAGGAATGCCACAAAAGCATTACCAGTATTCTGTGACGGCTAGACAATTGGGTAGGTGAGTTGGAAGGAATAGAAGAGGGATGAGAGGGTTTGCGATGCAGCATGATTCTGAGCAACAGCCCAAAGAAGTCATGAAGAGACTCCTACTGACTTTGGTATTGAATGAGATAGTTTAGGTTCAGTCAGCAGGTTTCCACTCAAAATTTTTTAATATCGAGATATCAATAATAGATTGTTGTGACATCAAGAATCCCTGTTGGGTCCGTTCTTATATGTGAGAAAAATGTACCGTTATCATGTTAATGACTCTCTAGGCAGTTCCTCTAGGGATTTTTCACAATTTATTAAAACCATTCATTGGACATGAATTCCTTTGGGACTTCATTAACTGTTGATACTTTTCTGCTTTCAGGAAATTTTGCAGTGGAATTTATTCCATCTTTTCAACCACACATAAAGTATTTCAGTTGCTTGAATTGCGTGTCTCTATATTTGTATGTTCTGAGAAAAGAGGCATCTTGTGACTGAATTCATAACATATCAAATCATGAATTTGATAGGTTGTACACATGTTTACTGCCTAGCAGGGATCATGAAAGATTCCACTACAGCCCAGATATCCTAACATCTTGCTGGATATAGTGGAGAGGAGAAGGCATGAACTACTTTTAAGGAATAGGAATAATTTCCTGCTGGGACAGAAATGATAGCTGGTTTCACCAGCAGTGCCTAGGACATTCCCTTATCTGCTGGATTTGAAGACAAAGTTCCTTTTGACTTTCATAGTAAGTATGAAGTCACATAGGTTCTGGGAGAACAAAAATATGTAGATGAAATACTAATTTTCATTTTGTTCATTTTTGCCTTGAATTTTTACATTTTTAAATGGGTCAGAATAGAAAATTCTTGCGTCTGTCTTCCAATTCTTAGAATTCTAGAGCTTGCCTTAACCAAGCTGGGAGGGCTGGAACATCACTTTTGCCAGTCTTAAACTCCTCAACAAGAGAAATCCTGTTAGAACCATAAAAATTGGGGCAAGATCAGACACAGCTGTCACTGAGGATCAAAATAAAAGGCTCCAATCAGATGGAAGAATTGCAGAAATATCCTTTTGTCTTCACTTTTTTGAGCATTCAGATCTGATCTTTATTGGCACGAATGCAAAAGCATATTATAAACTTGGATGCTTGAAATTGCACAAAGTGAATTTCAAATTGCATATTCATTTAGAATAATCTGAATTTGCAAATCATGCTGTATTAGTAACTCCCATAGTTTACAAGAGGGAATGATATGGCAGGAGGGATGTAATTATCCAAAGCAAACAACCAAATGAACAAGCACACATTCAAAGTAAAAACAAATTACCGTGGACTCTGCAAGATCCTCATATAGGAAAACAAGTTTCACAAAAATAAAGAAATACAAGTGCCAACCGTTTGAAATAATAAAGAGAAAGAGGCCAAACTCAGCAAATTAGTTCTTTGGAATTAGATAAATTTAATTCTATTGTTTTATAGTTTCCAACCACATGCTGACTATAGTCATCAGCTAGGACTGTTTATTGGTGCCTAGTGAACCACCGCTGTCCATGAATCATAGTTTTACTAATACTGACATAACTTAGCCATTTCTTTCCCAGTCAAAGATTTTATATTTTACATTTTTGGGAGATACTTGTTTAACTTTAAAACTGTCCAGGGATAACAATTCAAGAGGTCTTATTCCAGTGCTTAACTGTATTTGGAAGAGATTGCCTCGGAAGGTTTTATAATTGCTATTATAACGAAGCAACTTCTTAGGTGCTATCAATGCCTAAGTTAACCAGAAAAAAGTGTGTTAGTCCAGAGCTGTAATCATAGTCTCTCACTGCTATATATATATATATAGGCATACTACGTTTACCTAGCTGTGCAGTACACATTGTCTAGTTAGCTCTAGATTTATGAGTTCACCGTCACTGTACTCACTGGAGAAAAGGATGTGTCACTTTTGGTGACATACCTTTTGGTTTAGTTAGTATGTACGCTGTTTAGCATATTGATAAATGTTTGTAAGAGGAGATTAACAATGAAAGTATTTTGGATGTTACCTAAAAAATCCCCAGTTGGGAGTGTCAGACCTGTAGCCGCCTCTGAGGAACTATAGGAAGATCTCACAGCGCTCGCTGGATAGGCAACCGACCGGCAGATGAAATTCAGTAGTAATTAGTGCTCATGGGTAGGACCAGGCACTCGGGGTCAGCTATGCACAAGCACTTGCGCACCTCGTTCCCACAGACTCCAAAGATTGTTATATCATCAAATCCTTTGAGAATCCAGACCGAAGTAAATTGCCCAAGGTCACACAGAAAGCCTGCGGGAAAGCGAGAGAGACAACCCAGTTTTGCTGAGGCCTCCTGCGACAACTTTAAGCATAAGGCCCTCTTTTTTGTCCTTCAGCATGCTTAAGATTGGGGCCCCTTTGCAATTATTTGTAGACACCAATAAAATTCTATGACACACAGCATTAAAGAAAATTTTCTTCTCTTTACCCTGAGTCCAAATAAAGCAAAATATCTTCCAGCGCTTTATTCTTGCTGGCAGGGTTCTCCCAAAACCCTCTCAGCTGCACATTTCAGGCTCAGTATTTAATACTAGTAATCCAGTTGCATTTCCATAATTCAACTGTTCAGTCAAGGTCCTCCACCTTTTTAAATGTGTAGGTCATAAATATGAAAAAATAAATACCATGTGCAATCTCTGCTGACCGAATTAAAAGTCTTAAAGAAACTTCCCATGCTATGAGGACTGTGAAGGATTTGGCAGAAATGGTGCTAACAATTAAAGCAGCCAGAGACAGATTAAATTTGCTGATGACAGCTCATTTCTGAGATGGCTACAGCAAAAGTCTGATAAAAGCTTATCTGAAATTCACAGTTCTGATGAGGCTTCTGCTTGTACCAGGAAAAAATGAAACACTTTAAACAGCATGTGATCCGAGGGAAAGGTCTGCTTGTATTGCAGTGGGAAGTGAGGCATTCCT
>NW_008825501.1:2079224-2130123 GCF_000699105.1 Pygoscelis adeliae
ACCCTTTGTTTTCACAGCAGGAAAAATAAGTCTAAACTGTGTCCTGTAAGTGAAACCAAGGGCAATTTCAATATCCATAAAAAGTTTTCAATGTTTAAAAAAAGAAAAAAAAAAAAAAGAGGGGGATATATTTGAACCAACAGGAAAATAAATGCTTCTTTTTCATACGTTTAATGGGAGAAAGAATCAGCCATCTCAGTGTATTGTGAATTCCTCGAAGCCAGACATAATAACGTACCGAGCGGAACAGCCCCGGTACCACTCTGTTGTGAAGTGCATCTGCACACATGAAGCACTATAGGAGAACCAGCCGAACCCTGAAGCGTGCACACAGTTTGTCTCAACTTGTATAGGCCTATGTGGTTCTTGCGCCCCAGCCCTGTGCCACCAGCTCTGCAGCTCTCTGTAAGACTTCGCACTGGAAAGTTTAGCAGAATAATGAAAACGCTGTGTCTGGTCCCTTGGGCTGAGCATAAATACGAGGTTTTAATCAACTCCGGTTGTTTCTTATGCTGCTTTTCATAGGTGAAATGTTAACACGGTGTAGAGCAGAATCATTTCACAGAAAAAGCCAGAAATAGGTAGACAGATGTTATTCCAGGCAGTAATCAAGACCATGGAGACATTAAATGAAACAGAACTAACTAAAAACGAACTGATGAAGAAAAACACTTTTGCATACACGGTACAAATAGACAGTGGGATTGATCGTCATGGGACCACAGATTTAGGCACAGTTCTAAATGTTATTAGATACTTAAATGGCTAACATATCCTCTAGAGGGTGTTTTAAAGGACTGTCGGAAAAATATTAAACGTCTGTGACAGAAATTAGTAGGAAGAATATCAAAGAATATTTTTTCAAGTCTGAGCAATGTCTAACTTAGAGACAATAGGTAGAGAACATTTATGGAAAAAAAAAACCCCTCAGCTTCGTCCACAAGGGGTTTTTTTGTACCTTTCTCTGCATGGCCTGTTTGACTCTTGTCAGACTAATCCTGTTTCTGATCCGGGAAGGCAAAACTCATGCTTATTAAGTTCTGCCCAAAAGGATTTAAGAAAAAGGGGGAAGGGGCCAGAAGAAGAAGAAGAAGAAGAAGAAGAAGAAGAAGAAGAAGAAGAAGAAGGAGAAGAAGAAGGAGAAGAAGAAAAGGAGGCAATAATCTTTTTGAACTGAAAACACAAAGTTGGTTAAAGCTGTAGCGTACAGACTCACCACTTACTTGTACTGCATTTTATATATTAGATTACTCACACAGGGATTTAACTAGAAACATATCTTTTATTAAAATCATATAAATAAAAACATGTCCTTCTGCCCTCCAGCATGTTTACAGATGCATTTATTTATTTTACAATATTCTATTTAATTAAAGATCTGCTGTTAGAGGAATAAAACTTTCTGAGATGCTTATACCTCCAAGATAAAACTGGGAAGGTTTGCAGCGGCAGAACTGACAACTAAACCCACAGTCTGCACACGTGATTTGTGCAGAAGCTAACGGTTCCACGTTTGTGTTATCAACCAAACGGGGGCTTACAAAGTCAGCATTCAGAAAATTTGAATATCTCAGTGGCTGTATCTCCATAGCTCCTTCCCTGTGGAAAAAGAGGGATTTTTATTTGTTGGGCAAATAAAATAAAATAATTTTATTCAGTGCAACTCAGCCAGAAATGCAAGAGGAAAATTCAAATGTGAATGTGAACTTTGGATTATTTGGCCCTCCACAGAAAACACGAGGAGGAAAATCTGAATGAGTCAAACTTTGTCAGAGCTCCTGACGTTCAGCTGTTTTGGCTTTGCTCTCGGACTGCCTTCGATTCATGAGTTAACCTATCCAGGGCAAAGAGCGTTCACCCACATCTCGGGGGCCGTTCACTGCTCTGCAGTTCTGATACCTCTGCATCGGCGTTTCATGCTAGATAGCTCCAGACAAGGAGTTCACACACTTTTCAAACGTACAAAATGTGCCACATTTTCTGTGAAGCTATTTTGAATGACTGACCAGTGGATGGTCATCCTGTGGATGAAAGATGATTTTCCCCTGTAACATTGTGGTTAGATTTTTCTGTTACAGACAGATTTTTGTTGTAAATGCATGTAGGTTTCAGGTTTCTATTTGGAGCTGGTACATTTCAGATGACTTTGAAACCAAAATTTTTCTTTGGGGCATTTTTTGGTTACAAAAGTGTATGGAAAATGCAGGGATTTAGTCTTCTGTATAACAGACTAACCTTTTACTATGTATATAGGCACTATTTTAAAAAATACTTGTCTTATTCATACTTCTTCTATGAATTATAATTCGTCTTTAAAATTTTCAATAATCTGTCTTTCTGTAAAGTAATATCAAGATTACAATTCAAGCACTAGAAAAGGAGAAAATAAAATTAATGTTCCCTATTTAACTCTAGTCAAATGCCTGATTGCATAGTCAATATTATATGTTTAATTACCTCACATAATTTTTTTTTTTTTCCCCAGAATTCTGTGGGAAGCATGGGGAAAGGATGCAACTCTCTCCATTTTTTTTTTTCCAACCTGAAGTATTCATTTCTGAAAATTTTATGGAAAAATACAAGAAACAGGAAATTCATTAGCCTAAGAAAAAATCAGGCTAAAACAGGCTTAAAAGATTTTAAAACCAGCAAAAAAACAGAATTTAATCTCTCAATATACAGGTATCTATTAAATTGTAATTATTAGGTTACATTATAATATTATAATATATATGTTGAAAAACATGGCAAGGCTTGTCCAGGAAATTTTCCAGAGAAACATAAGTTACTAGTTTAACTTCCCTTGTATATTTTCTATTGTACATCAGAAAACCACAAATAATAAATTATATTTGCAAGCTGGATTTGTTTTCAGAAAAGTTCAGATAAAGATTAATTTCCCTTTTTACTTTACTTAACCTCTGTTTTCTTTTTTTTTTACTGGGAAAGGGAAACTGAAGAACAAAACAGAAGCCAAAATTACAAACTGAAATTTCTGACAAGTTCATTTTAACCTTTTTAAAAAAAAAAAAAAAGTTACAAAACCCAGCATTATTATATCTCAGAATATGAAATCATCTGTTCATTTTATTACTTCTGCACATGAATACATGTGAACAGAAATATATGAAGGCAGAGTAGATATGCTTACTGAAGAAAAATGCCATACTCATTACATGATGGGCATGCTCCTCTCGTAGTTTCTTTATGCATCAACAATAGCCTGTTTTTATAAGCAGGGTAGTCAAGCAAATCCATATAACTGTGAACAAATGCAAGAACTTAATATTTTTAAAAATCAGTTGACTTTGTTGTATCACAATGTTTTCAGGGTCCCTTTATTTGCTGTTATTTATGAATGGACAGACAGCAGATCAACAAGCAGATCAGACAAATACACATGAATGAAATAACAGTAATCAGTGTTAGCCGAAATAAATATTTGCATCAGGTTGCTGATGGGCAAGTCCTATAAAAAATAAATTACAGCTAAAATTTTATTTTCCACTCAGATTTCAATTTAGGGATCGTTACCACAATAGATTCAGTAGCGTTAATAACATCACAAAATTTTAGAGTTAAATTTTACCCTCAGTGTATGATGCTATGATTGGAATAGTCCTCTTGCTAATGATGATGAATTAGTATGATAGCAGTGGAAGTTTACGGACACCAAGGTAAAAAGCAAAAGAAAAATAAAGCCTCCTGAACTTGGTCCTGGTCCAGCTCTCATCAAACTCATTAGAAATACTCTGTTCACCTGCTTCCATGGAATTTAATGCAAGCAAAAAGATTTTCTTCTGAAATCTTTAATGAAAATGTAATCTGTTTTTTTTTTTTTTTTCTCCTGAAAGAGTTATACAGACAGGACATCTGTACCCCATGTATTTTAATATCTTTACTGTGTCTTTGAAAATACACATATATTTCCTGTCTCTTTTATTGATGAATACATTGAGTTCAACTTGGTTGTCACTATTTTCTCATACTGAAAAATAGAATTGCTAAAAATAAATACTTGCAAAACGTTATTTTATGTTGTTTTATTGAATCTTATTTGAAAAAAATGTTTACCTCTTAGCTAAAGCAGCTAGGATGTCATATTTTCCCCCTGCCCCCAGATTCCCAAATTGTATATTTGGTTTGAACCTTTATTTTCCCTTTTTTCTTTTCACTTTATTTTCCCTCTTTTTTTTAAATGTTTGTCTTTTACATTTTAATACTTCATCAATTTCTCATTTCTCTGCAATTTTAAAAGGACAAACATAAAGAAACACAAAGATTTTGACACTTCATTACTTTCTGGACACAGAAGATATTTTGAACAATTAAAGATATCAAGACTGTATTTCAGATTGATTTTGCTACTGTATCATTTTTCTGAAACTGAAGGAATTTTAAAAAGCTAGAAGTAGTAAAGACAAGGAAAATAGACAGAAAAGCACAAAATATGAACAAGCTGCAACACTATCCACTTTTATATACTCTGCATTTAAAAATAGTTTAATAGGGAGTAAAACATCAAAATAATTATCTCTTTTTTTTTTTCTGTTAAGCATAAAATGAAAATGAGTATTTTTTTTAAATAGAAACATAAAAATGTCATTTAACATTTATTCTGTGGATCCAAAGTAATAGAGAACAAACAGGTGAGTGTGTTAATCTGAAGACTTCTTGGGGAGAACAAGTGGAGCTCTGCATTTGCTTTGTCCACACAGGGAAAGGCGGGTAGAGAACTTTGCTTATGTGTTTGGTGGAGTGGGAAGGAAAAGAGTTATAGCATTTTTTAACCTATTATATGATACACTTGCTAATGAATTACAAAACTGCACTGAACTTTCTTTATATTACTTTATATTGTAAATTCACGTCTCATTTGCTGCTCTTACAAAATCTCTTTCAGACCTTTCTGGTGTTCAAGGGTATCAATTACCAACATACTACTATATAACTTCGTTGAATTGTTATTATTTTTCCTAGATAATTTAGCGTGTGGGTTTTGGTTTGTTTTCCTTTTTTTTCCCAACCTCAACCTCATGTATTTTATATTCTTCTCATATATTCCTACTCTGATTTCTTTGGTCTTGTCTACACTGTAATATTCTAAAATTCTGTCAAAGGGGAAAGAATATACAGACTTCCAGCAACAATGCTGACTGGACATTGAAAATAACCACACATGCAAAATTTTCATTTTATTTTATTTATGTATTTTAATGGGCTAATCTCTTCCACCTCTCAAGCTACCTCTGTAGCTTTTCTGTACTACTACAAAATACAGCTTTGCAGTTGTTCTTTCATCTGCATTAGCAACACTTTCCTGGCATAACAGCATTTCTGTGCTAATAAACGAGTTTTCAAAACCCACTGAGTTCATAGCTTTCTCTTTCTCAGTTGCATATGTTCTTTCTTCTTTTTTTTTTTTTTTTGTATTGCCAGTGCATATAAGAGTATGGAGAGTCAATAGTATATCTATAATAATAAATAATGTCCAATGCTCGGAAGCTTTACAGGGCTTTGATCTGTTAGTGGGTTGTACCTCATTTGGGGGATTGACAGCAAATATTACCCTTCTCTTGATTTTCACAGCTGATACAATAGAAGACCAGAGCTCATATAATACCTGATTTCCCAAGCTCCCAACCTGATGGATAATTGTTGCCCAGAGGGGAAATTTCTTCCCAGCCTACATCAGCAAATGGTAGCTTTATATCACAAAACATGAGGATTTATGCTCCAATCTATTCCATAGCACTATCAGACTCGAAAAACTTCATTTGAGGAGCAGAATTAATGTGCAGTTAGCAGTTTTACTGTATCTCACCTGTTTGTCCAGAATTTAGTGAGATCTCCTAAAAATATAAGTAGGACTGTAGCAAGCAGGCATTCAACCTTCCTGAACCTGAGCAAAGGAGGAGTTACAACAACAGTGTAAGATCTTATCATAGTGCTTCTCATATCCTCAGAAGATCTATCTGTCAGTTCCTGGTCATCTTAACAGTGTGGATCAATATATATTAAAAATAAGCGAGCAAAAAACCCATGAACTTTATTTCCCTTTCTGCTGCCATGAGGGCTGTGAAAAGAAGACTTATTCAGAGGAATGCTAGTACTAAATTAGTAAGCCACTAAGACTGGCATGGGGGCACACATTTCTGATGGCTGTGCAGGGTCAATGGGGGGATACAACTACTTATTGAGGCTGAGTAAGAGAAGCAGTACGGATGTGTTTGTGAGCCTGCCACAAATGCTTTGCAACTCTAGCAGCCTTTTAACTGCTATAGCAGTGACTTCAGACTGGTCTGGTGCACTGAAGAGTGGTCTGCAGTGACTATATCAAATGATAATTACACAAGAGTCATCTCTGCTGTGTTTAGCAACCTAAAAGCAAAGTGTCTGTTTTGAACCAGCCATGTGTACTACCTGTAGAATCAGTGGAAAGACACAGGCAATTCATCCCATCCCTAAATACTGAATGGGATGACTGACCCTTTTAGGGGGGGTGCCTATGTCTTTCCATTTGCTACAGGGTGACCCGTAAGAATAGATGTCTAACTTTTAGTTAGTGAACGTTAAATGAGATGAACCCTTATACATCAAATATGTTCTGTTGCACTAATTGGCTGAAAATATTTGTTTAGAAACCAGCTTTTTCCAGAATCCTGTTGCAGTCAGCAATAAATCTTGTAAAGTGCTACCTAACAGAATTGGAAATACAGGAGTCTAACCTCTGATGAACATAACAGCTTTAAGCTTAATCTTCCTTGGTATCTCCCTTTAATAATAGCAAAGCCAATCTGACTTTGTTCACTTTCTTCATTTCACCCATGCTGAGGAAGGCTCCCAGCCACCTGTGATACTACCGAGTTGGAAAGCAACCAATTCAAGGCTAACTGAACAAGATGGATCTGGTAAGAAGCCACCACAGAAGGATTTTTGTTACCTTTTGAGCTTTTCTGACCTCATGGTCTCTGATTTTACTATATAACATAGAAGGGAAGAAACCTTGCTAAAATAAGATGAGAGGTAACATCAGCTTTGTGTGGAAAGACTACACTACTTGTAAGACATTGACAAATTTTTATTGGCCCATGTGTCTGAAAGTTAGAAGAATCCAGAAGGTGAACTGTGACCTTCTCTGCTAGGACAAAAAACAGTTGCCAGAAAAGTTCAACATTTTAAAAATCTGGTTATTATTTTTGAAAACTAGTGTCAGAGTGAAAGTTAAGGTAACAAGCTTTCAGTGCAGAAAGCTCTCTCTCAAAAAAACCACCTCCTAAACCAGATTGAATCCCAGTCCATTGCACAACTTTTCTTGTTATAGGTGTTTCAGTGTGATCACTTTTACAGACTGTGATTGAACTACTTTTTCATTTAAATTACACTGCAAACCAGCATGCCAAGCCTGTATGGACCCTTTAGGCAGTTGCAATGACACTGGCTTCCTTGGAGCACCAGTTCATTTCCCCATCTCTGATCTAAGAAGGAGGGAGTTCGCCTTCATTTAAGAATACCATGTTGAAATGTACGACTCTGCATCCCAGAGAACTTTCCCCTTCTATTAATAACGTCCCGTTACCCACTCTGTAAATCTGCATTCAAGTAACATGCACGTCAATTTACTTTACCTTTTTCTCTTGGCAGCTCTGCTTGCCTCACAAAATGCTGACATATCCAAACAAACCAAATTGATTGGTGATTGCTGCCTGATTGTCACCAGTGGTGCTATGCAGAAGAATCCCTATTGAATCCAGTGTAGCGTTCAAGACATCAAGTTTATTTTCCATAACATATGAATCCTCATTAAAAAAAAAAAGTGAGAAAAGAAAGTCAATAACCTTCTGTGTCTTCACACATAAATGCTGTTGAGTTTTCAAAACTAATGGCTACCACTGCACCTGCTGCAAAGATAAGATGTCATAGTCCAGAGAGTTTTTTTTTAACTGCAGTTTCCAACATATTGTAGTCTTCAGATTACTAAGTGCAGCAGCACCCAGAGACACTATTGAAGACCAGCCCTTGAAGTGCACTGTACTTGCCACTGCCCTGAAGAACTTGCAGTTTATGCAAAGGAAGACTGTTTCTATCTCCATATTTTACAGAGAACTGATGAGGTGATGAATGGAGTGACCATCCCATGGGCAATGTGTGGCAGAGAAGGCTTTTCTACTTCCGTCCACCCCTGTTCTCATATGCCCTGCCAAGTGTGAGTCAAGGAAGTTAACAAGCACCAGCTCATCTCTTATCTATTATTAACTATTGTTAACAAAACACTGGCAGGGTTGTGGGAACTAGCCATCAGAAAGGGACACTCAGAGGGTTTGTCTCCAAGACCGAGGAACAGCTTTAGCTCCTGCTCAGCAATTTAGTTCCCAGGAAAGAAGTGAAATGAAAGGCAAAGTAATTTATACGAAACCTTCCACTGTCCAGGCTGTACACAGGCCTTGTTTGAAAGGAGTGCAGTGAGAATGAGTTTCTCCTCTCCCAACCTGTGGAGATGTTTGTCTTTCCTTAGCAAGAATAACAGCAGCAGAATACGTTAGTGCAGTGGTCCAGGTTCATATCCTCCTTTTAATATATATTATTCAGGAGAAGTGTCCTAATATTCAGATCTATCTTGAATCTAACTTTCTTTCTTCCAATCTTTCTTCAATTGTTCCTTTCCCTAAAGAAATTATGAAATTTTCCCATGTATGATGCTGCACTGGAAGCTCTCTGGCATTCTGCTTTGGTTGATTGATTGTCTGCTTGGCGTCAGAAGGAAGATAATTTTTTTTTTTTTAAAAGGGAGAAAATGGAAGTGGGGTCTTTAAGCAAGAATGCACATTTTGCACATAACCCTTTGGCACCCGCAACCATTATTTGCACATAACACTAATATTTTGAAGGCAGGTGCAGGGAAGAAAGACATATTCTTGATTCCTTTTCCAGTACACTGTGGCTGCTGAAGATGCTTTTGTGCTAGGACTAGGGGCAGTCTCTTTCAAGAAAATTTATTCCCTCGAGGCTCATTTATGTTCGATAATTATGCTTACAGTTATTTTAAGATAAAATTCATCACAGAGTACTATGTTCTTGTAAATCTACAGTGACACCTTCATTATCTCAAACCTTACAAGGATGTTTGGAAGAAGATCTTCCCAGGCACTGATGGGGGTTTAGTGTTAGGCTCTCAATAAAAATGTCTAATTTCCATCTATACTTTTTGGAAATTTTGTCCATGTGGATTACAGATTTGTTAAAAAAAAAGATTAAAAAAAAGATAAAAGGTTTGCAGAGAAATGGAGGAGGAAATAAGGGAAGCAAGTCTGCTCTCAGATATGACATGGATTGTCCTTTCTATTGCTTTACGTTAGAGAGGTAAAATGGTGAGCCACTACTTTTATTATTAAGTAATCAGTAAATGTGTAACTTGTTTATAATATTCCAGTTGTACTGTATTTGTTAATTGATAAACACAAGAACAGGAACAGTGGCTTTAAGTTTTTGTGTTTAACATACAGTTTGGAGATTTAGAGCACAGGAATTTTTTTTTATTACTGGTTCAGCTAGACTTCCTAAATGACCTTGAACAAGTCACTTAATGTTTTGTACCTCAATTTCCATCATGCTAAATGAAGATGATAACTACAAAAGGAAGGAATTATGAAGATAAATTCATGCAGACATGTAAATTGTGTACAAACTGGGGCACTGAGGACTGTGTAGTGAATGTGCAGAGAGAAATAAAAAGCATCCAATGGCAAAGGCATAGTTAACTGTTGTTTCTATGGTAGAGGGGAAGAATCTGATGACTACCACATCTTTCAGAGTATGTATAGACTTTGCATGCAGCGGCAACGCACCTTTTTTGTTTTGGTTTGTTTTTTTTGGAGACAGTACAGCCACATTGCTTAGGAGAAGTCTACTATTTCTTGGATAAGGTTGAGTCTCTTTGTAATTACACAGCTGAGGTCAAGTAAATCATGGCATCATGAAAAGATGTTTCCATTGTGTAACATTTCCTTGTTATGATCTGTGACAGGAAAAACAAAGGAGGAAAAATGAGTGTGAATCAATGAACTTTCCCTATTGGCTCAGTTGAAAAAAAACACGGCTGAATTCAGCAAGGCCAGAGCTCGCCCACCGGGACCCATCGAGCTTATTTACTGGTTCAGACAGTGCTGAGGAGTAAAGGGATGTGGGGAATGGTCAGTGGCATGCAAGAGATGGGATGAAATTACGAATAGACTTTAAATGCTTCAGGTAAACACTCGGAGGTAGACTGTGATTTTAGTAATCTAATTCACCTCACTACACCTCACTTCACCTCATCTCATCAAGCCAGAGTCCTCCCCACAATCCTCCTCACTTCTCAACAGTGTGGTGCATCATCCACAGCCTGCGTACTTATCAGGAACATATCTGATGTGACCACATGGACTTTATCTATAAAACCTGGCATTATTATTATTAATTATGTTATTATTATTATTATCATTACTGGCTGTTGATATTTTTTAGCACCCAAAGTTTCTCATGTGGCTGACGTCCAAATGTGTTGTATGAGCATGAATGAGAGATATAAACAATTAAAAATATAGCAACACTCCCCTCCCACTGAAAATACTGATAAGAGCTGCCTTTTTATTAGATTTCTGATCCTTCTGGTTATACATAAAAATATCACAATAAGAGCCTTTCCCAGGATATCTCAGCAATTTCTTTTCTGTCCTTGGCTAGAACCAAGGGATGCAATAAAATAGAAAACAACTGAGAAAAATAAAAGGTAACTGAATATTTCACAACCCTTAAAGGTGTTCATTCAAAGTTAGGTACTTCAGAACACGCAAAGGCTCTAGGGGGAAGTGAGGCTGTATACTTGCTTTCTATATATTAGTAAAAATTACCTTGGAAATGGCTGACTTTACTAATGTTTCTATTGCTTGTTTTACATGACTGTCACTTGCATTGCGAGGTCACTAATGCAGCTAACAGATGGTGCAGCAGGACTAGCAGCCATGAGGGATAGTTTACTAACAAAAGAGAAAACGATTTTCAGGATTTCCCCTGCATATTGCAGGCTTTTTTTTTTTTCTTCCTTTTGGACAGACCTCATCTCCTTGGCCTCAGCTTCATGGCTTTTTTTTTGTGGATGAGGGTAAGTCCAACAAAAGTAACAAATCTGTTTTACTTTCTCCTCACCCCGACTGTATTAGGGTTATAGCTTTGGAAAGCAAGTAACACCAGCTGGGTTATCTCTGTTGCCTGTACCTCGAGTGGCTCAGGGTGTTGTTATGGGAAGACATTTACAGATCTCTGAATTGTTGTCAGTCTTAGTTCCTGACCAAACACCATCTCATTGTGTTATTTAGCAGGTGTAGCACTGGAACACAGCAAAAGCTCTCTAAAAGGAGATATTGCTAATGACCTTAAGATTTAATATGCAAAATGGAATATTGGGTCTTATGGCAAAGTATCGCAGCGAGCTTCCAAAAGCCATGATGCTGGTAGTGTAAGGACACAGTAAAGTAGGGTGCCGGAGCAGCCATTTTGCATCTAGCATTAGTTCGCAGGCTGCTTTGACTGCAAGAAGCTGTTTGTAACAGGATGATGAGTCTACTCTTAAAAAACTGTCTGTTGAGACTTTATGACTTCTTCTTGCATTGCAACTGTAGAAACTCATCCAGGCCCAAATCTGTAGCCCATATCAAACAGGCAAGAACTTATGTGTATGCCTGACTTTTGAGCTTATAAAATCAACAAAACACTGAGCAACATAGCACAAAACAGTGAAGCTGATAATTAGTTAAATGACAGGGGATTTATGCATATAGGGAAATTCATTACTGAAGTGAGTTGTCAGAGTCATTAATTGTGCTCTTTCCTAAGCTTTTTAAATTCCGTACCCCTCTTCATTTCTTAAAAAACTTTCCTGGAGGTGAAACTGAGCCTTGCCGGACTATACTGATGTCAAGTATGAGATGTACTCCTCATCACTGAACATGCCATGCAGCTTTATATTACATCTGTATTAGCACAGAAATAACTGCATGACTTCATTAGTTATGCAGATTAATCACTGACTCACTCTAGTAGGCTTCTGTAGGGGACTTCGTAACTCACCTGTTCATAAAGCAGCAAAAAAATTTCCAATGCACACTTGTAGATATCCTTTGTCAGAAGGAATTCACTTTGTATGGAAGACTCCATCTGAATATCATTTGATGCATCCAGTGTGAATTCTCATTGTCATGTTATTTATTATACCAAGTTCAGCCACTATTGTAGGCGATGTCTAACCCCATCACAGGTCCTCAGAGATGACAGCATGCTGTTTCATATAGCTATAACTGTAAAGAAATATAAAAGCGTTATAAAAAGTGCTTCCTCAGAAGGAAGTGCCTGTTTTGCCTGATGGCGCTGTCAAAATAGCTAAGGCAGTATTAACTGACCAGAAAAGCAGGAGCAGATTCTCAGGATTTGGAACACTGGATTTTAACAATATATTTCTGTGGGGCCTTGGGCAGGTAAGTAGATTTGACTGCATCTCTGTCTACTAAAGAAAGAATTAAATACTGCATTTCATGAAAGACTGGGAGACCCAGCTCAGGAACTTTCCTCTCAGCCTTTACTGAAACAGGGTGATGACAGGGGAATAAAAAAAATATATCACACCTTTCTTTCTGGATAAAAGGGTTGACTTTTTAGTTCAAAGTGTCATTATGCTGAATACCCCCAGGCAAGGCTTTCATAAAATATGTGCATGTGTAGAACTTGCAATGATACCAGTAGTGTCTGAACATGTTCCAAATTGCATCGTAATTAAATTTGGTGCCAGAAGCCTAGTGCTTCAGAGCACCAGTACTCTCAGCGTCACCCACAAAAGCCAGCAAACATCTACTCACTTTTTGACTTACCTAGCTGCCATTTCACTCTCAGGTGTATTTTACCTAGGAAACAATATGCCAGCAACTCAGCAGTTTTAGCGTGGAAGATGTCATAAGTTGCCACTTACAATGGAGACAAAGAATCCTCAGATCGTTATGAGTACAATAAGAGCACTACTACACTATGGAGCCAGGTACCATTCCTAAGGAGAGAAAAATAAATACTTAAAATAAGAAAGTATTTTGTCCTTTTTATCTTTTTTTATGCCCTAGCCAGCAGTAACCTTCAGGAACACCACAAATATCTGAAAACTTGGACACCCCAAACCCCTTGATTAAGTGATCCACATGCAGAGGGAAAGACTATGGTATTAGGAAATGCTCACAATATTTGTTTCATTTTAAATTATGGTGATATTATGACTATTGTTGTTGCTTTTCTAGAAAGTAAAAACTGAAAAGGAAAGTATACTAGAGTAAAAAATGAGATTTTTATGAAGCAGGTATGATAAATGCATATCTTTTTGTTTTGTTTTGTTGGTTTTCACTGACACATGAAAAAGGCGCAGACACGTGTTTCCTACCAAAAAATCTGAGAGCTCAGATGTTTAAAAAATGTTTTGATGAAAAATCTCTAACCAGATGAAGAGCCTACACTTTTAGTGATATATTTAGTACTTTCAAATCTCCTCCCTAAAAAGATATTTTCTGTTCCACTCTGTATGCGGAGGTATGCATTGGAGAATGAAACATAACTGCATGGTATATATAAAATAAATGAAATAGCATGTCCGTATTTAATACATATTTGAAGGAGGTACAATTCAGGCACTAAAGACTACACCTATACTAATAAACTAAACAGAGCCAAAAGATAGGCTTAAGCACTGGCATGTAATCATATTTTAATTATTCTCTTGCTTATGGCACAGGTTTGGCTTGTGCTGACTAGTCCTCTCCCAGGCAGTCCCTAGACAGCGGTTCAAAGGCAGAAAGTGAAAGAGACTGTTCCCGGGAGGCAGCACGAGCAAGGTCACCCTGTTTTAGGGTGGGCACAGAGGAGCAAGAATGTTTAGTGGTAAGTCCTCAATATGAGACAATTGGTCCTGATATTTACCCTTTCTAATTTATAATTGCTATAGGGACAATAATTTTAAGTTCAGCCATGCCATGAATGGCCAAGAATTGTCCCACTTCTTACAGGGATGAGACAACAGCTGTCAGGAGGCAATATATCGGTACTGGTGTGAGGCTCAGATCCTAAATATGTGCTGTGCCAAATGATAGCAAGACAGCCAGCCCCTAGTACTGTCATAGTTGTCACTATGAGCCCACCCTGCTGTCACTGTGTGTGACCTGACGTGACTTCACACAGCCCCTCCACTCGCCGTGCTGCTGCTTCCCTTTGCAATGCTGCCATCCTCCCCAGGATTCAACCAGTGTCTGCACTCCTGTTTGCATTCATTTAGTTAAACCACTGCATATCATCTTGTAGATATTCCTCTTTGCTGCTGAAGATTACTAATTAGTTCCATGAGTTCAAATCTTAGTGAAGTTTAACATTGGTTTATTTCAGAAGGAATCTATTCCTAACTGATTTCAGGAGAAAGTTTCATCAAAATTAATATATCTGACTTTGCAGCATTAGTTCAACCAATTTGTATTCAAATGAAACCTGAAATTAAACCATAATAATTTTTAAAGTGCTTATCAACAGGAGTAAGAATACCAGCATTTGGTCCTAGATAGGACTCTGAACATCCCTCT
Source organism: Pygoscelis adeliae (assembly GCF_000699105.1). Classification (NCBI taxonomy): domain Eukaryota; kingdom Metazoa; phylum Chordata; class Aves; order Sphenisciformes; family Spheniscidae; genus Pygoscelis; species Pygoscelis adeliae. The sequence goes on from NW_008825501.1 coordinate 2,093,861, forward strand.
GAGCTGGGATCAGTGTTCAGGACAGGACTGAGCTGTAGAATGCTCAGCTGCAGAAAACTTTTCAAACTTAATCATAAATGAACTTTAGAAAATTGATAAAGGCATATCATATTTTTACATCATTAAATTGGCAAAGTTCAGTCTCTGTAGGGTGGGTGTCTATTTAAGCCCAAACTATCCAAAACGTCTGAAAAAAAACCCAGTAAAAGTCAAGAGCAGAGTTTAAAACTAGAGGTTATATCCCAACTGCCCATTTTTCTGTAGATTTTTAGTCTCTGATCCTCAGCATAACACTTTGGTACTTTCTAGTTGTCTATTAAGTGTCTGGACTCGCAGTTTTCGTGACTTGTTCTCTTATGTTTTCTGATCTTCCTTCTCACTCTCAGCTCCAAAATGAGACCACATTCCTTTCCGATTGTTTCTGCTATTGTTACTGTTAACATTTTTTTTCATCAAACAAAATCAAGGAATATCTGGAAAATCAATGTTTAATAAGTTACAGTAATGTTTTCAATTTCCTGTCATCTGCTTTAATGTACATGTGCACCCTGTCATTTCTCATCACTTTCTAAATCCATCTTGTTATCAGCAAGGTATAACTTAATGTACAGCTAACTCTTTCCTAGGTGACCTTAAAGCATACACTACCGGGGATGCTTCGTAGAAGAGTCATTCTTTCTTTGCAGTGAAGGTGACAGAAGGAACAGCTTGGAAGCAGCAGCACAAAACTTCAGCAAGGACTTTCACACTTGGTTGAATGTCCTGAAAAAAAAAAAAAGAAAAAAGAAAAGACTATTTAGGCAGAAGAAATTCATTATGTCTGCAACCGTGTGATCACTGTGTATCAAAAGAGACTTTTTCCTTGCTTCTGTGTGGCAAAAGCAGAGTCCTAAATCTGAATCAGACTAGGTCTCATAGCACTATCTGAGGATCCGACTTTTAATGTTTATTACTATTACTTTGTTATTCCATTTTCTCTGCCGTGACTTAACTGATTGACAGAAAATATGAAGAAATGAGGCTGTGATGATTTACTTCAATGCTTCCTCTCTCACAAACACTGTGCTTTAAGGAGTTGCTCGACGTAACAAAAGCTAGAGGAGGGATACAAAAGTAGAGGGTGCGAGACTGCATTGCTGTGGTGCAAAGAGAATGAAGTAAGGAGAGTAGCAGGAGGGAAAACAAATTAAGAGGGATTTCACTATCCTGACGAGATTAATCCAGTCATCTCTCCACATTTAAACAGTTCAGTTAGCCCTATTTGGATATCGCTATGATGTCAATTCCTTTAGACCAGTGCAAGTTTGCTGTGGAGAGTAACTCTAAAAATGGAACAAGTAATGTAGGGCTGCAGACCTCTTGAACAAGAGTCCGTGGCTCAGGTCTCCACCGTTTGAATGTTTCATAGGTTGGTCACTGCAAGTCATTAAACCTCATCAGACCCAACAGGATGGCCTATAAAAAAGGATGGGGGCACCTAAATGGTGGTGCTGGCACTCGGCCCATAGTCTTATATTTCTAGTGATTCTGCCAGAAACTTGTTACTCTTGGTTGTGCTTCCCTTTTTTTCTTCTTCTTTTTAATAGCTTTAAATATAATTGCTGGAGCATGCAAATGTCTCCCTACTCAGATGCATTGAAGTCTTAGGTCAGCCTCTTTGCATGCATAAAACTCTCCAGACCCAGATTTAGTGAGGACTTAGGAGATGGAAGAGGCAGAGAAGTAGTGAATCTGGGAACAAGGGCCAACCCACTCATCCCGATCCTGAAGACACTGAAAAGACTGTGAACTCCCACATAGATTTCTGCATTCAATTCATTACCAGTTGGTACTTAGAGATAACATTATGGAAGTTTTTGTTTCTCCACTTGGCTTTAATTGCCTTCCTTATTAGGATTTATCTTTCTGATATGGCAAAATATTATTTCAATAGATGCTGCAACATTATGCAAAAGGAGTCGAAAATTATTTCCCATAGAACATTATTAATGAATGTTTACGAGTTTCAATGCAAGCAATTTAAAGGGCTTGGAAGATACCTTTTTTGAGAGCTTAATTCAACGCGATAGACATTTGGTTTAAAATAAACTAAGCTTCATGTTTGGGGTTTTCTTTTTTTTTCCCCTTTTTTTAAAAATATTTTTCCCCTTCCTCTGGAATATATGAAACTGTTCTTCAAATGCTAACTAATCTAACCAATTTTGTATTGAATCATGAATGCATTTTAATTCACTATTCAAACTGTTGTAGTAATGAATATTTCTGCATCCCTAGCAATATGTTAAAAGAGGGCTTTTTGCTGCCTTTTTAAAAAAAAAAAAAACTTCTGCAATTTCTTTATACAGTCTGATTAAAATCCAATTAATTACAAACACAATTAAACCTTTCTACCACAGTTTGCAGAAGAGGGCTGATGGAAGTAAAGTTGTCAATCAAAGATCCAATAGGGAGTAGTAACTTGTCATCCCCGTAACTTTTAGCCAGTAAAAATGTGAAGCTAAAAAATGACATTAACAGTGTATTGCTGTATGCAAGTTTATTAGGAAATATCTCACTTCTTTGATTGTTGTTCTGCTTATCATCAGATCAATACAATTGTTTATATGGCACCTTTCTTGACAAAGTCATCCCAAGGCATTTCACAATAATAAATATACATATAATAAAAAGGCAGTTAAAAATACAATAAAAGGCAAATTAAACATTAATGTACAATCCAATCTTATTGCAAAATCAGTTCTGCCAAAGAACAATTTGATGGGACCCAAACTTCTTTAGAATTCTAGTTTTATTGGTATTTTGAAATTTTATAAAACCAATAAAATTCATAACCATAATAAATAACAAATAGAGAATATGCACAATATACATCAGAATTTCCCCCAGTCCAGATTGTCAGTTGGCATAAATCAGCGCTGCCTTGCTGACATCCATGAAGCTATAACAAATAACGCTTACTGGAGATTGGGTCCATTAGACATTGACTTAAAACGTAAAAAACAGATTAACCTCCCTATCACATGGGGGTTTGGTGTTGATATTGGTTGCAAGTGTGTTATGCCCTTGTTTCTTTACTAACATCACTGAAAGTTCCCTGGAGGGTGTATGTGGAACTTTTCCTCCAGAGGGCAAAAAGTAGGAGTAAATTTCCTTTTTATGGGATGAGCTAGTGTTTAGAGCATTTCTGCATGCTCAGTTCTCTTTTCCATCTATGAGCAAACAAATCTGAGCAAACTCATATCTTTGGCTCATAACATATTAGTTTAATTATTCAGCATTAGGCTATGAAGGCACAAGTGTTGCATGAGGCAGGGAAGAGGCGGCGAAGGGAAGCAATTCCCTACCCTCTCTGTTGGAGGTGGTGTGCTCGGCAGAAAAGACATAGCAGAGAGTAAACTTAGTCTGAGGTATGCAGAAAATACCATCACCAAAGTAATGCACACACCTTCTCAAATGATGAAGGAACATCTGCATTACTGTCTTGACCAGCTTTGCATGCATGTAGCATGAGCCCCCCTCTTAATGCCCCAATTTAAGTAATAATAGGTATAAAAATAGGTGCTACCTTCATCTGGTGCCAGTGGACTGCTACAATCAGAACAGCAGGGGACCATGAAGCTTGGAAGTCCACAAGCTGATATGGCAGGGATCTTCAGAATAACTGTTCAGCTCCACCTGGGACCCAATGCAGTGCCCAAACTGTTTTGGTGCTATCTCTAGGCCTGCCTCAAGCTTGCCAAAGTGTTGCGGGCATCTCAGGTTTACAATCGGTGAAGCCCAGGTGATTCCACAGACTTAATCCTATTAGAATAGTTGAAATGTAACACCAGTAAAGTAGCTGGGCTCAATACTGTTATTTCCAAAGACAAATATGTATGGACAAGAACAGCTTGAATAAACTACTCCTGTGATCTTCTAAATCTAAAATAACTTTGGCTGGCAAGGCACACACCAAGAACTTAGAAGTGGCATTTCTGAGTGTCACTACCAAAAACTTTCAATGCATATCTCAGAATGAGATGGTCAAAATATGGGATGACCCAGATGCTTCTGAACAAAGTCTAAATCCCAGAATAGGTGCATTTCTGGGAGTAATATAACTCTAAGAGTCTGGATCACTTGCCACCAGGATGTTAAACTAATAACATTTTTCAGAAGCAGTGTACTAAAAGGACTAGTTAATAACTGGGTTATTGAAAATTGGTTAGTGTTGTGGTTTAACCCCAACAGGCATCTAAGCCCCACACAGCCACTCGCTCACTCCCCCCTCCCCGGTGGGATGGGGGAGAGAATCAGAAGAGTAAATGTGAGAAAACTCATGGATTGAGATAAAGACAGTTTAACAGGTAAAGCAAAAGCCATGCACACAAGCAAAACAAAACAAGGAATTCATTCACTCCTTCCCATTGGCAAGCAGATGTTCAGCCATCTCCAGGAAAGCAGGGCTCCATCATGCTTAACGGTGACTTGGGAAGACAAATGCCATAACTCCGAATATTCCCTCTTCCTCCTTCCCCCAGCTTTTATTGCTGAGCACGATGTCATATGGTGTGGAATATCCCTTTGGTCGGTTGGGGTCAGCTGTCCCAACTGTGTCCCCTCCCTACTCGCTGGTGGGGTGGGGTGAGAGGCAGAAGCTTTTCACTCTGTGTAAGCACTGCTCAGCAATTGCTGAAACATGGGTGTGTTACCAACACTGTTTTGGTCACAGATCCAAAACATAGCACCATAGGAGTTACTATGAAGAAAATTAACTCCATCCCAGCCAAAACAGTTAGAAACCTGGCAAAGCCAACAGAAGATTGCTGATGGTTCAAAAATGGCATGAGAGAAAGGCTGGGCAGAAGAAGAGGGAATGGCCATACCAGTATCACATCCCAGCTGGGTGGTCCACCTGGGTATCTCTGTTCTGCCCTTTCAATGGCATCAATTCAGCCTGAGGATACACTGTTTACAAATCCCATCTGCCCTTATAACAGAAATTTGGTGATGATTCAAGGAAAGAACCTCAGTCACTACACCTACTTTACACTGGTCACGTAATATCCAGCTGGAATAGGCCAGGAACTGCCAGGCCTGATGCACAACAGTATACACTCTAAAGAGCACTTTAAAAGGAAAGACTCAGCTGGGGATTTTCCTGGGCATCCAAGCTAGGTTTCTGTAGATGGACCTTCAGATGTCTCAGGCTGAAATTTTGTCCTCAAGCTTTGTCTCTGGTTTGCTTTTACACAAGAATTTGGCAGAGACAAATTCACCAGCCCCCCCACTGCTCTTATTTCTCATGCTGACCTCAAATTCGCTACTGCAAGCTGTCCTCTGCCATATCTGAAATTGCTTACTCACCTGCACGTTTTATCTCATCCTTGTCCCTACTCTACCTGTCTGTCTCTTTGGAGGATGGGACTACAGCAAAAGCAATATGACTAAACCCAGTTCATCCCACAGAAGACTATAGCTTATGTCACCTTGACTAGGGCCATCAGGAATGACAGTTCAACCTAGAGAAGAACCTCATCGGAACAGTTAGAGGAATGACAGTCTTGGGCAATCTCTACTGTATGAGAACTCTGTAGGCTGCCAGGACCTACAAGACTTGATTGCTTGAATATATGCTGGAGGCTTTTTATACTAATCACATGTGCGCACCCAGGCAGATAGCCTATGTTTGAGAAAATTTGAAAATTTTAGCCTAAAAACTGGCTTCAAAAATAAAAAAAAATCAGTTTTGAATGTCTGTTTAGCATGTTCATGTGCTTATCTCTGATTGAAGTCAAGTGCACCTTAGTGGTAAGTATGCCTCTGAACATTTTTCTTAATACTGACAATTTTAAGCACATATTTACTTTTTTTTTTCTAAATGGCCGGCCCTAGCCAATGTGGTCATATCCAAAGCCAACAGAAGTCAACAGTGAGATTCACTTTATCAAATTTTCATCTTCAACATTTGATTTAGTCCTTGGGACACCCTGTGTAGTCAATGGAGGGAACCAGGGTATGATTTGTTTGATTTGTCCCAGAGAGCTGTTTTAGGGTGAGGTGGAGCTTATCTTTATGAGTTCCTGTTTTTTTCCCCACTATAAAGGGAACCTGTAAGGACTATAAAGGGAATCTAGTGCAACTGACTTCTATTTAGATGTTTACATTTAGTCAGTATCTTCAACTTGTACCGTGTAAAGGTGGGGAGGAGTCAATATTCTAGACAAAGATAGAATTTTTTTTATCCAGAAATTTCTCTGCTCCAATCCTTAGGCTGTCTCCCTTCCCCATGCTTTTTAAACAAAAGGATGTCACTTTACACTAGTGGCTAATTCAGTTGTGAGGCAAACTGAATGACTGGGAGACGTGTAATAATTACAGCAAAATGTGATGATCCTCTAGTGTATTCCCTGAAGAAGTATGATCTCAGAGAATTTCTGCTAGGCCCTCTTCAAGTAATTACTGTCAATTCATGCTTATCTGCCAGCTCTCTCATCAGGTTTTCTTTTCCTTGCCTTCCTTAGAGAAGATACTGATTCTGACAAAAGGAGCCATTTGTCAAGGAGCCGGCATGCCAAGTTTCCTTTCCTTTCCTTTGCTGAAATTATGCAAGAGATTACAGTCCAGCCTGAACCAACATGTACCTTATCATCTAAATAATAGAGCACATAATAATCAATGTCAAATGGACATTAGAGGTAGCAGATACAGGTATGTCATTCAGCAGAGGGCTGCTTGCCACAACCACCTCTGGACATCTTGATTTCAAACATCTGAAATCACAGGGTTTTTTAAAATAGATCACCAAGGCTGATTAAGTAATTGCAAAGTCTGTAGTTGCAACGAACCTCTGAGAGGTTTTTGAACGTAGACTCTTCTCCTTAGGGACCATATGGAGCGCCTTCAAGGTATCTCCCAAAAGATGAATGTTGCTTACCCGTAAGACAACGAGGGATAGGTTTCCTTGAGCTTCCACAGCGATGACCCTGACTTCAACCTGACCTGCAATGGAGTGATAATTACAGCATCCGTCTTTGGTTACTCTCCCAGGGTTTGGACAAGGGACCGTCTACTTATAGCTTGTGCGTAAGCCTGGTTTAGGCAATAACAAATTCAAATCCTCTAACAACTAAGTACAGAGGCATTCCTAATCTAATCACTACATTAGTGAATTTCAAGTTCTTGAATGGAAAATGGAATTGCTTCAGACCTCCTGTGAAGGTAGCAAAAAGGGACCAATATTTAGAAGGTTTTACCATCTAGTACTGCAAACAGTAAATCTACAGGAGTCAGGAAAAATCATCTGGTGTATCCAAGCACTTTCAGTAAAATCACAAGGGTTGTGTAACAACAATTTATTTGAACCCAAATTCCCGTCTTCATTTCTTAGACTAGAGAGCAAACGTGAAACTGTTAAATTCTCTGAAAGTCTACACAATCCGAGATCCTGAACACGAATTCTCTTCCCATGTAATTTCTGATTTCAGTGTGAGCACACCCTAAGAATCAAGGGAGCCATGGAGTTCATCCGTATCATTTTGGTAATCCTGCAGCTGTTGTGATGCAGAACACAAGACCAGATGTAGGACTTGCATGTCGCACTACTAAGCCAGCTTCTCACAGACATCTGTGCCACTAGACAGGGTTGCAATTTGGCATTTGTATGTCATTGTTCAAGAGATTGCTTCTCTTTCCTAAAGTGCAATATTCACCACCTATTGTCAGGTCAGTCTTCGCTTCACTGTATGAAGTGAACATAGTGTGTACTTGTGTACACCATATGTAGTGTGGAACTTCTACATTTTTTTATATTTTAAGCATAAATTTTAGTTTCAAGGCTATCCATACAACACCTGTAGGGTAAAATAAGAATGAAATAGAAAAAAGGTAGAGCTCTTTGCCCTGACAATTTGAAGAGGGTGCTTTAGCTTTCTCAGATGCTGGCATTTGCCTCAGGATTTGGGCTTATTATGAGCTTGATTTGGCTATCAACGAACTGACCCAAAACAACTGTCTTCCCCATACTAGTTCCTCCAAGCTGTATAGTCTCTCTGGAGGACAGGTCCTTTTTCATTTGTTTCGCCCCGCCCGCCTTTTTCCCCTGGCACTGTCAGTAGTTCACCCAATAACTTATTTGCTCCCACATTTTTTAATTTCCCAGTCTTTTGGTGGCTGAAGAAATTTAGCAATGCCCTCTGAGGACTTACACAAACATGTCACTTCTTTGCAAAACATCCCCTGATTTTGTCAGTTGCATGAGCTAATGCCAGTGAAACTCCAATGCTTTGGAAGAAAATCCAGGGGCACCTTGAGGGTTTTATTTTTTATTTTTTTGTAAAGTTCAAGATGATTAATTATATGGGACTCAAGATATGTAAAAGTTATCCAAGTTTTCACCATTAATCACATAAATGAACAGAAAATAATTAGTTCGTAGTGACTTTCTGGCTTATTATAATCAGCCCAACTCAAATCGACTTAGCCCAGAGAGCCAAATATAGCAAGGAAAAAACCTTGAGGCATTTTTTCGCTATGTGTTGCCTGTTATCACACAGTGAGGTTTCTGTTCAAATGATGTGCCTTATTAAGGCAGGCGAAACCCATTTAAAAAATGTATCAGAAATGCAGACAAGCTGCAGAAAAATACATGTATAAAGGGTATATTTTTCTTGAAATTTATTGATGGCTAAGCCTGCTAAAACCTCAGAAAATGTGTTTTCTAAAGCAGTGACATTATGTTTTTCTAGTAATACAATTGGCTTTTTTTTTTCTTTGCAGTCACTCCTTTCTCCCCTCTTACTTCCCCTTGTAGGAAGAACTTGAGGAATGATAATTATTCCCTTTTGTTTTACTGGCTTAAACCATGTGCTTATTAGAATAAATGTTATCATTACCCTTTTTATTTTATGATTATTAATTTTTTATTTGATTGCCAATACTTTTACTGTAGGCTTAAAGTCTTGAATATTACATGTGATGGAACAATAATAAAATGGAAAGGCTTGGATATGATTCTTTCTTTCTTTTTCATAATAAATACAACATTAATTCTTAGACATCTATTCTAAAGGTAGGTACCCCAAATCACGTTTAAACTGTTAATTGTTCTGTCATCTGTAAGAATTTGAGAACTCAGTATCTTTAACATTTTGACTGTTTGCATGATATCAAATTGTACTTTAGAAGTTTGTGTCTGGAAGTTTGGACATCACAGTATCGGCAGACTGCTGAGACAGAGATTCTGTCGGGTGAGTTCCACAGCCAGCACACTTAAGCAAGTAAAGTGATAAACTTGGGAGTACGTAGGAGAGTTGTCTGTGTCGCACGTCACCAGAACTGTGATGTTGAGTCAGGAAAGGTGCATAATCGGGTACAGGGTCCCAGGACTTTCTCTGGCATCAACAGTGAAGAGGCAAGGCTCATGAGAATATCAGACGCTCCTCCTGATAGCTTTTTGCCCTGTAACTTCACTCTGGTGATGCAGCAGACAAAATTCCTCTGTTTTGAAAGCTCCCTGGAACTACAGCATGTAGCTTGGACAATTTAAATTAAAAACCTTCTCTAAAGGTAACATAGCTCAGAGATGAAATCTGGTCACAGTCATCTTCTAAACAAAAGGAGCAAAGTCAGTGCATGTAGACTCCAGACATGCAGGATGATGACACAGTGGAGGAATGGAGGTGGTCAGAAGCTTCAACTTCACCCTCTATATAAAATTTGAAAAGATTAACTTCGCAGAACTGCTTACCTTGTGCACAGAAACAAGCCTGTAAATGAGATCATTAGATGACTCAGACTCCTTAAACTTATCTACCTCCATTTTAAAATGGTTTTTCTTTATTCCTGTGCTGTGTAGAAGAGGTGTCAGTTGTTTCAGCACCAAGTTTAAAACAAAGAGCAAGGAGGTACCTAAAGACAGTGAGATGCACCTCTGCAGCTACTTAAGAAATGCTGAAGACAGAATATTCAGTCTTACCCTTCCCTATCTTGATTTTGGTACTTTCATTCTAATATAGGCCTCAGAGTGCTTTCTTTCAAAAGATAAAATCAGTGCTCAATGCTTTTAAATTATCACTGGTAGAAAGATGTCGTCATGTGCATAAAAGCCCAGTTTTACTGTGGTCATCCAGAAAATAAAAATATACAGTTTAGTTCCCTCTTAAATTGGATGAGATTTTCCCATTTCAGAGAGTTGGATTCAGATCTCTGCACAAACTTTTCTGAGGAGAACAAATACACAAACACCCCAGGAACTGGAAATAGCATCCAAGTTACAGAACATAAGAGCTGACAGTATGTGTTTGAGAAAGTGGATGCTTAGAAGAAAAGAACACGTGGGATGAAGAACAGCAAAACTCTGGAGACACTCAGTGCCATTCCAACAATTACAAGATTTAGGGACCTCTGGAAATGGAAGTTGCATCTAAGCTTTGATAGACACTCATGAATGAAAGAGTCATGACTGAATCCAGAGCTCTCACTAACTTTGTATTCCTACAAGGAAACGTGTGAGAGAACATCAAGACTTACTTTCTTCTTTTTTTTTTTTTTTTTTTCTTTCTTAATTCTCTGGTAAACCAGGCACCAGAACCACATCCAAACCAGAAATGATTTCTTAAAACAAGGAACTGTAACCATTTCTGAGAGAGATATTCCAATCTGAAATCTATATTTCAGTTAGTGCTCATTCCTCAATCCATGTCACGACATCTCAAAAAGCTTTGCAACTCTCTGGGTATGGGAGCAGACTGAGAATGCATCTTCACGCAAGTGAAGATTCTGAGCTCTGCTACCTACCTGTATACCTCGACTTGGTAATTTTGTCTTTCTGATTTCTACCCATGTTTCGTCTGTTCAGGCTAAACTCTTCTTGGCAATGCCAGCCTGTTATTATATTTGCACAATCCCTATTACAGAAGCGACTAGAAAACAGCTGGAGCCTCTAGCCACCAATAATGTAAATAATAATAGATTTCTTTTTCTTTAACAACAATGCACATGCATCAAACAGAGTCATAACATAAAGATTTGTAATAAAATAATAATAAAAAATTGAAATACTGTTGCTAATAAAACATCTCTTCAAGTTTTCTCTTTTACACTACGTGTGTATGTGTGTTGGTGAATGTGTGCATGTGTCTCAAACCTAACAGAGCCAAATTAAATTTTGCATATTATATGAAAACAAGTGCAATCACAGTAACCATTTATTTCTCGGCATTTTCATTTCTTTTTTTTAATGAACTTTCCCTGAGGACATTCTTACAATTGAGCATTTATTTATTATAAGTAACAAAAGGAATTTTGATTGTTCCAGCTGTGGCAAAGAAATACACTTTGATAAGCATACAGTACTGCAGATGAAAATAACAACACAAGTAAGTAATTAAAAGCTTTGGAATTTAAGGATTAAATTCTCCTCTGACATTTCTCTGTAGAATTTAATGTAGTTATGGTAGAGAATTGGGGCCTCAGAAAAAGGGAGCTCAGGAATGTTTGACCTTATTTCCCCATTTCACTAGAATTTCATTTCTTCCATCTTAGGCAAAATAAGTCTGACTAATATGAAATCTCAGCCTACCTGGCTTGGAAGACTGAAAATACAGGAATATAAATTATGCAAAAAAAAATTAAAAATTTTGTTTGTTTGTTTTCATATTTATACACATGGTGGGAAGTAAAGGAACAGCATCATACAGCACTGTCCCACAGAGACAGTCTACATTACGTACAAGATCATCCATTTTTTTTTAGATGAGTACACACAAGCAAGTTGCCCTGCAGAAAAAAGTTCCTACGCACCAGTTTATTAATAGTAATTATTTTATCTATGCTTTCACCTCATTGTAACTTCAAGGTTTTTGTACATCTTTAACCTGTGGTAGAAGAGGATAATCTATTTCACATATAAAAGTGAGATAAGAAAGTATTGTAGCACACTGTGCTTTTAAGCAGCACTATGTATGGAAATATCAGTCTGTTAAATGCTTGATTGTACATTACACCATGGCAAAAAAAGTTCTTTTTCATAGTATTGACAAAAATACTTGCAGTTTAAAAAACTCTTTTAAATTTTGTGAGTTTTTTAAAGAAAAAATATTGTAATTACTCTGTACATGAAGATTTGTGTCTTAAGATTTCATAGAACATTAATAGTTAACAGCTGTTTTTTATTCTCCTTTGTAAGAATCACAGCTATTTCTTGCCCCCCCCCACCCCCCCGAAGTCAAATTATATGGAATGGAAGACAGCAGTGGAAAACTTGTTATTCATTCCAGTGTGGCAAGACCTAAAAGCCCTCATGAGAAATGATGCAAATTTCTCCCTGCCTTGATTATCGACTCTGGGTCACAGTAGCGCAACTATGACTTTTCTGATGTAAAATTTGGGGGTTGGATGCAAACGTTTTGTGGGTTTGTTTTGGTTTTTTTTTCTTTCTTAAAAAATCTGCCAGCTTTAAGCTGAAAAATCTTTTCCTCTTCAGTTTATAGAAGCCAAACAAACTGAGCCCCCTTTGCACACATTGGGAAAATGCCTGTGTCAGTATCAAATTTGGCAGGACATCACTGCAGTTTCAGGAGCATCGCTGGCGGAGGATAATTCAGATGTCGATTGGGAAATATTTCCCCTCCTTCAGCATAAGGGAAAGCAAAAAAGTACTTTTGGGAAGAAGGCTTAGGTGTGGCAATGCTGGTATTTCTAGCAAATAAAATGCAGGTAATATAACAGCTCCATCAGCAAAACAGAATAGGTGGCAGAAGGCCTGGATGTTTGAGGCAATGAGTTTGTGTTCAAAATGACAGAAGTGCTAGTAAGGCTTATTTGCAGTACTTTGTTGTGAAGGGAGCAGTAGCAGTCGATGTGAAATTATATGAAAATGTATGTGAGAATTTTTAGTAAATTCTTTGGGGCATTTGCCCAAGTTTAGTCACAGCTCAAAATCTTTACTCCCACTTTATTAGTTTAAAGCTGTGATGGAAACTCAAAGTGACAGCGCTGTCAACACACTGAGACATAATGCCACAGAGCACTGTGCTTCCAGGCTAGCAAACAAAACATCAGCTTCCAAATGAAAAGGCATCGAAATAGGGGAAAAAAAAGCAACTGTATGCTATGTATCATCACCATATAATGCTATAAAGTAGAACAGCACATTTACTAACAAATGCAGGGGCAGGAGTGCATGTGTAGGGAGATTCTGTTCATAGTAGTGCCATAATAGGGAGCCTAATTTATTTATCTTTAAATTTGCATGATGATGGGGTTGAGTAGCGGTAGTAGCCTGCTATTAGTCTGAATGTTTGATTAAAAAGAAAAAAAGAACGTCCTCCTTTTTCATACACAGATACACAAAACAAAGTGAGAAAACCATAAAGGAAAGACCTAGTGTGTAGTTCTTACACGCAAAAGTAAGCAAGGCAAGATGAAAAGGCTTTAAAATTATATTTAATGCCATAGCATCTCTGTTCCCTCATAATAACTCCATTAAACTCAACAACTGAGGGGATACAAAGAAGTTTGCTCTTTCTTTTCTGTTCAAATTCAGACCTCTCACACTTTCCCAGGGCTGCTATCAGGCATTAGTGTGGAGATTTACTTGCAGAGGAAGCAGCGCCTCTGCTCCTCTGCTTCTTGAGAAATCTCAGGAGGAGACTGCAAAAGAAATGAATAGGACCATGAAAAACATCACATTTCCTCCTTCCACCTGCTCCAGTGAAGTCTCCACAGCAGCCGTCATCCTTTAGGGTCGGAAGTGTTGATGGGAATGAGAATGGGGACCAGCAAAGAAATGATACAGAATAAATACAGCCCATCTGACTTCATGGCTGTGGTCAAAGGCCATGGCCTTTAGACCTTGCTCAGGCACACTTCCCATGGACAACAATAGTAAAGCTGCATGAGACAAGTCAGAGCGGGCTGGGGCCTTTACATACGGGATGTATAATTTGGTTAGAGTTAGAGAATGACAGTGAGTTGAGATAATCTTAGTGACACAAATATATAGAGAGATAACAGTGTTTCTGAAAGATCTACATGGGTTCTACAAAATCTCCCCAGTGTCTCTTGATACAGGAGGGCTTGTTAGCTTGGGTGATGCAAGACATCAGCTCTAGGAGTCAATTCTCTGGGAATAGAAGCAAATAAAGACTAATTTGAAAATTCTCCATGAGTTTTACAAAAGACCAAATCTACTCCCATCAAAACCCCAAAACCAGTTTTATGCACATTCACACACATACGGACACACAAAATCTTGACTGACACTTTGCAATCACAAAGTTTCCTTGTTACTGCAAGTAATAGGTACCTATTGTTACTACTGTGAATAGCTATTGTTAATTCTTAGTAATTGTGCAACAAGGGCCTTTAAAAAATACCAAGATACTAAAGTGCCAAGAGTTAAAACAAAAAAAACAAAAAACACAGAGGAGGAGTGTCCTGGTTTCGGCAGGGATAGAGTTAATTTCCTTCCTAGTAGCTGGTACAGTGCTGTGTTTTGGATTTAGGATGGGAACAAAATTGATAAGGCACCGATGTTTTAGTTGTTGCTAGGTAGTGCTTACACTGGCCAAGGACTTTCTAGTTTTCCATGCTCTACCGACTGAGAAGGCTGGAGGTGCACAAGAAGCTGGGAGGGGGCACAGCCAAACTGGCCAAGGAAACATTCCATACCATGTGACGTCATGCTCAGTACATAAACTGGGGAAAGCTGGCCGGGGGGGGCCGCTGCTCGGGGACTGGCTGGGCATCGGTCGGCGGGTGGTGAGCAATTGTACTGTGCATCACTTGCTTTGTGTATTATTATCATATTATTATTATTATCATTTTATTTCAATTATTGAACTGTTTTTATCTCACCCCACGAGTTTTTCTCACTTGTGCTTCTCCAATTCTCTCCCCCATCCCACTGGGTGGGGGGGAGTGAGCGAGCGGCTGCGTGGTGCTTAGTTGCCGACTGAGGTTAAACCACGACAAGGAGACCCCAATTAAAGAGCTTTAAGCCTAAATGTAAGTGCTGATCTGGGTATTTTGGGAGAATTACAGCCACAGAATAGGTTGTCATACAAAGCACTAAACATGCCAAGTCTCCAGTGTTACAGCAGCACTAGTATGCGATATCTGCAGAGTCTCCTGATGAGATGCCAAAAGGAAAAGGGGAGCATTTTGTTTGTTTCCTGCACCATCTCCCTCAATGATATAAGCCGAGGCAACTAAACCACTTTGTTGGCATTATTGCATCCGCTACAAGCATCTTTCAGCATACCAGTGTCAACAAGGTGATGTGATCTTTTCCTACCCTACTCTGACCCAAATACATTAGCCAATAGCCAAGCTTTAGAGACTTGGTGATGAGCACATCCTAAAAAACCAAACTTTTTCTTCCTGTGAAGAAAGAAGAAGCAGCAATACATCATGAAAGTGAATAGCACTGAGATCCTACTGAGAATGCCCTATGAAGGTTTTCTCCTAACCCTTTTTGCTACACACTAGTAACTGAAGGATGAAAAATTCTACAGATGTAGCTTAGATACACAAACAGAATAGACTAAGGTTTTATTAAAAAAATAAATGTTCTGCTGCATGTTTTCTAAAAGAAAACATAACCAAATAGTTTTCCAAAATCGAGCCAATTCTTTTGGCTCTGAGGCAGTTACAAAGACTTGAGGAGTTTGTGTACTTTAATGATGAATGAGGCTGTGTAGACCATCAACAACTCACTTGCTATGGTGTCAGGGACTGTTTGCCAGTTTGTGATCAGAACGCTTAGCTATGTTACGTGACACAAGACTTTTGTTTTTAATAGCACATTACACTTTTCCTGCCTCCATGTTTTATGTTCTTTCTGAAATTTTCCACAGCTGACTGGTTAAACATAAAGGAAACAGTTTTAGGACTAAACGGCACTGTGAAACCAAAGTCTGAAAAAGTTGAATTTGATCTCTGAGCTTTCTTGGTGCTTCTTTGTTCATGGCTCCAATTGAAACTATTATTTGAGAAACAAACTGTCCCGTCTCCAAATCTCTCTCCCTCATCCCACTGGGGGGGCTGCAGGAGTGAGCAAACGGCTGTGTGGTGCTTAGCTGCCTGCTGGGTTAAACCACAACACAAACTTTTCTACAAGTTCTACCACCTCACTTATTCCAGAGGTCAGCTTGAACCTGGCTTGAACCATAGATCTTCATGTTAGACATTCAGGTAGCATCAATTAGCAGAGATAAGATACCCTCAGAGTTTCACTGGTTCAC
Organism: Pygoscelis adeliae; assembly: GCF_000699105.1. NCBI lineage: Eukaryota > Metazoa > Chordata > Aves > Sphenisciformes > Spheniscidae > Pygoscelis > Pygoscelis adeliae. Next base: position 2,110,087 of record NW_008825501.1, read on the forward strand.
ACAAATTGAGGATATAGTTCTACAATTTTTGAAGCAAGGTGTCTGCAGATTAATTTAATGAGAGTTATGACTAAATAATGTCATGGAGCCTCCAGCATTTTAATATGAACACTTAATGACACTTCAAGACTTGATTTTCACTGTTTTACTTAGAATTTTTTTGGGGGTATACAACACTGCTCTTCTTTACCTGGCATCCATATGTCTATAATAATAAATAAGCATGATTTATTGTTAACAGAAATTTTCAAAATCACACAAAATTTAAAACACTTCAATAGATTTTAGGGCTTCTGCTGATTCCATCCTTACACTCTTTTCATATCCTCTCCAAGGATTTATCAGTATTTTAGGATGGAATTCACTTCACTAAAGCACAAACATCCAAAAATCTGATGTTTAAACTAGTAACCTGGGCTCCCTTCACGGAGACACTGCCACTTTCAAGAGGAATTGAGACATTTTACAGTGATTTGCCATTAGGAAGTGGACCTACCCCTCGCTATTGACTGAGGAGGAAGACTAGCTTACCAGCTTAGACTCAGCACTGGATTTTCAGGATGATATAGCTTGATTAATAAATCCCATTCATTCCATTTAGAAGGATTCACAGAAGCATACATGTTTTCCTTTTTCTTCTCTCCCACATTCAGCACAAGACATGTTAGCACCACCAGTGCTTTAGAAGAAAATATCTCTTTGACACAAAAGATGCAAAGCCTTTGAACTTCTTCTGTGCCATAGGAAGAGGAAAGTTGAACTCAAAAGCCCTGCTGATGTCCTACGATCCTGCAACAGCACAGTATTTGTTAGCTGATGTTAAGAAGTGGACTTCATCCCACATCAGACAGGAGAGGAGAAATAACTCTACAGTGTGTGCTAAACTGACCTGAGGGAAAATTCCTATTAGCAGGATATAAAACCAAGAAGTCTAGTTGTATTATAAAACCAGAGCAATGCAACTTGTTCCAGGGGCACTGTTTGTGCATACAGCTCACAGTGCAGTGAGGCCTTATTCTTCATTGTGTCATCATTGCTGTAATGCAAATAAGAAATAAATGCAATAAAAACACCACAAAAGGCAGAAGAATAACGCCTGTCTTAAAACTCATCAGATTAATAATGCAAGGAGTGATTTCAGGAAAGGAAATTAAGCTGTTAAAGCAAAATACAGCAAGCTCTGACGCAGAAAATACTCCCTATGATCCCCATGGTAGTTTTGCTTGAGTAGAGAATGTTGGACTCAGGCTGTGAGTGAATACTGACTGTCTGTGCCATATAGCTGGCAAGGTTTAAAACACAAACCAACCATCCATGGGGAGAAGGGGTGGATGGAAAGAAGAATGATACTCTTGTTCCTGTATCCCTAGTTCAAACCTGGATCCCTGGTAGTTAAAAAGCAGATGACAGATGAAGGACAGATAGGAATAACATGGGATCTGTGGCAACATGTAAAATGATTGCAGACTACACGCCATTATAGTGTGCTATAAAGGATATGTACAGTAATTGTCAATGTGTACAAATGGTACCATCTCAAAGCCCTTCAGTGTTTAAGTAGAGGATACCAATTTTGTGAGTCCTGGATAGCTTCTGGTGTTTCACTAGCTACCTCAGCTAGGACAGCAGCATTACTCGGTAGCAGCACCAGCTCTACACTAGCAAAACTTTAGGAGGCTTAGCAAATTCTGTGGCATAAAAAGCCTTGCTTCATACAGCCACCTAGACTCCGAAGGTTATTACACTTGCACTGCAGAACTAAGAGCTCATATTCCTCATGAAAGTCCTTTCATCATGATTGTTAAGTGCTGCACGTAGTTCATCTTGCTTCTTAGTAAGGTCTACTGGCTTAGGCTCAGCATTTTATTAACATAGCTATGTGGCCTGCTGACAGGAGCAATACTGTGTCTGGACAGTTCAGCATGTGCCTTGCTCCATGAACAGGAATGTTTCTAAATGCCTAAATGACATTAGTTGTATATTGGGTACAAATATGCTGGTTTGGATCTGGCTGTAAACAGATAGCTTAAGGTTACATGCTAAGCCAAAGATGAAAATTGTCTTCCCCCTTTCCATGTCCAGCCCTAGGCTATACTCTGATCTGTTAGTGGGTTATGCATATTCATATCTTCAAGGCCTCAGACATAGACACAAGTCTTCTCTTGGTGGAGAGCAACATGAAGTGGTAGAACAGAAAGGCGGGCCATATGCTAAAAAGAGGATGAGGCCAAGGGAGGCACCAAGACATCTCTCAAGGACCTCCAGTGAGCTTGAAAGCTGTTTCTTCTGCAGATCTTCTAGCCTGCAGAAGATGTTTGCCCTTTGAAGGATGAATTCCCGCTCCAGCACAGAAAGCCTGGTGGTATGGTGAAAGTACGGCTTTCCTTTCTCCTTGCAGCACCTTTGTTCAGTCTGTAATCTAGTGGGGCTATACTCCCATTGGCCTATGAAACTGCCATACTAGGAAATTGGGCAAGGGTCCTGAAAGCGCCCTACTTCCGTTAAAAGCATCTCCCTGGAGCATATGTTGAAGTACGAGGCCTAAGCTCTACATATGTGTAGCCCCACACAGTCTTAATGTAATTTGCAACTCAGTTTTCCAATTGGATTTCCCTCCCTTCTCCTCTTCTTCACAGAAATTTATTCTTTCCTTCAGATTTTTCATACTAATGTAACAGCATAAAGCACAACATGGTGGATTCATTATCTGAGCTACCAATACAAATGTCATCCATCAAAACACCAGCTACAGACTACAGGTCCTATCTTCATAAATTACATTGGAAACCTTAATGGAGGTGTCATTCATCCCTACTATTATTACGATGATACAACAGGAGAAGTGTATGCTTTAAAAATTAAAGTACATATTCCTAGCCACAGTAAAGCCTCCCTGTATATAGGCTATAATAAGCAAATAGAAAATTATTAATCAAACCTTTCCAAAACAAGGTGAAAGGATTTCTCCTTTTCTCTCAATACATTGCTTTGACAAAAAACAACTTTCAAAACACCCATTTTTGATTCTGAAAAGTTTCCAAGCATATGCGTACAGATACAAGCAAGCCACATGCACATTTGATAGTCAAAACTGAGTTTCTCAGTTTAATGTCTGCACCAAAAAGGAGGGTAAAATCCGAAATGTCTTCTGCAGAGCCTGACTGGGTCTTCATGAAGCTTGTCAAGTCTTGGTATACAGCCTTTCAGCCAGAGCTGCCTAATTTGGAGTCAGTTTCGTAAACCTTTTAAAGTAGGACTGATCCTCTGCTGGAAGAAGCTGTGGATGTGACCATGATGTATGATGGAAACAATGTCTTCAGTAACTTTGTATCATTCTCATTAGAGAGCAGCCAAAACCTACGGATAACAGAGCCAACTCGTAAACTAGCATCAGTTTTGTTGTTCCGATAACCCAAAGACACTCTGGCAGCTCTCTTGGAATGCTAGGATCTGACAGAACAAATACTGAAGGAAGTTGCTTTAAAACAGAAACAATCTCCTGCTTTTCATCTTAGGCCTGTAGTTTCTCTAGCATAATTCACTCATCCTGATGACTATAAAGAAAGTGCAACTGAGGAAAATCGACTAATACTGATTAATGTAAGGAAACCAATGTCTATGATAAAAATGTACTTGATGGGTATCCATTTGATTATCTTTGTTGACTTCAGTTTCCTTTTTTGATCGAACAGTCCTCCAGGCAAATGTTCTTTCTACTCTCGTTTTCATGTAAGACTTAACCCAATCCATTCAAAATCTTGAGTAACTATTTTGCAAACTGAAGCAACATGAGCAACAGTTCCATACTGCAATTCCACACAGGCAAATCCATGCAAAATAAAACAGTCACACTCCTCTCCTGAAATAATTAGAAGAATCCTAGTCCTAGAGACTCAGAGGAGAAATTATTTTGGAGCAGGAGAGACTGTAACTAGCCAGAAACTGAAAAAAAAGTTGACCTGCACAATCACTTTTTGTTACAGAGAATTGTTGTTATCTATAGAAACAAAAACCACCCAGAGTAGATTAAGGAGGTCCGTTAATTGCTTTTATTCATTTTAGGGATCAGGGGACTTGAGAACTAGGGAATTCTGTTTTCTCTCTTGAATGTTGCCATCTCCCTAGGCCCCAGGGATGTTGCTCACAGGGAGAACTAAAGTTTGTATTAAGTGCCTTGGACAACGCACCCCATTTATATGCTCCAAATGGCAAAGATTTCCTCCCTCCAAACATCATGATGTTATGGCTGCAGAATGGTACTGACTGCTGGATGTGGAAAGAGTTAATGCTGATTCCTGAAGGAAATAGGTAGCTATGTTACTAACGCCAGAAGAGTGAAACAGTCTTTATTCTCCCGGTGACCCCGCACTGCCAGCTGCAAGCCTTTCGCAGGCACAGGTTATCACATGGCACTTGAGGAATGCTGTAGCTCCCCTCCATTATTCTGATGAGTTTTTTTTTATTTTATTTTATTTTTTTCCCAGAGCACTGTATCTTTTCCTGGGAACAAGTCACCAGGAGGGAGCTTTTTAATCTGTCACTCAGGGACTCATATAAGCAAGTACCTGTATAACAGGGTTTGTGGGATTTGGGGAAGATTGAGTTCTTCAGTCAAGACTTGAAGGTGTGACCTCCTGATTTGGAAGACAGAGTACTACTTCTGGAGTTTACCACTTCCACCATCCTCCCCATCTGTTTTTGTCAAGCTCAAGAATTGTGCTGCCAGTGGAAAAGGCTGCAGTTCTTAATGAAATCAGAAGTGCTGGGAATTAAATCTGTGGTTTCCGAAAGATCATCAGCACTCTGTTTTAACCCTTTTTTCTTTCCTTTTTCAGATTCAGATCTTTTCGTTGTTAAAAAATTCCAGACACTTGGGTTTTTTTCTTTTTTGCAATTAATTGGTATTATTTGTTTACAAGGATGATCATTAGCATTCCAAGATTTTTTTTTTTTTTTGTTACTGTTCTTTGTTATAATGTCAGACAGAAGTGTAAACCAGACAAACAGACAGACATATAGCTCAGGAAAAAACTCAGTAAACCACAGGAGACAACTATGGAGCAAAGACACAAATACTGATTTTGTTGGAGTAAATCTGAAAACAAACCTATGGCAGTGAATGGATCAAATTTTCAGCTGATGAAGACTGGTTTCACTCCACGGCAAAGGATTCACCACTCGATTTACCTCTAGGTTTACCTCCAGCTGAAATAAGATTCTGAAATCTGGATGCTTCAGACTTTGGAGCTGAGAATAGGAAGAGCCATACCCTCAACAGACATCACCTGGTATGGAAGAACACCTGTCGACAGAACTTGAGGCATTTGGTACTATTCTTCACTGAGGCAGTTAAAAATCCTTTCTAAAGATGTTTGGCCTTCTGATCATCCTCTTGTTTGGTTTTTTTTTTTGGTTGGTTGGTTGGTTTGTTTTTTTGGTTTCGTTTTTTTTTAATCAAGAAAATGCAGATAATAACAGAACTGCACTCAACATTGAGAAGATGGAGCTGTTGTCCTGTGGACAGAGCACAGGACTGGAGATCAAGTTTGTCTTCCAATCTTTCATAATCGTTCTCTGGGTGGCTTCAGGCAACTAACTTCCCTATCATTCAATTTCTCCATCTCCAAAATAATAAGTGATCCTGAGCATCTTTGCAAGATTTATTGCTATTAAGATTTATTGTGAATCAGCTGTTTGGGTGTTATTATTGCCCTTATTATTGTTAATACTTATTACTATTATTATTATTATGCTTCTGCACTGGTGAGAACAGCTTAAAGCATATACCACTGTGCTGGGATCTACAACTTGCAATGGAAAAACTAGCCTGAAAGATAACCTTGCCACTAACAAGGTAAAACTGAGAGCACCAAGCAACTCGATAGCCTGCTTCACTGATAACAAGGCTTTCAAATACCCTGAGCCAGATTCTGTTCTTAGAGAGATGAGTGTAAATCTGAGGGGTCCTGCTGAGGTCTGCAGGACTATAGGGAAATTACTGAAAATCAGAATTTGGCCTGGCGGTACTTAAAGTAAACTTATTCACTCCAAAGGACTTGATATGCGTTGGTGCTCAGTGTGCTACACAGAGAAGGAAAAACAACACAGACACACACATGTTAATCAAAACTGCAGATGTGACTTGGTGGCTAGATTAAATAACACCTCTGGAAAGAGGGGGAGCTGCCAGATATAAAAGCAGGAAGCTCCTCAATTAAATGGCTTGAAGGGCGGTAGTTGATCTAATTTCTCCTAATTTCTAGAAGCAGAACTGATATCCCTCTTTCTGGGTGATGTCTGTCAGTTACATGCTGACCCATACCTACTCCCAAGTGCAGTTTGACTTTTTCTCCATACAGTTTACCCAGGAACTCAGGTGGCTATTTAGAGAGATCTCTTAAGCACTCCTATTTTATCCTATTTGGGTGAAAATAGAGCAGACAGAGCACATGTGGGACTGAGGCTACTAGAACAGCTCATTTTCAGCCCTTTTTAGTTGCAGAGTGAGTATGGAAAGCCTAAGTTGCAGACAGGACAGTAGTCAGCAATGCAGATGGAAAATACATGGGTCAAGGCTATGCATGCTAAAGCCAGCTCCTGACAGTGCTTTTAATCTCACAGGCAAAATCAGTCCTATTTCCACTGCACCCGGGTAGTTGGCTTGGAAGAGAATTGCACTGACACGACACATGCATGAAACTTTTCTTTTGGGTTATGGGAGTTGCTGAGAATTTAAAAAATTCACATCATTCCTAAGGAAGAAAACAAATAGCACACACACACACACACCCCCAACCCGAAAACTGAAAATAAAATAAATCTAAGCCTCTCAGCCTGGTTTATCATTGCTGAAGACAATGTCTCCTGTGGCTGCTATTCCTACAACAGCTGCTGTGTGGCATTGCTCCCCTTCAGATGAAAAGAAGCAGTGTGCAATGCCAGTGAGTCAACAGCGCTCGCTGTAGCGCATTTCTTGAAGACAGTCCTATTCCCTGTCCTCGTAACAAACTGTTCTAATTGTTATGTTGACTGTTATGGCTAAAATTGCAATGCTCTGCTGTTCAAGAATTTTTTTCTACATTTCTGTAAAGCTACAGGGAGCAAAAAAGTGCCTTTTAAAACTTATTATTATTTAAGAAAAAAAGAAATGCCTTGAAAATTAATCTGCTGGCTATGAAATCTATTATGAAATATATTTCAATTAAAAAGCTACATAATTTATATGCATAAGCTTTTCTTCTGTCAAGTTTATATTTTTGTTGTCTTGTCATAATGCCCTGAAGTAAGCACTTCTGAATTTTAAACTTTAGCATTTATCTTAGCAATCACGCTGTGAAGATAAATATCCCTTGAGGAAGATACACAATTGGATCTTGTATACTAGTAAGTTAGGCTTTGTACAGGTTATTACTGCACTAGGAAGCATGGGGGTTCAATAACAACAATTAGCATTTAAAGATACACTGTTTATGTTCAGTGTATTGTACAAGCACCAGTTAATTAAAGCCATGCAATGGTTGTGATTCTGAAGCTCAGTTCTGGAATCCTTGGAAACATTTGGGTGGCATAAAAGAAAGAGTCATAAGCCAGTTACAAGATCTTCATTAAAAAATTCTCCTGGTGCTAAACTTTCTGCAGGGGTCTCTTACTCATGTGTCTTCTAGCACAGGGGACAGGGAAGCAGTATGGCTGAGAACTGCTATGGTAAAGCAATACCTCACAAGCCACAGCAGCAACTCCTGAAGTGAAGAGCACAGTTCAGCTTTTCACCAGTTTAAACAGTTCCTGCACACCTTTGCATGGTCAGTGTGAACCAGAAGGGTGAACTGGAAAATTACCATTTTTTTGTGGACAGGCTATTTTTCAGCTGGCTCAGTTCTTTGATCCAGTTTACTGAGTGGCCACGTAAAAATGCTTGGGGCCAGCACAACCTAGGGAACAGCTTGAGAAGAAAGTATCTTGGGACAACAACAGAATTGTGAGGACAGTCACATAAGTGAGTATTCAGCTGCCATACACCTTAGTTTCAGGATGCTAATTAGGTTAGGTGTTTAACTCAGATCAGGGTGTGGTCGCCTTCAAGCCAATCTAAGACTACACTGTTATGAAAGGGGACAGCTGTCCTCTGTGTCACAGCACTAGTACTCAGCCAGCCTTGTAGTCAGCCAGACCTTACTGAAAAAAATCCAGAAAAAATTATTAGGAAAAGTGCATGGGGAGGAGGTGTTAATGCACGGTTGGGAATAGAGTAAAATACGTGTTCATGCCTTCTTGACACCTGCATAGACTTAGATTAGCTGAAACTGATGGTGAAACTGCACCTATAGACTTGCTCTGGACTGGCCTTTGAAGAAGTCTCTTTCACTTTGCTGACCACAGAAAAAAATATATGGCCACTAGACCAGCAAAGTAGGCATTAAACTAGCTTTTGAATAAAAATTAGAAGCAACAGGGGCCTCTGAGCCAATGCACAGTCTTAGAAATAAAACTGGCTTCCCAGCACATGCTTCCTGTCATTCTCTGCAAGAAGGTCTCCGTTGAGAATGGTCCTGATGCTTCTTTGACTTACACGGGAACAAACCGTCCCCCTAATGTGGACAGAAAACCTCTGACAAATGAGAAGGTCACCACTCAACCAGGGAGCAGGAGAGCCAGGAGCTGGTCCCAGTCTCTCCTTGCTGGCTGCTCTCCTTCCCAAGTTGCCTGCCAGCCTGCAAGAAGCCACTGCGGTAGTTACTTATTTCTACAGTGAGGACTTGCTCTCAGACATAGTCTTATCGATTTCAGCACAGGCTATAGTGCTTGTTTTGTAACCTGAACAACTTATACTTTTCTCTGCCAAGTAGCATGAAAGCTGAGCAGACATTAGGACCCCATAAAATTTCAGAGAGTATTACAGCCTTTGTCCTGTGCTGTTATTGCCTTTAGACTTCATAAGAGGTGAGGATCCAGATCTATGATTCTTAAGTTTGCCAATATAAGTTCAACAGCCTTTTTTTTTTTTTTTTTTTGATCCTGGTTCCTGGCTTCCTACAGAAACAAAACCTTTGTGATCATGACCATTCTGTCTGACTCTAATTCCCCTCTCTCTGCCAAACTTTTGGAGCTCTGAGCCAGTTTCAATTAACTCTGGGAGATGAAAATTTATATTTATGTTCTTAAGCATTTTTAGGAAAAGTGACAATTTTTTAGGGAATTGATTCCCAAAACAGCATGTCCATGAAAGGACGTTCTGCCTGGAAGGATGCCTGATCAGTTGTCATCAGGTGTTACAGCCCAGCAATCACCAAGCACATAGCTCAGGACCGACTTCTACACACAGTGATCTTGCACTGACCAGCAATAGTCTGTGACAGTATGGGGACTTGCAGGTTAATGGGATAGTTGTTAAAAAACGGGCTTCTGTAGTTTTGTTTCTAACGGATGTTGGATTTATTTCCTTTCTTATCCCTGTTGACTGCTGTCCTGATTGTGACAATCTTGTTTTTATATAACGAATCTAGAGATAGGGCCCCAATCAGTTGTTCGATGCACTGGGAGCAACTGTCTGTCCTCAGCATTTGATACATTCTTTTCCTCTCTCCACGCAAGTCTGAGAAAGCAGAAAAAGACCTTAAGACTTGCCAGAACTGTGGTTCATCTTCTTCCAGTGCTCGGATAAGTTGGTGGGTAGGAGTATTTTGTGCTAAGACTGTGTTTTGCAACTAACCAATTGCTCAACTCAGATTATTCAGAGGAAATTTCCTGAAACCATATAGGCAACTAGAAAATAACCTGCCAGCAAAGTGTATATTTACACACATATTCAGGTACAGAAGGTTTGAGATTCCCTTTCTGAAGGTAAGAAAATGCTGCCCTGATCAATTTAGATTGAGACGTCAGGGCAGTCTTACTTGCTGGTGTTATCTTGCCATCTATTTTTAATTACAAGCATTAGTGGGAATTCTTAAAGAAATTTACTGAAGTACAGTTCTTTTAGAGCTTTTCTGTGCCAAACCAGTTTTTCTTCTGTCTCTCTTTGTGACATCCCCCAAACAGACTGGGCTGACATCTGTGATCACTGTTACCATCTCTTTAACAATCCTAGGGCTGAATTCAGGCCAGTGTGCTTTCTATAGCGTCTCACCACTGGATAATCCCTCTGGGTATGATGCACAGAGCAGATTCCGCCCCCCCTCCCAGGACAGTAGGGTACACATTGTACTACCACCCCACTGTTCCTTATCAGGAGATTCGTCTTGCCCTGAACTCATTCATGCACTGGAGCAGAAAACAAGGACTAAAAAAAAAAACCCAAACAAGCAAACAACAACAAAAAAAATTAGACTCATATATAGTGTAAATCAAAGTGATTCTACTCAAGTCAATACAGCTATGCTGATATTCTCTAGATGAGTGTTCAGCTTAAAATTTTTAACTGTAGAAGCAGCCGTGTTTCAGCATTACCTGCAGCTTTCTCTGAGCACCAGTATTTTAAGCATGCAACAAAACAGCAAACCACAGTGTAGCCATTGCTTCCTTGTAGCTGGTTGCTTATTTTATACAGGAAGAAATCTGTTCCTTTCAAAATATAATGGAAAAGATTACTAACCACCAAATATATAGCAGCTGGAGATGCCAGTTTGAATGCAAAACACAAACATTTTTAACAGGTTCTAGTGCACAACCAAAAAAAAATTAAGAAACTGTATATAGATAGCAATGCACATGTTCTACCCACACTCTCTGCTTCCATGTATTTTGATCATTTAAGGATATTAAAAAAAAATAAAATCTGATGAATGCATAAAAAGAAAAGGATTCATTTTGCAATTGTAACCTAATCGGCTCCAAATCTCTGCAGGTTGTAGGGCACACCACTGAGCTGAAGTCATGTTGAAGAAACAGCTTAAAATGACTCACAGTCCCCTGTTTCTGGGAAGATTAGGTATTTGGAGGGAGAGGGAGAAAGGGGAGGTGTTTAGGACTTTTTGTCATTCTTTCCCCAAAACAGAAAGGAACAGCTTCCAGTGCTTCAAGCATCCTGTTTGAAAAGGTGACTTCAGAGTGCAGGACTACCTGGATTTATTTTCCCAGATGTGGAAAGTGGCACTAGGTGGGCTGCATGATCTCCAGACAATTGTGCTCTTTCTTTGTGAAATGCTTTGAGATTTACAATTTCAAGCCACTGGTGCAAACGAAAAGTCTTAGCAAAATTAAGATAGAGAAATAAATTTTCTATAGGATTTTTAAACCAATCTGAACAATTCTATTTGCAGGGATATTATTCTCCCTTCAGATTTATCATATGATGTGAAAATTCTACAGAAGGGGTAGCATCCTTTATTAAATTAAGTGACTATTTAGAGTAATTTCTATAGAATCCAATTTAATTTCTATAAACCCCTATAGGATTCAAACCTTTTCCATTCTGTAGGATTTCTCCATAGGGACAGTTATTAGTAGCTGCAGGATTTGATTCACAGCAAAGTTGTTTTGTAGAAAGGAAAAATGGCTTCAGTATGAAAGATTTCAGTGTAAAGCAGGGTCTGCTTTTGCAGGCAACAGACCTAGGCTGATGCAACTCCTTCAGCCAAACTTGGGCTGGATATAGCCACAGTGGCGATATAAAGCTATATAGGGGGTCAATGACACTTTACCCAAGAGACATTTTGAGAGTTCAGCCCCCAGGCAGTTTGCTTTTTTTTTCGCCCCCTTTTTTTTAATTTTTGAGGTAGACTCGTACAGCCACCAGCTGAATGGGAAATCAGGCTGCTTGTAGTGAGTAACTCAGGTATAAAAGGAAGTTCTTTCAAGGGGGAAATGGCTCCTTTATCTGCCATTTGGTAAAAGCTGGTAGTTTCTCAGCACCAAGTTACATCCTATCGATCTGCCTGTGATTGTGCAGCTCTTATTGCCCTCCTCATTACCCAACTGCTTGTGAACTATTTGAGGCTGCTTTTTATGAGGCAGCAATACACATGGTCTCTGCCAAAGCCAGTTCAGGACAATGTGAAGAGGAGAAGCAACTCAGGCAGAAGCAATAGTTGCCCTACCCCAGCTCAAATGACTAGCTAGATAGAAAAATCAGATTCACAATCTCTCTTAAACACTGAATCACACTCTTGTGCCTAAAGTACTTTGCAAACACATGTTCCCAGTTGCCTTCCCAGCACACTGTGGCCCTTTGAATCAACAGCAACAAGAAGCAGCGCAGACCGAGGGTTTCATTTTGCCAGCAGCCTGCAGCATTAAAAGCGTGCAAGTCGTACACACCTTAAGTTTTAACAGTTGCCATGGCGATGAAAGGAGGCATTACAAAATGCACAAGCTGTTGAACATGTTGCCGGAGCTGAGAGGAAGAGCTAAGAATAAACTTTCGGCTAATTCTCCGTAACGGCGCGCTCCAAGCAGCTGCTGCTCGGCCAGCATCACATCCCAGTCAAGCAGCTCGTTAATACGAGGCACATTGGAGCGGGAGGGTGTCACCCCGCTGAGCGCTCCTGGGGCCTGGTACCTCGCGGCTGCGCCGCTGCTTCCAGCGCAACGGCTGCAAATGGAGGTTTCTAAAGAAAGAAAGGGCGAATTTTATTATGATGATTATTATTACTCTTTAATTCCTCATTTCCGTGGGGCTGACAGATAAGATCGCGCCAGCTGCCTGTGTATGAATAACCTTTCTTTATTTTAATACTAACTGCAGAAGTCCCCTCATGATGAACGCTTTAGTGATCAGCTGGAACAATAGAAAAGGTGTCTGCCTGGCCCTGCTGCTGAGAAAAGAGCAGGAGTTTTGAAGCAGGGGGAGAATGAATTTCACCCTTCACCATTTTTGCAGCTGTGTGTGTGCACTCCTGCCCCGGCATACCAAAAGGGAAACATGTCAGGGGTCCTGGCCCCTAACACAGGGGCAAAGAAGGCTTCAGGGTTTTTCTGCAGACAGAGTATCCCTGCCTCCCAAAGCCTCCTGTCACACAGACACAGGATCCGAATGAGGCCGAGCAAGCAGGTAAATGCTCCATGTGCTCCCCCAGAAAGCTGTCCGGAGAGGCAGTTTTTCCTTCTCCATTTCCCTCAGATGTGTGCCTCCACACTTGCTGATTTGAGACAGAATTTTCTTAGCAGCCATGGGTAGGAAGTCTGTTTTTCTGTCTGATAAATACCCACTAGATGGCAACATCCCTCGTTCCCTCACCCAGCACTGCAAGAGCCGGATCCCTCTTGGTGCAGGGGTGTGTGTGTATGCACGGGGGGTGGCAGATAAGACACGGCGATCTTGGATGCTATCATGCACTGAGATTTCCTAAGCGCAAAGAAAAACAGATCAGCAGAATATTCATTAGCAAACTTATCCTAGCTTTACAAAGAAATTTAACCATCAACAACAAAATGTGCATTACCTGCATCTGTTGGGGACATAGAGGGGTATTTCTGAGCACCTGTCCAGAAGCAATTTCAGGTCTTGTAACTCAAATAAACCCCTCTATTAAGGATATAAAGAACTGTAGTCCCCAGTACAATTTGATCTCCATATTCCTTGCCCTCCATTCGCCCAGACTTTTTCTGCTGCCTTATCTTTCTCCCAAGCATTGTCTTAAACTAGTTTTGATTAGAAGCTTTCTGTGTATGTATCTGTTTACATATCTGTAAAGTGCTCATCACACTTTGAGTATAACATAACAAAAATAATAATAAACTATCCAGGTTTCCTTGTGCACAGAACATATTCAGGACCCACACCTTCAGTCTCAAATCTACATACATATATTCTCATGCATTCATACCCGAACTTGGAGGCACTAGGGATGCACCTAAAAACATGCAGGGAAATAAAACTTGTTGCAGAGGTAGCAGACAGAAGAAAAGATGGGATGGAACTAAAAAGAAAAAAAAAATGGATATGCATTTCCACAGAGTGCTACAGTGACCCAGCATTAAAGGGGATAGTGGGATAATATCACCATCTGATGTGACAGTTTATCATGAAGTAGAAAAGGTCAAGTTTTGAGTCTCCCGTGTAGGTCAATATATGGCATGTTTCTCAGTGATATTACCCCAGCCCTGCCAGAGGCATCTGGTAATGATGTCCTGGGTGATGAGGCACCTGTAACTGGATGCAGAGAACCAGGCACTCAACCCTATGATACCCCCCGAGTGGGTCCTGCTTGACAAACTGATAACCTTCAATCTTCAACCTTCAACCAGCTGTTTAGTTTCAAAGGCAGGATGGATGTGTCTCTCATGAGAAAATTAGCCTGTCAGTATGCGTTGAATGTTGTTTGCTTGTTTCTGTTCCCTTTTCCTTTGAAATACCTGGTACAGACTGGTTTTGATATTACAGTTATAGAACTTTCCTCCAATTTGTTTCCTGCAACATGAGTAAACATGAGGTTCAAACCAAACTCAGCTGTTTAAAAGGGCATAAAGGAAGGGAACTTGGGGAAGGAGTGCCACAACCACCTCTACGGAAACCGAGGCTGGGAATGAAAAAGATGTGAAAAACTGTGAGATTTGACCTGTTGGCTTTTGCCCTCAAGTAAGGTCCTACTAGAAAGCATGACATACCCCAGCCCCCCCAAAAAAAGCGGGAAGGGGGGGAATGAGAGGAGGTTCCTTAAACACAGTGAACTAGAGTGTGACTGGCACAGAAAGGTTTGTAGTTAGATTGGCTGGAGCACTGTAGTGTGAGGAAGACCATCTACACGACAGATAAAACCCAGAGGAAATATCCACAGGGCAACAAATACTGGAACTGCGCTTTTGTAATGGTTAAAGCTAATGTAATAAGAAGGCCCTCAGCTTCAGTAACTCATCTGTAACCCTCTGGTGTAGCTCCCTGCAGGTCTTACAAGAAGCAAGAGACTGCTGATGTCTTATCTCGTGCTGACCACTCCCATCTTTAATCAGCAGATGAAATATGTGCCATGGCAAATCACAGACTTACAGGAGCACAGGACACTTTGGCAATGGATTCAGATCATTTTCCTCAAGCTATTTAAGAATGGTCACTTAGGACATATGTACACTGAATGGCGAGGGAAATTAACACTGCCACATATTGGTTATCCACACCTATGCCTGAAACAAACATGTTTCCAATTAAAAGTGAAAGAGACAATTGTTGAAGTCACTTTGGCAGTGAGAACTCTCCAGCTGCCTCTAGATTCCTGAATAAGTGAAATGTTTGACACAGAAGCATATGCTTTTGGCAACGTTGTTTAATCCATGTTTTAAAGGGAAAATTGAAATTCTACAAGGTGTGAAAAAAAAAAGATCACTGGAACATTTTCTGTTTGGAGTGACAGAGACCATGTCACCCTTCTATTCCTGTTCTCTGTAGACTTCCATTTTGCAAGAACTGCCTTACAAACGAACAGATAGGGAACATGCGGGGTAGGCACATAGCAAGAGAAAGCAAAGGTAGCTGCAGCCTCACATAACAGAGTCCCACTCTGCAAAGTACTGGAAAGGGCCTTGGAAGAAGCAATGCAATCTGAATTGAAAAATCAATAACATCTCTTACAAGATTAATCCACATCTTTAAAAATTTGGTCTATCAGTTGTTAAAACTGAAAAGGTGGGGTGTGGAGGGGGAACATACCCTATAAATATAAGCTGGTGAAGAGTTACAGTTTATAGGCATCCCACAGCTCTGCCAAGGGTCTTACGTCTCCCAACCTAGCACCCAAACCTAGACTGTCTCTCACTTCAGCGAACCAGAAACTTGGATAGGACCATCTGAGTCATCTAACACTGTCTACTGCTATCAACAAGTAGCCTCTAACTGGAAAAGGACCTAGAACACTGTGGCCACCGCACATGTGCCCATAGTGCATTATCACAGGATTTGGTTCTAGGAGCCAACACTTGACTAACTTCCTTTTTAAAATCTACCTTTACTTTGTTGAAATGTAAGCATTTTCCCATCTCTCAAATATAACATTAATGGATAATTTCAATTTCATGCCACAAAAAAATTCAACAAAGTATTTTCTCAATTAACAACTAATAATAAGAAAAGAAAAAAAAAAAAAACCCAAAAGCACAACAAAACTATAAAAGGCATCTACATATCAAGCGTTCCTGACAAGTTCTGCTTAAAATGAAGCTTTTATTCGCCTTCTTTGCATTCTGTTTCTTAGCCAGTCTTTGCCCCATTATAATGTGTTTTCCTTCATATTCCATGACGGCTTAGTTTCCTTAACAGCCTTTTGTGAGAGAATTTCTCAAAAGCTTCTTGAAAGTCCTAATAGATTATGTCAGCCGGTTCTCCTTTATCCAATATTTATTTGACACTTTCAAAGAATTCTAGTAAATTAAAGAAGCTTGATTTTCCTTTACACAACACACATTTCTTTGTCTGTAACATATCATGCTTATCTAGGATTTTTTATAATCCTACCTTTAATTATCATTGCAGTCCATTTGCTGAAGTAAGGCTCACTGGTGTGTAATTCCCAGGATCATCCCTAATGTCTTTTTAAAAGACAGACAAAACATCTCCAGTGGATGATGTTAATGAGAGATTGTACATTTCTGTTAGCAGCCCAACCACTTCGTCTTTAAGTTCCCTCA
Source organism: Pygoscelis adeliae (assembly GCF_000699105.1). Taxonomy (NCBI): domain Eukaryota; kingdom Metazoa; phylum Chordata; class Aves; order Sphenisciformes; family Spheniscidae; genus Pygoscelis; species Pygoscelis adeliae. The sequence goes on from NW_008825501.1 coordinate 2,126,641, forward strand.
GCATCTGGTCCAGGTGGCTTGTTACCCAGGTTGGCATCTAGCCAGGACAGAGGGGTTAACACCTCTACCCATGAGAAAAGTGCTTTGAAATCTTTAATGGCCAGATGCATCGAGAACATCAACCTCTATGTATCTGCTGATGTTCAGCTTTTCCAGGAGCATGGAGCCCCATGCTGGGAAAATATCATGGCTTTCATCTGTGGACTCAAAGGGCAGGATTTTCTTGCAGTTTTATAGACTACAAAACTAATAGAACCATTTCAGCCATTTGTATACAAATATGCAGCAATTAGAGTGAATGAATGAAGCTCATTCCATAATTCCACTGAGCACTATAGTATCATGTAATCAGTTTATTCTACCTGCAGCATAAAATTCTACTTAGTTACACAAGAGTACATTTTATCAATTATTGATTTATGAACATCTAAGGCTTTCTTCAGTCACCATTTATGCTCTTGGTTTTATCATCTCTGCTGTGCCGAGAGTAGTGTCATGCAGTGGCATAGTCTATACTATTTAAAATTCCACATACTTCAGTAGATTACCCCATTAACCATTATGTTTTCCAGGCTGTATAGATTAAAGTAATTAAACTTGTCCTCAAAGACCTAGCTCTTTGATTATGGGATCATTCTACCGCCTGCAGCACATTTGAGGTGATTTGCAGTAATATTGTCTTTGGGAATTTAGTGACCATATTACACTGACAGCAGTGAGAGCTGGTGGCCTTCGCAAAAAACAAATTTCATCTGTGCCCCTTAGAAAATATCTCACAGAGGCATGTTGGGGCAAGGCAGCAGTGTTATGGATGGCTGGATGGCTTTAGGAGACTGGCGCTGGTCTGTGTAGCCCCCTAAATCAGGGTTTACTGTTTCAGGCTGTAATGAACTTGCAACTGTGTTTGGTTGGAAGTGACTGAAAGAGGTTTTCAGAAGACTGTACATTGGCCCATGTGAAACGAGCTGGATAGCATCAGCAGGGAGAACAGGTGCTCATATCATACTTAAACCAAAGTATCCCACTCAGCTCTCAGGATAATAATTTCAGCATCAAGGCCAAGGATAAAATGAGAATGGTGACTAAACTGCTTTTCCCTCCCGTAGAGGTGTCCCTTCAGGTCAAATGAAGGCATGTTGGCCTGAAAATTGGAGGAAACCTGCGTATTTTCTGACTATGCTTTATCTTTTCTATAGATAAAAGGGAGATTTAAGAATGTCAATCCTGCATCTTTCACTGGCATGAAATTTGCTAAAAAATGTGTAAAGGAGGCAAAAAAAATTGATGCTTGCAGACAGGCTGCTGATGCATTGTGGAGGAATTTTCAAAACCATTCCCTTTAGAAATGATTCATCTTATGTGTCGTATATTTTCTTTTTCTCTGTACTTTTTCCTTCTTACAAAGGACTGGAAAACAGGATCCTCGCTGTTTAAGAGTTAATCTGCTTTGGCTACCTATTCCTCACCTGCAGTCAATATTGTCCCTCTGTGACAGTCATAGCTATGAATTTATTTATACAGCAGCAGTGCCCACGGGCCCCAGTAGGGATCAGCATTTAATTTATAAGATGCAGCAAAACATAGCACTGTCCCGTGTGACTTTTTTTCTTAATAAACAAAGGATGAAAGAATGTAAGTAGTTATTCCCATTTTACAGATGGAGAGCTGAAAACCAAAGAAATTAAAAGGCAGATGCAGAAAAGGATTTAGACGATGTACTGACTCCCACTTAGCTTGCATCCCATATACTCATTACCCTGACTCGTGGCCATCTGCTCTTGGAATGATCTATATATTTCATGGATTCTTAAATTTTTGACTAAATTTCCCTTGATACATGTATTTCTGCCATAATACAACCTAAATCTGGAGCTGTCCAGCATCTATTTCAAGCCAAAATTCCCAATGGGATTCAAAACTTAGGTTTTCTTTGCCTAACTCATCAGTGTGCCTACTGGATTGAGCTTCTCATAAAATAATGATAGCGGACCTCTTTTACACAAGAACCTAACAGAAACCAGGTGTTGCAGGTGCACCTGCCCTGATAAAGACTGGAGGCATTAAGACCGCTGCGTCCTCACTTTTCGTGCCCTTACTTTCACGCCTTTAAGGTGGCGAGTGCTGACCGTCACGTACACACCTTGGGCCAATAATTACGATCACGTATAAACTTTGGGCGAGGAGTAAGAAAGTCAAGGCCCTCAGTCAATTAGAATTGACCACAGATCAGATTCAACTAGGGTATAAATGGAGCCCCACCGGAGGGCAAGTGGAGCCAGTCCTCCTTGGAGCAGTGGGTCTGCAGCTGGGGACTCTCCCCTTGGGTCGGGACGCCGCCCAAGGAAACTCCTCAAGGCTGAGAGCCCTCATCTTATATGTGAGTGATTATGCAAATTTTGGATCCTCATGTGCAGTATTACTTCCTCATACACCATCCTGAACCTGTGGTTTACTGATGTTGTCGGAGTGTTGAAGCCTCATTTCTAGTTAGTTTTCTGCTAAACAATTTTGGTTTAAATAAAGCTTATTTTTTAATTTATCACCTGCCTAATTTGATTTCATGAGCCTCCACGACACCAGGAACCTGGATGACTAATTTGGGGTGATGCTTGGTTTTCTTTTTTTTGTTCCATGATTTTGTATTAAATCCAGAATCTGTGTGTAGGCTTGTGTCCAGTTTCACCACTTTAGATGCAAGGTGTAAAGGACTGGTGTTAAGTATGTTGTTGTCCAGATAAGCCATGAGGAATTGAAATGAAGGGTGTTTGCTTACATCCCTGAATATAGCAGTTGGACTCAATTCCCATGGTCGAAAGGCCTATTTTTATTCAAATACTGCCTTGAGAAATACACCTCAGAAATGGGGTTGTAAGCAGACAGATAAGGTATTGCTTTAAACACAGTCTGTCTCATTTAGCACTGCTGATCCAGCATCATGGTCTAAGCTTACCTGAAACGGGACACAGGTGCTTTCAACTAGTAGAAATAATACTTCAGCAAGACCATTAGAAATGAATTCTACCAGGTTCAGCCAGAAGTTCGTAGAAAGGACAGTGCAAGGAGACATGTCTCACTGCTGCATCTCCTTTTGCTTTTCTAGATTTTCTCCCATGTAGCCGGGTTTGCAAACTCTTCCAGCTTTAGAAAGTTCCTGAATTTCACTCTGACCCTGGCTGCAGTTCTGAACCTCTTGTCTTGCCATACACCATGAAGACACCGTCCCTGAGATTCACAAAGGGACGACAGGTAAAACAATAGTTCTCAGCAATTCTACAGTTCATGCCAGTGAAGATTATTCCAGTCTAGTCTGAGTTATATCTTTAATTTCTGAGTTCCTCCTCTCAGCAGTTGACTGTTGTCTTCTCCAGTGTAAAGAACAGTCTAAGGCGTTACCTTTGATAATAAATTAATCTGTGTTCAGGAACGTTCCCAGGTATCAGAGCTCAAGTACTATGAAAGAGTCTCTGGTACGGTTAATTCAGG
>NW_008825501.1:2130171-2139658 GCF_000699105.1 Pygoscelis adeliae
GGGATATTCAGGAAAATTTAAGTACTAAGGACATTCCCAGTTAGCAGCTTATTTGTTATCACCCATTCTTGGAGGCTAAAATAATTTAACATTATGGAGACAAGCCATTTTGTGCCACTTGGCCTCAGTGCCAGAAAATAGTTCCAATACTAATATTAACATATTAGTATTGACTAGTGGCGTGGCTCTGTGAGTCAGATTGGGAGTGAGACTTTTATTTTCCTCTATTTCTGAGAAGTTCTTGTTTTTGCATAGCTGTGCATCGTAATGAAGAACAAGATTTATATTGTTTTCTTGTATAAAGAATACCAGTCTCTGAGCTACAGTAAATTTGCATGCTTTCACTGAAATCCACAGGACCATGATTAAATTTGAACTACCGATTAAATCTTTTGCTCAGTTATCGCCCAGGTTCTTAGTGCTTTGCAAGATCAAGCTGTAAGGGTCTAATCCAATTATCTTTGCCAAAGGAAGGTTGACTTTGTGTTGCAACTGTGTATCATGATTTCAGAATCATTATAATGAAACCCACCTTGTACTGCAATTATGCTGAGAACTTTCAAAAAGACATTTGATAAATTTTGCACTCTTGAGAGGTGCCAGAGTGACAATCCTGAACGTTGAAGTGTTTCATCTCACCCCACAACAGACAAAGAGCAAGCAGCTGCAACACATGCTTTCTCTAAACTACACCAAATCGGCAACCCCCACTTCTGGGACTCAGAGATTTGTTACGACATGGCTATGTTTTCCTTGAGAGAAAATCTCTCCAAACTGGTTCAGGAAAAAAGGCTCAGAGAATTGTCCATCAGCAGCCTCAACTGAGTCCCAAAAGTGTGCAATATACAGGCTGATTTTCTGCTTTCACTCCTTAATTTCTTTGTCCTACTCCTTTCCTCCTTTACTTTTCCTCTCTCCTATGAGAGAGAGCTTTAGTCTTCTGTTTAATAACAGTCTGCGTTAGCCAGACAAGATAATTTCTTTCACAAAACTGCTGTGATCTGGTGACCAAAAAGGCAGCTAAAGCAACATCTTAAACAGCCTAACATGAGTACAAGGTCTTGGAGAGCCAATAGGAATGTGTGCTCTGATTGTCTTTCTCCAGGTTGGAAAGTAGAGTCAGCATCAGAAAGAGAAGCTGAATTTTCTAGGTTTGCTGTGTTTTTCTGCTTATGCCCTTTTTTTGTCTTTTCTCACTCCCCTGTTTTGCACATTTGCCTCACTTTCCCTGAAAGGAAGCAAATTAGCAACAACAGCAATCCTGGCCCTTCTCAGCTAACTTCTGTAAGGATGTTTTTTGCTTTTCTGTTCCAAAGAACATTTATTACTATCTTTAACACAGTGTTTCACTGTGTTAAAGTACAGCATTCTCTCTAGAGTTTTTTTCTATAGCTAAAGGGGGAATAAAGGATATAGTTAAAGCCTCACTTAATAGTTTAAATTTTCATGTTTCCACTTTTTTTCTTCATCCCCAAATGACTAAGCAGATTAACTCAGTGGTGCTAGGCTGGGAGAAGCAGTGACATTAAACATTGTCCAGAAAAAAACCAGAAAGTGCCGCTAGAGCAGGAACCAGACTGCAAGTCTCTTCCCTGGTTGACAAGTCCTCAGTCACTAGGGTGCATTAACCAAAGTCCACCGGCCCTACTGCCCACACACTTCATCGCCATGAGCAGATCATACATTGTTGTAGACATTCCTGGGAGTGCTGTGAGATTGAAACACCTCTGTCAAAGACTGGATGCGTCTGGACTGAAGACAGCCATTCCAGAGACTGCACTAATCTGTAGGCTACTAAATGTATGAAACAAAAAAGAAAGTTGCAGCTTTTAAAATGTGCTTTAAAGCTTGCCTGATTCCATTTATTTTTCCTGAAAACTTCTATCTTCTGCCAGAAGAAGACCATCGAACATGTGAGCTGAGGACAGCTTCAACACTGAAGTCCCAAGACATAAGAGACAGCTGGAATGCATTACACAATTATGCATGGTACAGCACACCTAACACAGTTATTATGTATGGGACAGCTATTGTCCTACATAACAAGTTATGACTCCAAATTGTTGCTGAACTGTAAGAAAAACGTTAGGAACCTACAGGACTAAGCAGGATCCAAGCAGAGGTGTGCAGAGCTGTACTTATACGTACCAAAATTTACAATTTTGGATGAAGAAAACATAGCTTGCCATTTTCAGAAAAGGTATTACTTATGTTCTTCTGAGGGATATTTTGCTCACACTAATCAAAACCACGCATACATTAGTAATACAATAGTGTACATGTCTAACAATGGAAATCTTTTGTGCACTTCAATCATATGCTTTCAATTTGTGGCCAAGCAGCTGAACACACATCTTCTATGATCCTTGGATTCCTTTTTACCTCTATGGGCTGGAATCCATCACTTCCCACCATTTTCAAGTGTGAGAATTTGAAAGTTTTATTCTGATCATTAATCAGCCCCTCCAATTAAGCACAATTACACCCTATAATGATAGTTATAATTATTGATTGATTAATCTTTCAACTATTAATTAAGAATCTTAATTAAAGGAGTTTTTTCATGTTATTTAAACTGAAACATGACTAATTATTTTATAATTTACCCAGTATGTGCAAAACTGGCATTAGTTCTGTTATGTTTTCTCTGTTTCACTGCTGTATTGAAAAAGCTGGATTTAGATTTTCAGAAATAGCTAATGCCTCCATCTTTGCACAATCAAGCTGAGACATCTTTGTCCATCCAGATTTTCAGAAAGGGCTGAATCTGAAATAGCTCTTACAATAGCAGCTACAAACTGATCTCATGAGATTATAGTTAATTTGAAAATCTTGGACTGTACCTGCAAACTGTCATGGATACTTGAATTATTCTTTAGCCTACAATGTGTCTCACAATATGTAAGCTGAAGAAGTCTTTTATACTCTGGCATGAACAACTGAAGTTGTATTACATGAAGTATGATGCAAAGTTCTAGTCTCTAAAACTTTCAAGTCTCTAGTGTATTTATTTTGGCTATCACAAAACTGAAGTACAGCTGCAGAGAATGGATTCAGAAAGACAACAGAGAAAGTTTCATCTTCAACAAGATGATGAGGCACTTAGATATACCCATAGGTGCAACTCTTCCTATTTGAAAGAAAGTTCATGTCAACTACATGGCAAACTCATATAGAGAATAATTTTGAGGACTGCTTGTCATTGTTTAACTCAGCCTTCCACTTGTGTTTCAGGAGACTGAACTCTGCATCTCAGTGCTTCAAAAATCATCATTTGGGGAAGTCTTTTAGTTCAAAATAACATCTTTTTTCTAACACAAATAGCCTGTCTGTTTTATACTGTAGACATAGTAATGCTTAATTCTATTAAAAGTGATGGATACAAGGACAAGTTTTTAAAAACCTATCATCAAAATTTTAGGTGTCTACAGCTAAATTAGCCACTCCCTGTATAGTTACTGGATAGAAATAAAAAAATCTAGGCTGTGATTCATTTCATGCTTAAATAGATCCTTAAAATGTCAGGCAAATGGTTCTCTCGTACAGCTTATTTTTCTCTGTTGACTATAAAGGGAGGCAAAGATGACTTGTTCAGCTATATAACTCTAAAATTAAGTAAGATCAACCTCTCCCTGTGTGTCCAACTCTTGCACCTGCTATTTAAAAATTTAACTTCAGTCTGTGCCAAAAACTTTCTATGCTGGAATACACATTCTGAGAATATTCATTTTAACAGTTGTTATGTTGAACATATAATGGGATTATTTGTGTGAACATAAATAAGGGTGGAAGAGTCATGTTGTTTAGTCCAATAATACAACTGAACTCGGCAGAACAGAGTGTAAAGACATATGCACCTTTTATTAGGAAATTAATCAACAGGGGATATTGATTTACAAACTAATAGATTCTGTTAGAATAGATTCTTCTAACTATAAAACTTTCAGTCTGGAGAATGTTATTTTACTTGAAAAGCAACAAAATAAATTGTCCTCTGGTTATATTTTTAAAAGCTTTACCAGTACAGAGTAAAAGAAAGTTATGTCATTTCAAGTTAATCCCTTGCCATGTCAAAAAAAGAAGCAGAAAAGAAGCTCAAAAGAATCAGTCAATTGCATTGTGTGGCAGATGCAGTGGATGTACCTCAGTCTGTGAGCGTGCTGGTTTTGGCTGGGTGTGCTGGTTTTGGCTGGGATAGAGTTAATGTTCTTCACAGTAGCTGGTATGGGGCTGTGTTTTGGATTTGTGCTGGAAACAGTGTTCATAACACAGGGATGTTTTCGTTATTGCTGAGCAGTGCTGACACAGAGTCAAGGCCTTTTCTGCTTCTCACCCCACCCCACCAGCGAGCAGGCTGGGGGTGCACAAGAAGCTGGGAGGGGACACAGCCAGGACAGCTGACCCCAACTGACCAAAGGGATATGTCACACCATATGACGTCATGCTCAGCATATAAAGCTGGGGGAAGAAGAAGGAAGTGGGGGACATTCAGAGTGATGGTGTTTGTCTTTCCAAGTAACCGTTACGCGTGATGGAGCCCTGCTTTCCTGGAGATGGCTGAACACCTGCCTGCTGATGGGAAGGAGTGAATGAATTCCTTGTTTTGCTTTGCTTGCATGCATGGCTTTTGCTTTGCCTATTAAACTGTTTTCATCTCAACCCATGAGTTTTCTCACTTTTACTCTTCCAATTCTCTCCCCCATCCCACCCTCTCCCCCATCCCACCGGGGGGAGTGAGCGAGCAGCTGTGTGATGCTTAGTTGGTGGCTGGGGTTAAACCACGACAATGAGTAATGGGTTTTGTTGATAGTATACACAAGTAAGATGGAAATTCTCTAAAGCTCATAACATATTTTGGACTATATATGAACTTAACTGCCAGACAAAGCTAAAAAATTATGGAACTGTCTGCTTCATAAATTCGCTTGTATCAGACCCTGATGCACCTGTCCCAAAACTGGCAGAGATCAATAGAGGCAGAAACCTTTGCACCAAGAGGATGCTAATCTCTGAGGACTGGCCTGTTTTTCAGATTGTGAGAGATCCTGCTTTTGTTTGTGGGGTTTTTTTGTTGTTTTCATTTTGTTTTTAACCTAGCCTGACACCTGCAGATGACTAAAGCAGCACCTTGTCGAGGGAAGCTGTCTGGCTTAAATCACCCTTTGCTCTGTACCAGCAGTGGCATGAAAACAACACTTGGAATGGAACTTAAAGGCCTGAGATTTTCACTCAAGTCATGATGATATCTGTACAAGAGAGATATTCAGGAATGAATACAATTCATAATATATGAAGTGCTGGAAATGATTTTGGGCAGCTTTTCACTGTAAGTTCTTCTGAGTCCTCATCAGAAGTCCATTGTAGCCAACTGAAAGACTCCCCTTTTCTGTGAATTTTAGCTGGGCTTGTACTTGTCCAAAGTGTCTGGTACAAGATTTATATTCTGAAACTGTAGTAAGTTCAGTCTGCAGTAAAGTGGGCACTAAATCTTGATATAATTTCTATATTATTCGACCAACTTTCTTTGGCTTTCATCAAGTTTAGATGAAGTAAAAACTCAGCAGTAGCCTGTACAGTCTCCTTCACATTTCAAATATTGGTGACCTCTTTCCATCAATAACTGTATGGATACCAGTGTCTGGCAGTTCAGAAACCATTTATGAACATAAATTTGCTTAAGCTATAAATAATCTGATTCCAAAAAATCTGTGTAAAAATCAAGAAATTGAAAAGATATCTCTTACGTTGTTTTTTCTTGTTTACCTTTTCTGTTTTTAAGCATATCAAAATATGCTGTCCATGCTAATCTGTCAACTGATGAATATTAATAGAGAGCTTTAAACACTCAAAGAATATATAACTAAAATAGGCTCTGATTTTTAAATCATTACTGGTTCACCTATAGCATAGTCCAAGGCTTAAATTATCTATTCATTTCATATCACTGGGGACAATAAATATTGGCAATCACTAGTTTGGGTGCTTTTTCTATCTCATTCAAATTGTACCACAAGGTGAGTTCTCAGCGATGAACTGAATTTCCCTGAAGTTCACAGAGCTTTCGTTATCAGCATCTCTCCCTAGCACACAGGGCCTCGCATTGCTCACACAGACAGCACCAAAATGCACTGCAGAGCTTTTAATGCATTCTGAATAGCTCTTGTCATTCAGGATCCTTCATTTCATGTTTCAGATTTTCCCAGGGGGCTTTGATGTTAATCCATTTCACACTTCTAACACATCTGTTCTTCTTCTGGCTTTCTTATCTCTTCTGAGCATTCAAATAAAAAAAAAAAAAGAAAAAAAGTTTTAGCTGTCATTGTGCAGTTTCTGAAGCAAGACTTTAATGATGAAGCATATTCTAGTTAACTTCATTGATACTTGGTTTTAGCCACACAAGCAGTTATGTATGCACAATATTTCCAGGGCTGTTTCCCCACTATTTTGAATTTCTCTTGACTCTCTATGCAATTAAGAAACAGCTGCCTCTCAGAGTCCCTAGGAATAAGACAGTGTGGTCCAGTGATTAATTTTTGAACATCAACAGTTCAGTTTTATAAGAAAAAGCCATCCCTCTCCAGCAACATTAATTAAGTAGTGACCAAAACAACTTGCATGTGTAGGTGTTAATACGAAGCAAAATGCTGAGCAAACATCTTGCAGTGGTCATTTCTGGTTATAACAGGAGTCGCCAAAATTCAGTGTTCTGATCCCTGTTGTAAGATCTCAAACAAGTTACCTTTTCTTCCATCAGAAGGCCAATGTTTAAATTGGAAAGTAGTAGTATTAATAAGAAACTCAGAGAATTAATTATTGTTTTCCATCACATTAGAAGAGGGATTTATCTCACGTACCTATATCAGCCTTATGTATCTAGTCAAAACTAGGTGCTCAGTCTCACTCCATAGTCAGTGGTGAAATACTGGAAGCTCTGGGTGTGATTCATCCCATCCTGAGATTGCTGTCTAGATAGGTGGGATGAATCACCATCTCTAGGTGTCACTTTCCATTGACACGCAAAATTTCTGGATGACAACTTAAACTAAAAGGTTAACATTCAGGTAGCTAGAGCCAAGTAAAAATAATCCTAACTTGTGATTTTACTTTGGAGAATAGAAGAACTATTATAAATGTCCGTAAAAGTTTCCTTTTTATCCTTTTTTCCCCTATGCCTGCGTAAACCATTAAGGCTATTAATGATCGTCCCTATTTTAAATATGAAAATGCACTATTTCATGGTTAAACTTTACAGGAGATGTTCTATTGTACAGTCACACCTTATTTGAGGCATGTTTTGAGGGACTGACCAAAACTGGTTGCTTAACAAAGGCAGCAACTTAATAATGCTGGAAAAGAATTGTATTCAAAGCAACTCTACAGACAGGAGGTTACCTAATAACATTCTATTGTAGGCCTGTCACTGTCTATGAAAGACATGTATTATCATATAAATGAAAAGACTGCTTTTTTCCATCATCCATATCCTCACTCCCCCCTAAAAAAAGAAAAAAAAAGGAAACTAAAAATCTGTTCAGACCAAATTCTAGCAACATGAAGTTCTTTGCAAATTCTTACCAACTCTTGACAGTTCTCAAGTATTTTTAAGCCACTTCAGAATGTAACTAAAAGCGAGGCAATTGTGATGTCTTCTTGATGGTCAGTTAATATTGAAAAGCAGTGATCCAAATAACAGCCTGTAGATCACAGCTTTCCCATGGGATGGTTACTTCTGGCTTAATTCCTTGTCTGCTGCTGTCCCAGTATTCCTGCTTAGCACAGGGGAGGCACTTAGTCCCAGAATTGCTTGCCTTGACCGTATGAAAAAAGCAGAATGTTCTCATTTGGCCATTGCAGATGGTGGACTGCAAAGATGCTGGAGACATTAAAGATGATTTAAGCATTAAAGATGATTTAGGCATTAAAAAGTTTGTCATAAACAGCACAATCTCTAGTGAACAGGGAAGTCAAAGGATGTGTACAAAGAGGGAGGTAATGGATCTGCCTAGAAAATCTGATTAATATAACGAAATGTTATTCACATAATCAATCCCATTTTGTTCAAAAGAAATCAACTTCTGAGCAGTAATTACATTAAAGCAAAGAGAACTTTGTTATGATGGAACAATTTTCTGTCAGAAATGCTGATTTTCCAAATGAAACACTACATCAACAGCAGTTTCACTGCTATTTTCACCAAAAACCTGGGTGAGACAATTTCTATGAAGTTCTGTATCATTAGAATTAAAGCACATGGTGGAAATGAAGCACCTTGTTTTATCAGAATTAAATGCTTTAATAAGGTTGTGTTGATTTCTTTTTGTCAGAAATTTAATTTTGTGGATAATGTAGATGTTTGGACAGTTAATTCTGATTTAGGAAAAAGAGACATTTCAAAACAAGTGAATTTCATGGAGAAGAGAAATTTCAAGTTTCAGTGATAATTGGATTACTCTCTTGAAACAGGGTTACAGACTTAAGCCTAGAACTCCTAACTTCCCAGTGCTTAGGAAATTTTGGACAGCTGCCCCAAAATATTTTAAAGCCCGTGCCTAAAAGTGCTGAATGGGTAGAAAAATTGGGTTTTCTTCTCAAAGGGAGATATTTATCACTGATTTTTTTTTTATTTCACCCCAAACTGACATAAAAAAGATTAAAAGCATTTTATTTATACATGTGTGTGTATATATATAAAATGCTAAGAATTGCAAAAAAAAAAAAGAAAGTAAATAGCAAAATGTGTAACAAAATACCGTAGACTCAACCAGGAAGATGGTTTTTATTTTGTCATATGCAGTCAAAATCCTCCATATTTTTTTGATCAGATACTGAAGTAGTTTGGGAGTTACAATTTAGATGGTTTGTCCCATCCTTCATTATGCCAGTTGTAATTCTGCAACCAATGTAATTTTTTATCTCCATTCGCAACTGAACTCCTAGTTAGAATATAGTTCTCATCATACATTTCAGTGGTGAATTCAGACAATGGGGAAACTGCGAGATGGAGTCCATCAGAGAAGCCTGATTAGAAAGGAAAGGAGGGTAGCAGGTAGTCAGAGATACCTCCCATCGGGTAAGGTGGCGACAAATGAGTGTTTCTAACTTCAGCTTGATCGTGCAAAATGATTTGATATGAATGTTTCTGTACTAAAATGAAACAGACTGTGCTGATTTTTCCAATAAGAAATGAGGTATTTTTGACATTTTTTCCTGATGTCTTTAAGGTGATAATTGCTTGCTACTGCTGTTAGATAACAGAGTTGCTAGTCAAGTGTCAGAAATGTCTGCTTTGAAGCTATGTCCTTTACGCTGTAGATCGTGTGTGTGTAGGGATCTTTAGTGTTACGTGTCTGAAGTGCTAGTCATTTTTCTTTAACACATCCCAAAGGACACTGGAATTCATCATGAACAAAAAATGCCACAAAGACCAAGACTGTTTTTTTCTAGTATGACTTAATTTTGTATTATGTGCTACCAGTGTTCTTCCATG
>NW_008825501.1:2139702-2145715 GCF_000699105.1 Pygoscelis adeliae
AAATAGCCGGGTGTCTCATACTCTTCAGTTCTGTATTTGGTGCCTATGGTCTTCAAGTCTGTAGATCCATTGCCACTGCTTTTGAGTAACCTCTATAAGCTGGGTATTGTCTTGCTTGAGCTGAGTAATTTATATTCTAGCAAACAGCTGAGTTTTTCAGTTGTAACGGACAACCACTCTCACCCTCCTCAACATGCAGTTCTGGAACATTTATCCATTCCTGTTTCCCCACACTACCTCCTATTTCAATTATATATGACTGGAGAATATGACTGAACTTACTCAAAGACTTGTGAGAGATCTGTGATTTTTGCTACTTCCCAGTGAATTGAATGACTATTAAAAACAAAAACAAAAACAAAACCCACTGCTCAGACTCATATTGATATTTTGTCCCAGAATGGAAAAAAAAAAAAGAATGGTTAGGATGTCTGTGTTGTTATTTGAATTACAAACAAATTTGAAGCTTCCAAAACAGCCTGTTCATTTGAAGAGTAATGATGCCTAAATGTACCTCAGCAGTGCTGTCAGACTCTTTTGACTCTATTTGAAGCTGAAGGAACATACCATTTCTCAAAGACCATCAAGTTTCAAAGCAAGATTTTAACTCAGTTACTCAAATTACCAAGTTACCAGTTACCCATGTGTTGAACACAGGATGATGACTTAGTTTTCTGAGGATGCTAAGTGACTTTCCAGCCTGGCAAGTGATGTTCTGTTTTAGGAGGTAAATTATGCAGACTTTATAGTTTAAATTGAATTTTAATCTCTCCAAACCAGACAAACAGACAGAACAGAAGTTCTTCTAAGTAATTTTGATTTTAGACCCCCCCATGCTAACTACATACTACTCACTACGCTCAGATGTGGGACTTGACAGCAATCGGTATGTTGGAAATCATCTGAGAACACACTCACACATGCACACACTTACAAAGAAAACAAAACAAAAAACCTTCCCAAAGCAAACCAGTCCTTCCAGATGAGGGAGTTGTTCTTTAGATCAGGGACCCTGCAGGCAGGGGAAGCATGTGGCTGACCTGAATTTAAAGGCAACCCGCTCTGGAGTTTAAGAAAGCCGTAAGAGCAGAAAAGCTGGCACAGAGCGGACAACTGCCACTGGATGCTGGGAAGAGAGAAGGTTTCAAAAACATTGTGAAGGCAAAGTTTGTAGAGAGGAGGAGAATGATAGAGGCACATATTTTAAAAGGACATTTTATCCTTTGAAAACCTGTTTGCTTTGGTCTGTTACTAAATATTAGGACAAGGATTATTGTCCTATTCATTTCACCCTGTTTCATGGAACATTGTCCTATAAAAATAAGTTACTGTTATTATCATGATAAATAAAGGACAGATCTGAACAGCACTATAAATTTTGGTAGGTTTAGATCTATTGCATGAATTTAAATGGATGTTTTTGTCACGGTTATCTATTCCCTTGACCACTCTTTTCAAAGAATTAAAAGTACAGAATTTTAATATTCAAATAAACTGCATTTTGCAGCATCATTTCTTCAGTATTTGGAAATGCAGCAGTGTTAATAATAATGATCATGCCAAAATATAAACACTCACTATAAATAATTGTTACTAGACACAAGCAAAACATAGAACTTAGATCTTTTCCTAATCAAGCTCTTTTATCCTTGTTCAGTGAGCTGTTGGATTAGGGTGAGGATGAAGACCTTGAAAATTCTGACTTTCCAAATGATACAAAATTGCAAAGGTCTGGAAATAAACCAGGAATCAGAGAAATACATCTGCAAAAAATGCTTAGGTACTGGGAAGAATTAAAAACACAGTCTGGAAACATTTTGAGAGACAACTCAGAAATGATACTGACCACACCAAGGAAAGGAAATAACACAAAGCATTGTTATTTAGAATGAGGGAAAATCTCTGGACAGAGCTACACAGAACTCTGGGGATGATGGAAAGCAAATTAGACATATTCTGCAATGAAACAGGGACTGAGTATAATGGAAAAATCATAATCATGGGTCAGAGGATCAGTACTCCATTTCACAGGTCTCTGACATTTCTGTGGCTGTACAGAGACATTTAAATGGCTTCCTGTTTACCAGAACCTAAGGTAAAAAAGGAGGAATATTTTTGGACAGTGTCCCATAAGTTCCATGTCAAGATGCGTAAGATAAAATACCAAACCAAAGCAGTTGCTTATATGACTAATAGCTATCACAGCACTACTGTAGTCATTGCATGTTCTACAAGTTACTGTCTTCCAATTACAAGACTTTCTTAAGGACAGTCTTTAGCCATCCTTGCATGTACTTCCAAAATTAGTTTCAAAGAAGTAAAACAAAAAATGGAATAAAATCCAGACAAGTAGCTGATAACTGTTCATAGGGGAAACAGAGAATAAATAAGATTATCCACAGTAAACTTTAAACTATGTGGTTTGTGTACTACGTGGTCTGTCTAGATTTGACCCTCATCCAAAATACTATTGTGGAGGAGAAATAGGAAAGTTTGCTGGGAATATTTTGAAACAATGTCATTATGTTTTAGAGGAAAGTGGGGGTATAGTGGAAATAGTTGGATTTGGCAAGAAAATGCAGAGTCATCCAAACCAATAGCTTCAAAGGTGAAGTTTGTTTTGTGTTTTTTTTCAGCAACTTACACTATCAAAGACTTTGTGAGTCTTAAATCTACATTCTTGTCAAAATCAAAAGAAAAAAACAACCACACAGTCCAAGATAGACAAGACTCCTCACTAGGTCATTCATCTAAATTCAAATTATTGCTCTGTCCTCACAGAGTGTCAAAACCACTTGCATGTTGTTAATCTTCAGGTGCATCTTTTTCAGTCTTACATTTAGAGCTATTCACTCCTTTTCAACAAGTATTCATTAGAAGAGGGTCTTGTACTTGGACCCTCCACAACAGAAGTCAGCTCAACTACTTTCATGTACTACTCCAGTGAAGGATGAAAGGAACTGCAGAAGAAAAATACGTTTTGAAATAATAAAGTATTTTGTAGATGGGAACACCCTTTTTCACCCAGCTCCTGCTAAAACAGATGCCAGATGTTTTAGGATCCCTTCCCCTTTTCATCCTCAGGACTCGGTTCCAATTCTGTGCAAAATGCTTTGTTATGAGGAGAATTAAGAACCTGATCTAAATTAGCTCTGGTTTAAGTTGGAAGTTGAACAAGATGACCTCCAAAGGTCCTTTCCAACCAAAATTATTGTGTTCTTAAGGCTACTGTTCAGTATCACTTTTCACAGGTTGTCAAAAAGGAAAAAAAAGATGTCTAGACTTAAACAGACATGTCTGGTGACATGCAGTCAGTTTCTGATCCAAATATACTCCATTCTCAATTATATAAAGTCGTAATTGTGTAGGGAGGTAACCCAGAAAAGATGAAATACATATAGTTGAGATTATAGGAATATAAGTTAACATATTCACCTTTGAAAATTAGATAAGCAGAGTTGGAGACAGCTTTAAATAGAAACAAGAGCTGCAAGTGGCGTGTATTCTATTTGAACATATATCTGGCCTGTTATATATGTAACACATATGGCCTGCCTAACAAACACCTTCATTGAATGATCCTATGCTTCACCCAGAAGTGGGCGGAAGGTTGGAAGACGTGCTAAAGTATACCTGAATAATCCAGAAATAACATAGTCACCTTTACTGTAGAAATCCTTACCTGGGGATACTTTTGGGAGTGAGTGGATTTTTTTTTCCTTTTCATTTTGGAAGCCTGTTCGTTCATTACTGTAGCTTATTTTGTTCATGAAATCAGTAGAAGTTATGCTGACATTTTAATTACCGACCAAAAATGAGGACAGGAACAACCCAATGAAAAGAAGCAAAAAACTTTCTCAGTGAACAAAATATAAAAGAACCCATCTGAACCAGTTTTAAACTGTTTGCCCTGTATCATTTTTTTTTTCCAAACAGAGGCTCAATTCTTCACATAATATAATGAATAGCACACGCTAAGCATTGAACAAATAGGTCTGTAATTATACTACGGGGTCTTGGTGACACTGATAAAACATTCACCATCACCCTCTCATTGGAATTAGGATAATTATGTACATAGTTGGGTGTCCATTAATCCTATTATTATTATTATTATTTAACAGTATTATTCATAATTTAAGTTTTCCTTCCTTTAATTTCAGCCCTGTAACAAACGAGAATGTTCCATGCTTAATTAACAGCCAAAAGCTTGAAAGTACAGTATAATGGGACATTATGGGGGCTCTATAGTGAGTTAATGACATAGCAACCAGCTAATGAGAATGAGGAATTTTTACAATGGCATTCTAAAATGAACGGCACAAAAGCAGAAGTTGTGTTAAATAACATCATTGCCAGTATCCTTACTTAGTCTTCAGAAGTGAGATAGACTTTAGGACCATATCCTGCACTCCTCAGAGAAACAAGATTCATCCATAACCTAGCAGTGGTTTTCTTTAGTAGGAAGAAAGTTAGCTTAGTAAACCTTGTGCTACTGCATTGGCAGTGCCACTGTCAGTCTCTTTAGGAGCCATTGTCTTAGGCCAAAATCTATCTCATACCAGGGAATAAAAGCGAGGACAGAAGAGGAGAAAAAGCTAAGGATGAGAGAGTCCTAAAACAAACACCTCTTTACAAAATTGCCTTTCATCCTGGGTCATATTAGGCTGGCTTGCAGGATGGCGCTGTTCTCTAGACACCACAGAAAAGGTGACTTCTAAAGAAGAATACTTTACTGAATTCAGCATAATACTGACAGTTAAGGGGCCTGGATTTTATTCTTATTCAGGTACAAATTCACTGAGTAATACTCAAGAGATATGCATACCCTGTCCTCATATGTAAAAGGGTAGTAATACTATTTTGCTGCAACAAGGCGTTGTGGGGACAATGTCCCAAAATGGTTGTATGGAGGACAAGGAAGAAGAAGGATTTTCAGGCAACTGATCATTTTTTGACTGCACAACAATTAAGAGCCTAGTATTTTCCACAAAGTTTTGCAGTATTAGTGCTACTGCAATTCAACCTAAATAAAACTTACTGAAGTAACAATATTGTTACATTAAGTGATTACAGCAACATACACAGGATACTGTCTAGTCCATCTAATTTAGTAGAGGCTGAACTATTATTACATCTTTCATCTGGGAATGCTTCTCTGTGCTTGTTTAAGAATAGCCAGAGTTGCAATCAGCCTAAGATATTTCTCTGTAACAGATGAAATGACTTACTTTCCAGAAATATTTCTCCTTCCTTTGACTCAAAATGAATCCCTTATAATCCTATGTTTTGCATCAGAGACCTAACTTCGAGATAGCTACATTTAAATTCCATGAATTCTACCCCCATGTTTACCTGATTTGCAAACTATTTCAAAAGTGCCAATCCAGACTCTTACTATCACTAGGCACAAGTAGGTGTGAGTGGAGATCTCAGCTGATAATCCTCCATGTGCGTAATGCAAAACTCTGTAGGAAGGAGCAGTTATAAAGTAGTAACCAGGTGTGCTGGTTTTGGATGGGATAGAGTTAATGTTCTTCACAGTAGCTGGTATGGGGCTGTGTTTGGGATTTGTGCTGGAAACAGCGTTCATAACACAGGGATGTGTTCGTTATTGCTGAGCAGTGCTGACACAGAGTCAAGGCCTTTTCTGCTTCTCACCCCACCCCACCAGCGAGCAGGCTGGGGGTGCACAAGAAGTTGGGAGGGGACACAGCCGGGACAGCTGACCCCAACTGACCAAAGGGATATCCCACACCATATGACGTCATGCTCAGCATATAAAGCTGGGGGAAGAAGAAGGAAGGGGGGACATTCAGAGTGATGGCGTTTTTCTTCCCAAGTCACCGTTAAGCATGATGGAGCCCTGCTTTCCTGGAGATGGCTGAACACCTGCCTGCCAATGGGAAGCAGTGAATGAATTCCTTGTTTTGCTTTGCTTGCGTGTGTGGCTTTTGCTTTGCCTATTAAACTGTTTTTATCTCAATCCATGAGTTTTCTCACTTTTACTCTT
>NW_008825501.1:2146464-2155223 GCF_000699105.1 Pygoscelis adeliae
CACCGGGGGGAGTGAGCGAGCAGCTGTGTGGGGTTTAGTTGCTGGCTGGGGTTAAACCATGACACCAGGCTGTGTTGCAACATTTCTATTCTATTACCAGAAGTCTGTGGTCTCAAAACCTGCTCCTGAAACCAAAGGTTGGACTGGGAAGTCAGCTCTGATTCAAGACACGTCAAAATCGTTTTCTGCTCACTGAAACAAAATTATATATTTGACTTCAAGGAGGAGAAGGAAAATATGGATATCTTTCACCTATCTACCCCAATAATATGTGGAAAAAATAGGCAGAAAAGTGATTAACATGGAATTGTATAAACACATAAGTGCAAAGAATTATTGCCTCATTTTCCTCTCAGCAAAGGTGTGCCATGGGTTTTAAGATACAAATAAGGCTGCATGAGAGAAAGTAAAAGGCACATCAAACAGCATGTCATGGTGTCTCTATTGAAGGACACATGCCTTTTCTTTACAGCGAGGACAAAGTTGCTACAGCAGAAAAAAGTTTTTTTTCCAGTTGGTGCTGTTTTCCTGTCTTCCTGGCTTTTTTTTCAGTAGTTACATTTTTCCCTTCAAGTTTCTACACTGGTTTTGATCTGAGCTGAACACGGGAAAGACTAATTTTGGGTGCTATAAAGGCCTGACAAGACATGTAATTGTTTACATTTGAGAACTTAACCCTAAACCCAAAATAAAACAAAATAAAATAATTTCTTATTCAAGTGTTATTGGTCCTGCACATATTTTGCATCAAGAGAAAAAGAATTACCGCCTCTCTCATTCCCTTTGTGTAAATCAGAAATGAAAACTAAATAACTGGGCATACCATGCCAAACACTCATAAATCAAATCTGCCCCCAAATAAGCAGTATTCATAATAAAGATATGCAAATAGCATTAACAGAAGCCATGCAAATCATTTCACAAGTAAATCAGGGTAAGTGGGCAGTAATAAATTCCAGTTTGACTAGAATGGCAGAAATTTAGACGGATTAGTGAAAGGTGGGAATGTTTTGCAAGCAGATGGAAAGATGGTAATCATTTGATCAAGTGCAACTGGACACTGTAAATTATTCCATCTTTCACTTCAGGATGAGATATACATGTGATATTACCTTCTTCCAGGTTTATTTTTGTAAATCTTTTGGGCGGGGATAAGAAATGTACAGAAATATAAACGTCATGTAATTGAATACAAACCTAATCCAATAACTATTAGAACTAGGGAAAATTTTTCTGTTCAATGTTGTGGAGTTTAGATGAAGCTCCCTCCATAATGCTTGTAGAAGGGACTTTAAGATAAGGTGCGAACTCATGTCTTCTCCTCAAAATATTCATTTCTTTCCTGGCTGCATTATATAAGAGAAAGGGAAGCAATAAAGACAACCCTGAGGAACACAGACATGCCAGTGATTCACCAAAGAGAGGATCACTTGCTGTCTCTTTGGACAACCTTATGCTATGTTAATTCTTGTATCTGATGTCTAGGAACTAGGGTAACAGGTATATTAGAAACTGGAAAGACAGATAAATTAGACAGTTCGATGAGGCAGAACCACGAGTCTTAACCTCAGCAACGCTCATGTGCCCCAGGTACCTAGGCTGAACTCTGGCTTTTCATACACAGACTTCTAACACAAAATACTAAAACACCACGTTATTTGTGCACAACTCTCTGTGGTTGGTATGTATATATTCTCCTTGTGTTATAAATGTCAAGATAGAAAGATTATAACCAGCAACTTAAAGCTTGAGGCTCTACTATCATGCAACTGAATCCATAGTCACACACCAACAGTGGAGCCAAAGACTGTTTCTAGTTATTTGGCTAGAGTTTGAGACATAATTTTTGAAGTTACTTATCAAAACAATAGATGAACAATTTTTCAAACAGGAGTATGAATTGTCTATCCCATTAAAATTTCTTCAGGGAAATATTTAAAGTAAAATTCCCAAACAAGGAGCCAGTCCTTCCTTCAGAAGAAATGCAGTTTAAGGCAGCAAAACTTTGTCAGAGCTTCATTTCTCCCGCACCCTCAACTCCTTTCCTATTGGAAATACAATTTTTCACTAACTTTTTTTTTTTCTTCTCTGCCTTTTTTTTTTCAAGGCACAAACTTTAGTCTAATTTTTTAGGTGACTGAGATGCTAATCAAGCAACTCAACACAGAGGGGCTAGTGAAAATAATCAAATGTGAAACTGTCCAGGGGAAACACTCCACTTTGAAGTAAAAGAGAGGAAATTGTCATTTTGAAGCCACTAGAGACAGCCTTCCTATTACAAAGAAGACCCTGGGGAGTCACTACCTGATTTGCTCTTAGTCAGGCTGGCATCTCAGTGACAGGGCAATTGTAATTAGGATGAATAAAATGAGAGATGTGCCAGCTCCCCAATTTGTAATTCAGTGAGCGACATTAAAGACACAGCATTTTGTTTAATTTTTTGAAGAATCAGGCACTGTGCTAACAGGTAGCAGGACTTCCCCCTGTGGGGATGACTTACATAAAACTGAATCTCTCTCCATGCAGAGAACACATATGACACAGGCAATGGAACCCAGATGGTTATGTTCTTCTTGTTGGAATTTTAGGCAACCTTTAGGAAAAGTTAAGATCGAAAATCAGATGTTGGGATTTTTTTTTTTTCCTTCTGTGTTCAGTTACACAAGAGGAAAACAATGGAGTTTCACTGAGGTAATTGACATCAGAATCTGATCTTTCACCTTTTCATCCGGCTAATGAAAATTACAAGGTACAGATGCATCAAAGACAGTTCTTACCTTTGCCATTAGAATCAGTAACTCCAAAAGAGAATATTTTCAGTATCATTTACTGGGTATTTACAATTCATTGCCAGGTCAAAATAGCAGTTGTTCCAGAAAATGTGTAAAGTTACATATGTAAAAACTGAAAGTTCATATTTAAGAACTGAACTCCATTCAAACTTTTTTTAAAGTGGGATATTGTAAATGACTCCAATAGAAAATCATGCACAATGGGAAAGTTTGATGTCCATCTTCATCTCCAAACATGAACTGAAAAACTCAGATAGGAACAGCATCCTCTTTAAAACAAACAACTAACCAAACAAAAAACAACCAACCAACCAACAAAAACTCACCTAGATGTAGGCATGGGATTGCAAAGAATAAGTGAGGACCGTTATGAAATAATCAGTCTGTGGCTCTACATATAAAAAAACATGGTTCCCCAGAGGCTGAGCTCTGGCTTTGACTCTTGTTCAATAGCCACCAGCATGTATCAAGTACCCTGTGAAAGAGAAAACCAGGGAGGGATAAGTATACTGCGTATCATTTTAGCACTTTGTTTCTGTGGGTTGAAACACGTCCCTGAATATGAATGCAATTCAAAGTTGGGAAAGCTTCCTTTTGTACAAATTTGAATGCTACACTTGGGCACAGAAACATGGCAGTATGTAGCATATATATATATTTTTTTTTTTTTTCCCCAAGAGATGCATTTTAAAAGTGGAAGCAAAAGTTCCAGAAGCCTGGAGAAAATCTGTATTTGAACAAGTCTTTGGTATGGTTGGCTGACCCTTTGAAATCTACATATACTCAGAAAGGCCTTTGTGTCTTCAGATTTTTTTTCAAAACAAATACAAGCTTTAATGCAGGATTTGTGTGACCATTGGTGGGTCTATCAACATTGCAGTGGCCACAAGTCCAAAACAATGAAGTCCTCCTCTGCCTTAACAGGTCAAGATGGTAAATACAACTTTAACCACGCTCTGGCACTGAGCTTAAAACTTGGCCATGTCCAATTTGTAGTAGCGCCTGAATCTAATCCTAGTGAAGTTCCTGTCTATACTACAGATTGAAGCAGGTTTGTAAGCAGGTGGGTCAGGAGGCAACCTTACCGTAATTGGTCCCTCTGGCAGTTCTGCATCTGTAATGTAGTCGGACTGTCAGGGTTACCTGAAGATTTCTCTTTTCTTGGGCTGTCAGTCCACTCTGTGTCACAACCATTAAATTCTGTTGATAATATCGTGTTTCAAAGGGAAGGTACCTTCCTTTCTGACTTGCTCCAGCTGCCTCCATCACCTTGTTCTGTCATGAAAGTCATCTACTGAAGAAGCCAACTGCTATGTATTTCTATTACTTCTAGTTCTATGTTTACCAAATTAAATTCTGTATGCAGTTGTGTAGGGGCTGTCAGTCTATCTATCTATCTATCTAGTTTTCCCCTGACACTGGAAACTAGCAATTCCAAACTCTGACTTTAAGTCTCATAAGTGTTGTCACCAGACTCCAGCCTCATCGTCATTACATCAGGGGGTGTAAAACCAACAAAAAAAGAATGGGTTCCTGCACAGGACATCCCCACAGTCTTAAAGGAAATCAAGAAGGAGTAGATCTGTGCCTTTTGAGGGGAAAGAAAATGACGCTTTATGTTTAAGCAAATGAAAAGATAACTGGGAGCTAAATAATATGATTTCTATTAACAACAGAGGATGAAGAAAAGCTTGTTGGCTATCATATCTCAGCCCCAAATGAGTAATTCTGTTTGTAATATAATCTTTTGAGACTTCTCAGTTTGAAAACCAGGATTTGAGACATCAGAGCAAAAAATTTCTACTCCTAGTCCAGTGTCCGACCATTACCTCATTCTTCAGAAAGCAATCAAGCTGGCTAAAATCCCCTGGCAATATCGTAAGCTCTCTGTTTTTAAATCCCCCCAGCCTTGTCACCCCATTTCACTCAGCTGAATCCTAGCAACGGTTTTCTTTCCAGTTTTCATCAACAACATGGTTAATTTTTTTACTGGAACAAGGTCTCGTGGCTCTCCTTTAATAGCCCAGCAACCACACAAGTGTAGTATCTGTTAAGGTTTGATGGGAAATAATAATAATAGCAAATAAATAAATAAAGCATTGCAAATTACTGCTAGCCAAAGAAGCCAGGGAGAATAAGAGAACTTGTATGAATACAACCATGGAAACTGGCTAGAGAGCATTTAGGCCTGTTTTAATGAGCAAAAGGACAAACTAATGATGGCTGGAAAGTAACGGGAACATCAAATTCAACACAATTCATTGTGTTCAAATGAAACCCATCTTCAACAAAACATTTTTAAAAATCAGTAAACAAAAGTAAAATCTTGTTAATATCACTAGACAATGAGCAAACTCCAGCAAAAACTTGACAAACTTTAAATAATACTATTACCTCAGGTGTGAGGAATTCTGTGAGCAATAACCAGCTAGGCTAGGGAGGAGATATTAAAAACATTTAAAGGGGAGGTGAATGATTGACTTTCTAATTGAAATTATATGGGCAGATGGGTGCTAAAATCTAACTTGTATACTTGACAGTTGGAGCTAACAAATATATGCAGTCCTAAGACATTAATGAATCATGAAAGATACGAAGCCATTACTCCCATTATATATTTTGGATAGGTAGACAGGAGCCAGCACTTCACTCCATGCTAGCCACAGGGTGCCAAAAGTGAGCTTGAGTTTATAAAAGTAAATATACATCTTCCTGCTTCTGTAACTGCCCAAGTCTGAAGACACATTTAGACTGCATCCAGAGCTCCCCATGGAAGGGTAACTAACTAATCCGTTACCTCCTCCACTACATTTGAAATGCTAATTGAAGCTCAAAGTTATATCAAAAAATCACTTTGCATCCATGTTATGCTAGCCTGCTCTTAGGTATAGCTTTGAGTCCGCATCTAGGAAATGATGATGGAGAAACTTTGGATTCAAACCCCCATGGAAAAACAGAACCTACTGGCAATGCATACTGAGCCTGTCTTGGCCACTTGCACTTACCCTATCAGGGACTGTGGCAGAATCACGTGAGTTCAGGGTACCCCTTCAAGGACAAAAATATCCTGTGGTGCAAGAAGAGATGGGATTTGTAATGAGCTTGAGCTTGGGGAGCCAACAGATAAGTTACAGATGGATAAAGGAGTGTGGGTCTGGGAACATACCAAGCCTAAGTATGATTCTTGGCCCAGAATGGCAAAGTCAATGTAGACAGCCATAAATGCTACCCACTGCCTTATTTAGAGAATCCAGCTTGTAAAAGTAATCCATTCGGTAGGGGATTACACCTGTGTACTAAGCCATGAGGATGAAAAGCTTTGCACTATTTGAATACAAATCTGGTTATTGTGTGCACAGACTAGACACAGAACTGAGTTACTAATGTGCTTAAAATTCAGGCTCCTGGTTCCAGTCAGATAAATCAGTTCTTTTTCAAAGTGTAAGAGAATAGGTTCATTTTCACCCCTGGCATAAGAACATGCAGGGGTGTAACGAATCTGGCTCCCAGTAGAGCTGGAAAATTCTGTGAAATATCTGATAAATATTTGTTCAAATGCTTTGGGCCCTGACCCAGCAAAGCATGTGTACAGATGAAAAGCAGATGAGTATTCCCAGCAAAATGAAAGGAATATCTGTAGAGTTATTCACAGGTTGAAATCAAGCATACACTGAAACATTTTCCTGGGTGACTCTGGTTTATGGCTGGTATGAGCACGGACTCTAAGCACAGAACTATTGGCACAATTTATTTCAGACAGAGAAGAATCATTGCTATTATTGTTATTACTGATACTTTGCAGCCCTCATAGTGGATGCACTTTGACTTTTATGTTTTTCCTTGATCCTAGTGTGGCTTGCTCCCATTCCCATGTATCACAAAGCAGTTTATAGTGGCATAACTGCATCTACAATAGGCACTTATGTTGGTATTTCTATAACAGCACATCAGAAACTGATAAGAAATAAATAAATAACCACAGCAACAACAAAATCCTTATTCTCCTATATGGAACATCCACACCAAACATGGAGTGCATTCTGTCATGTCCTTCTTTCACTTCTCAGAAAGAATAAAACAACTATCAGAAAGATGCAGGCAAGTCTGAACATACAAAACTGCTTTCATACAAGAAGAGATTAAATAGGAGAAAGATCTTTAGCTCAGATAAAACAGGTCTGAAAGGATTGAGAGAGGTCTCTAATTTGTGAAGAAGAATAGCGAATGACTATTTATTGTTTCTCATGGCACAAAAATTATAGGTAGTCAAACAGAATTATCAGATGGGAAGTTCTAAAAGCAAACAAAGGAAAGCACTTTTACATAAAACAGAATTAATTGTGTAACTTGTTGCCACAGTAACTTGTGGATGCCAACCACATCAAGCAGATTCAAAAGATGATTAGACAAATTAATGAAATGAAAGTGCTTTCTAAAGGATAGACAAAGATGTAAACACTTTAGGTGTCAAGGCTGTGCGCTGACTGAAGATGGGCAATATTGGGGAAGTATTAATATGTGCATGTTCTGCTTCTGGAGTCTTCCAGGTCATTGTCAATAGGATATTAGGCTAGATAGCAGAAGAGTTTAGATCCCAGATAGGCATGGAAATGTCATTTGCCATGGCAGGCAAACATGGATGGACCTTGTCAGCGTCACACACTGCTCCCTTTTGCAGCTAGGCCTGCAGCACCTTCATTTACTGTGGTTTTTCACCTGCTCTGTGAGTCCACAGGTCCAGTGCAAATAGGCCAGACTAAACTACAGTCCTCTGATTATTTTTGTTTAGCACAAATGGAGTTGGAGAAAGAAAGAGGTTCTGGCACTAGATGATATCTGAGCATGGCTAACTAAAAGAGTCCTAAAGGGAACTCTGTTCGAGCAGCCCGTCTACAGCCACAGCTTAGCTCTGCCCTCCTGTGTAATGTCTCTTGCTTTATGGCTGCCTACACCTTGGCAAAGAGATGCAAAAATACAAAGGTTTGCTTTATTGTCAAAAATAGGTGCAGTGAATATCTAGTTGCCAAATTGCCTAGACAGCACTGCCACATAGGTTTAGAGGACTGCCATTTTCATTTCAAGCATCTCAGTTTTCTGTAGGTGCCAAATTAGGAGCTACCTTAGAAATCCAAGCCTGCTACACTTTTTAACCTGGCAGAACTTGCCTGTATAAATGATTTAGGTTTATATTTGTAAAGGCATCTAGGTGCCATTTCACATCCAAAATAATCATGCTCACATTCCCGACCTTTTATGCCATTTGGTTAGCCTCACGGAGGAAAGCACTGCCCAGAAAACCTGCGTGAAGCTGACTTCTATAGTCGAACAGCCCTCTCTTGCAAACATCTGAGAGCCTTCCAGTCTCCTTAGTTGTGATTAATGGGTCTATTCATGTGTGTAAAGTTATTAACAGAAATATTCATAGAACCAGATACTAAACCAATGAGGAATGAATTAGCAGGTTAAAATGGGTGTACAGGGCTGATCAGGTTATGCTCCAGCTTAACTTCTTTGTAGTGACCTAAATTATTTCTTTATAGCCTACAAAGAAAAAACAAGCGCATGCAGAAAACCTTACAGTTGAGAATCCTATTTGGCTGATTGCTGGCTTTTGTTTTTTACTTGTTGTGGGTTCACCTTGGCTAACAGGCAAATTCCCACCCAGCTGCTCACTCCCCCCTGCCCATCAGAAAGATAGGGGCAGAAAATATGAAAAACAGAAACAAGAAAGCTTGTGGGCTGAGATAAAGACAGGGAGATCACTTACCAATTACTGTCATGGTCAAAACAGATAGGAAAATGAACTTAATTTATTGCCAATTAAAATAGATTTGGGTAGTGAGAAACAAAAAGAAGACAAACCTTAAAGCAATCTCTTTCCTCTTGCTTTCCCAGAGTCTCCAGCCTTCTCTACCCACCCCGGGTTGCCCAGGGAGGTAGGGGGTACAGTCAGTACCTAGCAGTTTT
>NW_008825501.1:2155277-2165757 GCF_000699105.1 Pygoscelis adeliae
GCATCAGCTCCTTCAGGAATATCCACCTGCTCTGGCGTGGGGTCCTCCACGGGCTGCAGTGTGGATATCTGCTCCAGAGTCATCCTCTCCACAGGCTGCAGGGACATCTCTGCTGCAGGCCCGGCGCACCCCCTACCCCTCCTCCTTCTCTGGTATTCACATGGCTGTTTCTCACTCTTGTTGTTCCCTCCTCCTCTCTGTCCAGTGTTTTTTGCCATTTCTTAAACATGTTTTCACAGAGGCACCACCAGCCTTGCTCACAGGCTCAGCTGTGCCCTGTGCTGCGGCCGTTGCAGAGCCGGCTGGAACCAGTTGGAACCAGCTGTGTCCACTACAGGGCAGCCCCGGCCTCTCCTCACAGAGGCCGCCTCTGCAGCTCCCCCAGCTGCCGGCACCTGGGCATGGGGGCCCAATACATTTCTGAATGCTTACATTCACTAAAATTGCGAGGAAATGCCATGGAAATCCAAAGCAGAACATCACAAAGGATAAGCGTGTTAGGAAACGTTCACTTAGGGAACGTGGTCATAAGCAGGCTGCATTCATGCTGCTGGGACAGGCACTCCGTGGGCGGAGAAAAGCGCATGTCTCCTGCCATAAAACAAAACACAACTAAAGAATACCCTCACACACACACGAAAAAACAGACTTTTGCTTCAGGGTAGACGTTTAAGGTGGAAGTAAGCCATCAGTACACAACAACCGAGGGTTTGGCAACGTGGCCTAACAGATAGTTTGAAATGAGACATCACAGTTAGGCTCTGGCTGAGGTACATAAATGGGCTCCAGGAGAAGCTGTCTCTCTAGGGATACAGTTGTCCGCTGCTTCTTCTGAAGCAACTGGTAATCTCGGACAGAAATTACCACTAGTGGGACCACTGGTCTGATCTCTCTGAAGAAATCCAGAGTTTCTGTGCTCCCAGATGTCAGCTGAAGTCTTAAATACATGTGATCGTGGTGACTATCTTGATGTGGGTGTCACTGGTGAAGCTATTTCATGTGCAATTAGGCCGCCCCATCTCGTCTTCATCTATCAGTCCCTGTTTCACAGCTGGGTGTTGGGGAGCATAGAGCAAACTGCACCTTTCTTAAGGGATATATGAAAAGATAGAACAACTTTTCCTCTGTTTCTCAACAAGGACAGAAGAGGACATTATATACTACACTTCAGCAGAAAACCTATAGGTTAAATATGAAGAAAAGCTTTAATCAGCCTCAGAGGAACAGTTCAGGGAATGGAATAAAATGCCAGGAGAGCTTGTGTAAACGGGGAAATGATATTCAAGGCAGGATGTGATACCCAATTATTAGGGATGGAAAAAGTCTATGAAATCAATCCTGCCACTATGCAGGGGGAGGGGTAGCTGGCCAAAGGCCTCCATTCCAGCCTTAATAAATGTGTATAGGAAAAGACTTCATTAGCAGTTAAAGGAGACACCAAGGGTGCAAGCACAGAGCCATGATATTAAGGGCAGAGACAACACTCTATTTACAATAAAATAAACATCATTTACACATGTGTTACCCATTTAAGTGAAAAGATGGGAAATGGAAGCAGGCACTGCCAGGCTACATTTAGAGGAGATGTGTTTGATGGAACATTTCAACGTGCTTCAACTGAGACCCCTGCTACTTTCCTTTTGAAAATTGTAGAGTAAAATGTGCTGGTGAATTGTAAAGGTTTCATCCCCCTTGATGTATTTTTATTGAACACGACTTGCAGGCTTCAAATTTTAATATTCTGTCCCTAGACTACTGTCACTCACCATATCACACTCCTCAATTCACAGGGGTTAGGGTTTGGGGGAAAATGGCCCAGACATAATTATTAGAACACTTTGTTTATCATAGGACTATATTGTCAAAATGTAAATTTATATTTTATAATTCCCACAGGAAATAAAAAGATGGCATTTTAAAAGCAAAAAACATAAACAAAAAATAAAAGAATGTTTTTTCTCACTGACTGCCATGCTCTATCAAAAAACCAAAGCATTTTCTGATTATATTCCATCTATTTCCCAAGTGCTTGCTTCTCCTTCTTAGGAACTTTTTCATCAGGGTTTCAGAATAATTTCACGTCTTTCTTCCCCCCTAAGCCATCCAATGTGTAAACTTACAGATGGCAGCGTCCTTCTCAGGCGTCATTTTCATTGCTACTAACTTCTGTGCCTCTGGAGGAGGCCAGCTTATGGTTCTGTTACGCCACTAATGAGTCTCCCATCTCTTCAGCAGTAAACAGTCTTTTTACTAGTCAATATTTGTGCTGCATTGTGCACACAATGCCCTATGAATCTTGCCCCCACTAGCAAGCACATTTTATGAATCTAAATAGTTTTTTTGTCGTCTTCCAGAGACTCAGGATTACTGGGCTTTTTTTGTATATCCGCAACGTTTTGTGTACTTAGATCATAAATTTTCCATGAAAAATGCATGCTTGTGGCAATGGGCAATCTAACTATCTATATTATTTATTCAGTCTCTCTGGAGCAAAAGCTAAATATATTGGCTTTTGACTGGTTAGGCGTGCTCGGTCCCTGTGATTCTACCTAGAATAAAACACAGAGCTAGGTCATTTGGAAAGCATGAGCTTTTCCAGGACAAGCTCAAATTTGATATCACTTAGTATACCCACTGGGCTGTACTGTAAAAAATGAATGAAATGGGTTAAAGGAAGAACTAATTAGCCATATTAATACTCTGTGAATGTGGGAGAATGATACAGACACAGTAAAGTACAAAAGGCTTTTGATTTATATTTGTTGCCAAATAGGATAACTTCAGGTAAAACTAAATAGAATAATATCTTGGCAATGTCCTAAGGAAATAAACAATCAACTTTTCCCAAACGTATAACCTGGAATTTAAGTTATAATTAATAGCAGGAAGGGCACATAAGCTAAATAAAACTGCCATAAGTAAGAGCCACCGCTTCTGTCTATGACCATTCCTGAGGTGGAGTTTTCAGAGAGGTGCCAGAACAGGTCTGTTGAGCTGCACTGAGAGATGTCTGGTTGCACTGGAGGTATTCTTGATTTATGATGACATACCTCAACTGAGAATTGGACTTTGATCAGCTGAGTCAAAACCCCGAAAAGAAGCCATGAGTTCAGAATATCTCAGGCTAGAAGATTTGAAACTGTATTTCAATCATAGTTGAAGTGGAAGGAGTACATTGTATCCACCACTAGAATTCTTCTTGCAAAAAACCAAAAATCCTCTAGCAGTATCATTAACTGTTGGATGAGCTGCAGTTTCCTGGGAAGGCCCTAATGATTGTGCCAGCCAGGAAATTTGCCTAAGTGACTTCGGTCATTCCTCACAATGTCACTTCCCAACATACGATACATACAGTTCTGCCAGATCTTGGGATATTTGAACCTGACACTGTTCTGCTGCTCTGTCTCTGACTATTCAGGAACTGGGATATGCTGAAATCACTTTAACACAGCAAGCATCCAAAATCCTAGGGAAATGGGGTTTCCCCAGCTTCCCTTTCCTGCTTGCTGCGTTCTTCACCCTAGATATCTTGACAGGCAGCAAATACTGTAAGGACCCTCAGACTATGCACTAGTACGAAATCCTATAGGGCTGGAGGCCCTTTAATCAACCTCTCACTTGCATCCACCATCCTGTCTGCATCATGTGGAAGAAAACTTTAAAATAGGAATTAAAACTCAACAAACTCACATTCAATTAATATTATTCATATTATTAATACTTGCTGTTGCGGGACTTATCAGGAGATAATTGACCTTGTCAGTGTTATGCGCCCTCTGTATTACTGTTAGATCCTTCCACTCCCCTCATGCTTAATTATAACCTGATAAAGCCAAAAGGAAGTTTACTTTCCCCTTCCCTGCCTTAACCATAGAATGTCAAAGAAAAGGGAGAGGGGAGGGAGGAGGAGGGATGGATCTCCTAAAACATGTAATCTGCTCAATTAATAAAGTGAATCTAACGGCGTTGTTCCCTGGGGCCTGACAAATGCACCTGTCACCATCACCAGACAACTGATATAAAGTACGTGTCCAGACGCTTTCCCCATCCACCACTCTCTATATATGTATTTCAAGAAAAGAAATCTCTAATTTGAGCTAATGGGGGACTGGGCTGACCTGTTTTTTATGTAAAACCCTGATTCGCTGCAACACTCATGCTGCTCAGCCGGCAAAAGTTAGCACAGCAAATGCAGGATTTTTTACAAATGTATTGAACAGAAGAAGGAATATATATATAGTTAAAGAACAGACATTCTTTCCCCCATCTGCTGGCTTTTTAACTACGATTTCGTACATCAGCCTTGACCTGTCATTCCAGCAGATTTAAGACTCGGGTGATTGGAACATTGATAAGGAAGTGATGCAGGTACTCCTGTGTGTGCAAACTGGTGGCTGTGCCCTGGTGATTAGAGAGGAGATGAAAACATTCAGTCCTCCTGCTGTCATTGACATATTCATCCCTAGACGCAATGGCTAACTTCATCTCCCCGAAGATCCCTTTAAACAGTCGACACAGGGATTGAGTGGTACATACAGGATGAAGAAAGCCTTCTGCCCTTTGGATTTCACCTTGTGTGACCTTCAGCGCAGCCATTTAACCCCTTGGGTGAGCCAATATATGTTTTCCAGACTGAAAAGGGGCAGAGTAGTCCCATAAAGAACTGACTTACCTGTGTCTTTGTATGACTGTCTCCCTGAGCAGGAATCAGAGCTGTAAGGAGAGCATTTTGCAAATGAGATGTTAGTATCTAGCTACCTATTTAATAAACAAGGTATCCATGGAGATGAAAAAATGTCTACTCTAAGTCTTAAGTTTTTTCTTCTTGGGCCCTACAACACAGCTCCTTCTCTAAGATTGTTACCATGGGTTTGGATTTACCTCTTACAGCTGGCCAGGAATGTTTCGTTGTAGGTGTGATATTTGACTCGCTGTGCCAGTGCTCAGTACTGGCTGTATTTTCGGTGAAGCCAACTATTCCTTTTCTTTCTTGTTTTTCCTTTGGTGTTTGCAGTGCAGTAGGAGTTGGGGATCAATGACAAGCTCCTCCAATATTTTTTTTTTGCTTCTTTCTAGGGGTCTGGCTACTTTGCCCTTTGAAACAGCTGAGTACTTTTGCCTTTGGACTGAGTGAAGGAGGAAGCTCTTCTGTCTCTGTATTTGGGAGCTTCGTGGCTGTAGCTTGCACTGCAGAGATGCCTACAAAATGTCATGTTTGGCGTTTGCCTTTTTGCCACATGGGATGACAGCTTCAGAAGGAATTTCGTGGATAGTCCTACTGGGTTTATCCTAAATTTTTTTTCTGAAAGATGCCTTAGGTGAAGTACTTTACAGATTCATCACATTGCTCAGACAGCAGGGCCTGCAATTCAATGACAAATTTTAGAAGTGGGCTCAGTTCACTTTAAAATGAGTTAGCTTCTGTCAATGGAGGTTTTATATATCCGTGTTTATATGATCAAGTGGGTTAATCGGTTTTGATACAGAATTCATGATTTCTGTAGAATTCTTTAAGAA
The DNA here is from genome assembly GCF_000699105.1 of Pygoscelis adeliae. Taxonomy (NCBI): domain Eukaryota; kingdom Metazoa; phylum Chordata; class Aves; order Sphenisciformes; family Spheniscidae; genus Pygoscelis; species Pygoscelis adeliae. Next base: position 2,160,795 of record NW_008825501.1, read on the forward strand.
AGGTGAAAACAAAATTGGAGGTATGAGGCCATCATTCTAGTCAACTGTCCACTGATTTTAATACAACTATTCTCATACTTATATTAGACATACTCTCACAGATTTTAGTGAATCAAATTCTGCAAAGTATGTAGATGATTTTTTTTAATTTTCTTTTACATTTTCTATTAAAATTAGGCAACTATATAACATGCATAATGCCTATTTGTGCAAGCAAACCTGGAAGTCCTAGTACTTCTACTGCTTTCAGGTAGCAAGATGAAACTGAAGATATATTTGCCTACATTCACATGAGAGCATAGATTAGACACGGTAAACAGACTCCAACATTTTTTTCTATCTGAAACCAATGAAAGCAGAATAAGTCCCAGATATAATGAGCGTAACTACAAGTAAAGGAAAATCCAATGTAAGGTTCCTGCTGTTCTTCTACTGCAAGGGTGTCATTACCTATTTCTTCTCCCATTCTTTCCACGCAGGATCATATCAGTTTCTGTGTTTCCATATTCTAATTTCAGACTTGTTTTCTTTACAGCGATGTGCCAGTCTGAGCACCCAGACTGAGAAGACTGGATAAATAAAGAGCACAAATGCTTTCATCTTGTTAAGCTTCAAGCTGGTTATGCAATCTCACAGTACCATAAAATGTAACCTTTCAGTATCTGGCTTAAATACTTTTAATGTGTCCTGAGGTGATCACTGGGCCAAGGAAGAATGGAATAACATTCAAAGCAGGAGTCCTTTGGTCACATTCCCAGCATAAGTTGTCCTGAACATCATCTCATAGGAGCTTGTTCCTGAGCTGAGGCTGCTGAAGATCCTCTCCTAAACCAGGTCTATCTGACCTGAACACCAAAGGAATCTGCATGGTTTCGGAGGTGGAACCGGATTTTGTACCACTGTCATGCCCCAAAATGATGGCTGGTTCAGGCTCTACCACAGACCATATGAAAGCCCAAATGTAAAACACCTTTTAATGAAAAAGGCCCAAAGCTGGATTTAAGTTACAGATAGAATATATATACATGTACTTCACTGGCAAATAGGCAGGAAGCTATGGGAACTTTCAATCAGAAAGTTAACATTTGATCTGGGTTCAACCCAAACTTTTTATATGCCTTTGTCTCTGCCTTCCTCCCCAGTGACAGTAATCCTTAAAAAGTAAATTTATGCCTTAAGAGCATGAAGCAGCTTGAGATATTATGAAATCTAGAGTACTGCAGTAGGGTAAGCTCTTCTGTGCCTTGTGAAGACAAAGGAACTAATGCTTAAAGTGCTTGCATTGATTGCAAGGCACTTTGGTTTTTTCCCCTGTCTTTGCTACTAGATTTTCTTCCTGCCCAATTTTGCCAAGTCACTTGAATTTGTGTGTTAAATTTAAAACAGAAAGAGTGACACTGTCCCACCTCACAGCGATAGAGGGGATGATATTTAGGTTCTTTAGTATAAGAGTGGCAAAGGTACCCTAGACAGCTGAATGGTAAATTGAAGAAATATCATTAATAAGCCCCAATGAATTAACAACTAGCCCATAAGCCAGTACCTTTGTGTCCTCTATATCAAATTCACCATGCATAATCCTTTCTTATGCTGAGCTCTGCTGATAAAGGAAGGATTCGTTAAAAATTATGTAGCGCTATTCATTATGGAAGCCATACAGGGCTCCTGCTTGTCAGCAGAGGTTTCAAGAACCAGTCTGAAGACTTTTAAAAAAATATAAAAAATCCCTTAGTTTAAAAGGGGGGGGGGGTGTGTGTGAGAACATTTTTCTACACTTCAGTAGGAGCTTTAAGAAACCAGTTTGGTTTTCAATAGTGTCCCTGTGAATAGAAGCCAGATGGTCTTTAAACCAGTATTTCCCCCACCATTTTAGGCATGAAAGCCACTACTCTGATGGAGCTGCAAGGAGGAGAGATAGGGATGGCAGGATACAGGCAGCACACAAAGGAGAAATAAGAAATCCTTTAAACGGGGAATGAAACACACTGTTTGACAGCTAGAAAAGGGGGGAGTGTCAGGAAGTTAAAAGGGCAGGCTCCATAGGGGTAAGCAGAAATAATGGAGTGTAGAGTAACGGGATGTGAAGGGGTTATAATGATCATGGTAGCCAAGTGTGTAATTTGCAGTGAATAATTGATCCAGTGCCTTTATCTTTTTTATTTTTTTTACTGTTTCTCATCAAGAAGATCACAATTTTCTTGCATCTGTTCCGTCCTGATGATTCAGTGAGTGATTTCTGCAATTGAAGCTTGGTCTGTATACTGAACACAAGCAAAATTCATTGTGAATATACAATATCAGAAATCCTAGTTCAGTTTTGATGGAACGCATAAATCATATGGTATTTTGTATTTTCTCTAATTAGTGAGTGTAACTCTAACAATTGCTGTGACATTTCTCCCAATTATGTATTCAGAATATGTTTTTCATGAATATTCTTTTAAAATGGACTTTCTCTCCAAATGCTTATGACAGTAAACTCATTGGCAAGAATATTACTGCAGTTTTTGACAATCTAGGGACTTAAAATTCCATAGTACTTTTTTGTTAAAGGGGAATAGATGACATGAGAGACCAGCCCCAATTCCAGCATATATACGTACTCTCCCCACATGAAAATATCTGATATGGTTTTCATTAAATGAAATAGGTCTCCAAGCCTCTGCTTGCCTCTCACTGTAGAGACACTGGTGTATGTGTGACTGAACATAAATGTGCAGATTTCTCAGATATGAGATGGGCTGAAAATACCTCCAAACCAGAAAGTCCCAACTGCCTATCATGGAAGCTAGAGGGAGAATTACACGCTCAATAAGTTAGTAAATGTTTGCTTGGTATGCTAGGAAGACAATCTTAGTGCATTATATTGGAACAATAAAAAAAAAAAAATTACAAGTGTGGTTTAATTTCATGAAAAAATCCCAAAATTCCAGAGGGTAGAGTTCAGTCTAGTGAGACCCATAGAAAGGACAGGAATGTAATTAACACACAAACAACATCACTCAGTGATCAAAACAACAGACAGCACAGGAGGAACGATGGTGACAGGAGTCTGGAGCAAGGAAGACTTACCCTTGGCAGAAGAGGATCAGGTTAGAGAATACTTAAGCAAACTAAGCAAACATAAATCCATGGGCCTTGATACAGTGCACCCACAAGTGCTGAGGGACCTGGATTATGTTGTTGTGAGGCCTCTCAATAATCATTGAATGATCATGGCAATTGGGAGAGATGCTTGAGGATTAGAGGAAAGCAGGGTCACTCCTATCTTCAAAAAGGGCAAGGAGGAGGGCCTGCAGCATTATAGATGGTCAGCCAGTCCTTCTTCACAAGGTGATGGATTAGTTAATAGTGGAAACCCTTTCCAGGCACATGAAAGGCAAGAAAGACAACAGGATTAGTCGGCATGGACTCACCAAGGGGGGTGCATGCTTGACCCATGTGACAACCTTCTCTGGTGAAATGACTGGCTTGGTAGATGAGGGAAGAGCAGTCGACATTGTCTACCATGACTTCTATAACGTTTTGAAAACTGTCTCTCATAGGATCTTCACAGAGAAGCTGATGAAGAATGGGCTAGATGAACAGCCAATGAGCTGGATTGAAAAGCGGCTGAACAGCCAGGCCTAGAGGATGGTGATCAGTGGCACAAAGTCTAGTTAGAAGCCAGTCACTAGGGGTGTATGACAGGGGTAGATCTTCATTATGTATCTAGATGATAGGGCAGAAAATGTAAAACACTGGGAGGAGTGGCTGATACACCAGAGAGACATGCAGCCATCCAGAGGGACCTTGACAAGCTGGAGAAATGTGTGTCAGGAAACACATGAAGTTTCAGAAAAGGGAATTGCAGAGTCCAGCACCTGGGGAGCAATAAACCCATGCACCAAAAAATTCTGGGTGATAAGTGACAGGACAGCAACTTTGCAGAAATGTCTCCAAGGGAACGGTTGGAAACCAAAAAGACTATGAGCGGGCAATGTGCCCTTGGGCAAAGAGGCTAGAGAAAAGAAAAGAATAGAATAGAAGACGGAGCCAGACTCTTTGCAGTGGTGTCCCGTGACAGAACGAGAGGCAATGGACACAAACTGGAACGCAGGAGGTTACTCCTGGAGATCAGGAAGCACTTCTTTTCAGTGAGAGTGACCAAGCACCCACCCTCCTTGAGCAGGGGCTTGCACAAGGTGACCTCCAGAGAGCCCTTCTAACCTCAGGCCTTCTGGGATCTCTGGCTGGGGCTTTCCCACAGTGCTGCAAGGGGCGAGTCCTTCTCTGAGGGCCTCTGGAGGAGCCAAGTCAGGGCACTCTTTCTGCACCAAGGAGGTCACCAGGGTTCCCCCGCCTGCCTTGCTGCGCTGCCCGTTGCCGGGCCTTTGTGCTCAGGGGCACGAGAACCCTCATCACAGCACCTGTCCAGCCTGAGGTTAAACCGCCCCCACAAGACCACAAGAAGATGGCAAACACCCGACAAAGCAGGCTTTTCCCCCTTTGGGCCGCCTGCCTCCCTGGCTGAGCAGCAGCTGGGGGGAAGCCCCAGAGACCCCTGTGATGTCACCTGGCAGCAGCTGTGACTGCCCCGACCTCACTGCTCGTCAGCAGCCACGCAGGCTCTGTCCCGGCGTGTTTGGTCCAGGGCTCCTGCGAGTTCACACGCGTGGCGTGCAAGCTCCAACAGGGCTCTGGTCTTGCCCTTGGAGGGGTGCCTTTGAGGAGAGTCTTGGCTGGTGGGGGTGCCGTGGTCCTGCCCGGCGGCTGTCCCAGGGCTGTGGGCACGAGGAGGGTGCCAGGGCCCTTGGCACCGCTGAAGCCACCCAGCCGGTTCCTGCGCCTTCCCTGAGCACCTCCTGCAGGTACCCTGTGCTAGCTCAACTGGTGGTGGTTGTCTGGGAGAGAGCGCAGGGCTCTGGGGGGTCTTGGTCTGGGGGGCAGCCTGCCAGGGCGAGCCGAGGCAGGTGTGGAGGGG
>NW_008825501.1:2172304-2175292 GCF_000699105.1 Pygoscelis adeliae
GGCCCGGGAGCAGAGCGCCTCTGCAGGGAGGGCCACCCCCAGGCAGATGCAGCGGGCAGGGCAGCCGCAGGCAGCGGCAGATGCCCCGTGCCCCATCTGCCTGGGCACCATGCGCAACGCAGCCTGCGTGCCCGTATGCTTCCACCGCTTCTGCTTTGGCTGCATCCGGCAGTGGGCCAGCAGGAGAGCTACGTGCCCGCTCTGCAGGCAGCCTTTCGACCGTGTCCTGCACACGGTGAGAGCGGACGATGACTACCGGGAGTATGTCGTCGGCCCGTCCGCCCACGGGCAGAGGAGCGCGGCCAGGAACAGGGTGCGGAGCAGATCCCCGCAGCGGCGCTACTACCTGCGCCGACGGCCCACCAACAGCGGCCCCGCAGCGGGGAGAAGGGGGCCTGAGGGGAGGGACGGAGCCGCGAGGGGGGATGCAGCTCCAGGGCCCTCCAACGCCCCTGCCCAGCAGGCTGCAGGGGAGCGCCCAGCCAGCCCCGCCGACGGACCCTACCTCCGCATCGGCCTGGTGCTGGTGGTGCGACCTGTGCCTATTGGGCTCCCCGGCAGGAGAGACCAATAAGCATCGGGAGCCTTCCCAGCACCGGGGCAGGCCGGTCCAAGCCCCTTGACCAGCAGCGGGGCTGCGGGTGCTGAAGACCTGCTCATTCAAGGGCCACGAGAGCCGTGTCCCTGCTGGGTCCTCCTGCTGGTGCCTCCACACCCCAGCTGAGTCTGGTCCATCAGTGGCCCAGCTCCTCTCACTCCCAAGGCCGGGCACGTGCCAAAGCAGCTCTGCAGAAGCGGCCCCAGGGCCCTCGGGAACAGCGAGCTGCACAGCACCGGGAAGAACTTGTGGCGGCTCCGTCTTTGCAGATGCTCAGAAGACTTCTCGACATGGTCCTGAGCAACCTGCTTTACGTCGCCCATCTTGAGCAGGGGCGTGGGACAAGAAGACACCCAGAGGACCCTTCCAGCATCCATCGCTCTGTGCTGGTTCTTGTTTGTTTGTTTGTTTGTTTTTTAAACGGGTTACTAAAAGTATTTCTAAAGAGAGACAAGATGTGCCAATGGTGATAAGAAGTCATGTATTAAAACCAGGAGATTTGAAGAAGCTTTCCCCAAGAGATAACACTTTCCCAAGCTCTTCTTATAGCTTGGCTTCAGTTGAAGTGGAGTTCCTGGTCACTACGGCTGTTTTACTGTGGGGGATGTCGCTGTCTAAGCACGAAAGGGATCCTATCCATATTGTGGACAGCACTCCATTGAGCGCTCTGAGATCCTTTGGCAGGTCTGACAGAGGCCTCTGCTTCCTCCCGCATGGAGCTGGAGCCATCCCATTGCCCCGCCTTTGGGCCTTCCCCGAGACGGCCCGCGATGAGCCTTGCACATTTCCACAGGCCTCTGAACAGCATCCCCTCGTAACGTCTGGGCACGTCCAAAGGCTCTTGCCCTGCATCCCGCCCGGACTCCCCCAGCCCTGGAGGCAGTGACCCCATGCATGCAGCCTGCAAGGCCCCCGCGCAGCGTTTTTGCAGCTGAGCCTTCGCAGCCCTGCAGAAAAGGCCCTGGGGGTCCTGGTGGGCACCCAGTTGTGCCAGCAGTGTGCCCTCGATCCAAAGAAGGCTCATGGTGTCATGGGATGCATGAGGAGGACCGTAGGAGTGCAGGTCGAGGGACGTAATCCTTCCCTCTACTCAGCACTGGTGAGACCACACCTGGAGTACTGTGGCCAGTGCTGGGCTCCCCAGTACAAGAGACACACGGGCGTACTGGAGAGAGTCCGGCGAAGGGCCACGAAGATGGCGAGAGGGCTGGAGCATCTCCCATCGGAGGAAAGGCTGAGAGTGCTACTACTGTTCAGACTAGAGAATGGAGTGGAATGGAATGGAATGGAGTGGAATAGAGTGGAGTGGAATGGAGTGGAGTGGAGTGGAATAGTTCAGTCAGAAGGGACCTACAAGGATCCTCTAGTCCCACTGCATGACCACTTCAGAAAGAAGAGAAGGCTCTGGGGGGAACTTGTCAGTGTGCATAAATGCTGGAAGGGAGGGGCAAAGAAGACGGAGCCAGACTCTTGGCAGTGGTGTCCCGTGACAGAACGAGAGGCAATGGACACAAACTGGAACGCAGGAGGTTACTCCTGGAGATCAGGAAGCACTTCTTTTCAGTGAGAGTGACCAAGCACCCACCCTCCTTGAGCAGGGGCTTGCACAAGGTGACCTCCAGAGAGCCCTTCTAACCTCAGGCCTTCTGGGATCTCTGGCTGGGGCTTTCCCACAGTGCTGCAAGGGGCGAGTCCTTCTCTGAGGGCCTCTGGAGGAGCCAAGTCAGGGCACTCTTTCTGCACCAAGGAGGTCACCAGGGTTCCCCCGCCTGCCTTGCTGCGCTGCCCGTTGCCGGGCCTTTGTGCTCAGGGGCACGAGAACCCTCATCACAGCACCTGTCCAGCCTGAGGTTAAACCGCCCCCACAAGACCACAAGAAGATGGCAAACACCCGACAAAGCAGGCTTTTCCCCCTTTGGGCCGCCTGCCTCCCTGGCTGAGCAGCAGCTGGGGGGAAGCCCCAGAGACCCCTGTGATGTCACCTGGCAGCAGCTGTGACTGCCCCGACCTCACTGCTCGTCAGCAGCCACGCAGGCTCTGTCCCGGCGTGTTTGGTCCAGGGCTCCTGCGAGTTCACACGCGTGGCGTGCAAGCTCCAACAGGGCTCTGGTCTTGCCCTTGGAGGGGTGCCTTTGAGGAGAGTCTTGGCTGGTGGGGGTGCCGTGGTCCTGCCCGGCGGCTGTCCCAGGGCTGTGGGCACGAGGAGGGTGCCAGGGCCCTTGGCACCGCTGAAGCCACCCAGCCGGTTCCTGCGCCTTCCCTGAGCACCTCCTGCAGGTACCCTGTGCTAGCTCAACTGGTGGTGGTTGTCTGGGAGAGAGCGCAGGGCTCTGGGGGGTCTTGGTCTGGGGGGCAGCCTGCCAGGGCGAGCCGAGGCAGGTGTGGAGGGG
>NW_008825501.1:2178056-2180184 GCF_000699105.1 Pygoscelis adeliae
ACATGAGCCGACAGTGTGCCCAGGCGGCCAAGAAGGCCAACGGCATCCTGGCCTGTATCAGAAATAGTGTGGCCAGCAGGAGCAGGGAAGTGATAGTGCCCCTGTACTCAGCACTGGTGCGGCCGCACCTCGAATACTGTGTTCAGTTTTGGGCCCCTCACTACAAGAAGGACGTTGAGATGTTGGAGCGTGTCCAGAGAAGGGCAACGAGGCTGGTGAGGGGTCTGGAGCACAAGTCTTCTGAGGAGCGGATGAGGGAACTGGGGTTGTTTAGCTTGGATAAAAGGAGGCTGAGGGGAGACCTCATCGCTCTCTACAACTACCTGAAAGGAGGCTGTAGCGAGGTGGGTGTTGGTCTCTTCTCCCAAGTAACTAGCGATAGGACGAGAGGAAATGGCCTCAAGTTGTGCCAGGGGAGGTTTAGATTGGGTGTGAGGAAAAATGTCTTTACTGAAAGAGTGGTTAAACATTAGAAGAAGCTGCCCAGGGAAGTGGTTGAGTCACCATCCCTGGAAGTATTTAAAAGACGTGTAGATGAGGCGCTTAGGGACATGGTTTAGTAGGCATGGTGGTGTTGGGTTGACGGTTGGACTCGATGATCTTGGAGGTCTCTTCCAACCTTAATGATTCTATGAATCTATGATTCTAACAGTCTGAATTTTAAAGGACTTCTAGAAATCCTTCAGTATAAGCTCTTGGTATTCACATGTCCAGCTTTCTTTTTAGAGCATGTTGTTCTAGGCCTTGTTTTTTTGTTGTGACCATCTTCAAGGATGCAGATACCCAGCCTTTCTGAGAACTTGTTTTGACTACCATGTCTGTACAAAAAAAATATTCTTTTTTTCATATTTTCTCCAATCTGCAAATTTATCCATTGACTCTGATCCTTTCCCTGCGTACCTCCAGGAAGACTCTGCTCCATTTTGTCTTTTATCTTCCTGTAGGCATTTGAAGACAGTAACATGATGCCTGCTCTTTTTTTGCCTGAAAAAACTCCTCTCCTCATATGTCATGCACTCCTCCATTTTACTGTCCCTTTGCAATGCTTTCACTGCTTTCCCCTCCTCTGCTAAGCCAGCATCTTATATAGGCGATGAGTTTATCAGACATGATTTGACCGTGATGCTGGTTATTCCTAGTTGCCTCTTGGTCTTCTTGTGCCTTGACAGGGCTTCCAAGTTTATTTGCTCCATCGTCTTCATGAACACTGAAGTAAGACTGGCTGGGCTGTAGTTTCCTAGATCGATTTCAGTTTTTGCCCTTCTTCCAAGTGGTTTTGATGTTTGCCTTTTTTCAGTCCTCAGAAACCTGCCCTGAACACCATAACCTTTTGAAAATACCTTAAAATGACTTTTTCCAGCTTTCTCAGGACCTCCAGGTATGTCCCATCTGCTTCCACGGATCTGTGTATATCTTATTTGCCTAAGTGATTCCCAACTTGATTTTTCTGTATAGCGTATAGCATATAGTATTACAATCCTTTGAACTCTGCTGCTAGGCATGGGATCAGCGTCCATGAGATCTCACTACTGGTTCCCTGAACAAGCCAAAGTCTGCTCTCCTGAAGGCAAGAGTCATTCATTATTCTGCTAGTTGCTTTCCTCATTGTCCTCAGGAACTTTACCTTCACTATTTCATCTCAATGAAGTTATGCACAAACGTGGAAATAAGATTTGAGGCTAGGTACAGAGCTGGCCATATGACTTTGTCTGGAGGAAATTTTGGAAATTAAGTACACTCTTAACACTGGTAAAAAGCATACAAAATTTTCTGATGGAGTTTGATGAATATTATTTTCCCCAACCAAATAATGTTAACTTACTCTGTTATTATTTTTAACTTGAACTAACAAATATGAAATTGAAACAAATATTTACCATACAGAGCTTAGAATTCAGGTATCCACAAGTAACTCAAGAGGTATTTAAGATTACCACATTAAAAACTATGTTATTTCTTCAATATAATTTAGCCATTTCAAAGATGGTGTGTGGAAAGAAATAGATCTAGTCTTGGTAAAAGGCCTGCAGATAAGAAAAGGCAGATATGTACACGATAAGACAGATATGTCAAGTCTCACCTGCAGAGAAGTGAGACTCATCTAATTGCCTCCTGTATCACTCTCTTT
>NW_008825501.1:2180204-2225633 GCF_000699105.1 Pygoscelis adeliae
GTATTTCACTCATTTTCAGCACAGCATCAGAACCTTCCTTGTGGTCCATGACCATTACATGCCAGATGTGGCTGGGCAGCAACAGCCTCACTTGGGATCAGGTGATGCCTGTGTCTCATTCCTGAGGTCGTGAAGCAGGAGAGAGGACAGAGACTGCAGTGCCATCTAGTACCGCAATTCATCCCGTATGGCCAATCTCCTTTATTAAGAGGCAATTTACCAGAGAGACGACTTTCCCAGAACTGTGGGATTTATACAGCTTACTTCTCTACGGGTTCTCTACTGTCTACAAAAATGTGAAGTCATATTCAGTGGCACTTCTATAGGGCTTTTGTTTTTTCTATCCAGACATTTATTTTCTGTGAAATTCTAGGAATTAATTTTTAGGCCTAGCTTTCCTTATCAATTTTACTTGAAAATGGCAAGCATATCAAAAGCTTTTGGGAGGGATATGGGGGGAAAATCATATAAATATAGGAATCATAATTGCAAATTCCTTCTTTCTTGAGGAAACCATTTTCTATATATTTAAAAAAATAAAAAAGGAAAAACAGAAAAACAGAACATGGAGTGACAAAAGCACCATAGAAGAGGAACGTACCTGGAGCTGTAACGTTATCACATCCAAAGCCTTTCAGAATTTAAAGAAAAAAAAAAACCCAGACATATTTGCAGCAATTTGAATTTGATTCTTCATAGACTATGTAGCCACCTGCTATGTAATCCCAGTAATGTAGATAAGTAGGCATATTAGACTGGAACAATGTGGCCAAATGTTGCAAATACTAACATCATTCTGAGCAATATTAAAATGCAGATAGCTGGTAAAAATAATATCTAAGTTACAGCTTGCAGTCATTGATAAACCAGTGTACTGGTTCTCCTGAGATACAGGGCAAGGCAAGCCAAGCGAGAGAACTGAAGCCTGTAGCACATCGTACTCTCTCTTGTATGAGGAACGCAGTCACCATAAGCTGCATGCAGTATTCTCAGAGAATATAAGGACAACTTTTCAAAGAGAGAAAGAGACATTTATAAGGAAAGCCAAAGTTTTAAACAGATTTGCATGTGCTGCCTATAAGATTATTGAAACAGAGAGCTCCATAATCCTGCAGGACCACAATGGAATAAATTGATGACCTGATATCAGCTGATGACCTGAGACCAAATGGGCCAACATTTTCTCCAGGTGAAACTTGCAGCAGCATTTTAAAGGGGGAGGGGGGGGAGTAAATGAGAATCCATAATTATCCCAAACCAATTAAGACCATGAAATACATTAATTGTTCATTAATATTTACAACATGGTACCTGTTTTTTCCAAGACAAAAGAATGCAATACTTGAGATATTTGTATGCAAAGAAATACATAAAACCACCTGGCAAATTTTGCCACAATTTTAGAATTCTGGTTAAGAAGTGTTTCAAGATTTACTGATATGTGCATGAGAGCAGTGCCTCCTACAGCTGAGCGCTAGTGACACTTCCTATATTGAATATATGTCTACCAAGTTGATTGTTCTAGTCATCAAGTAAGGACTCCAGTTTGACCTTGAAAAATGGAGACTATTAAAGTAATACAAAGATTCTGGGATATGAAGGCAGTCTACTGAATATTTACAGAGTTTACCAGCTGTCTTTTTAGAATTTCTGTACAGCTAGTAGAGGGATGCTATTTGGTTGAAGAAAGGATAAATTCAGATGAAGTCAAGAAGTTTGCCTTTTAGCTATTATGTAGGCTGTTTCATAATTTATATAATTTTCTTCAAATAGTCCTTACAACAAAGATTCATTCTACTTTAATAAACAGGGAATTACATAATTTTATTACTCAGCATGTTGTAAAAGATATAATATTTCTTCCCTTTACTCTGAGCTTGCCTAATTTCCAAAAAAACCCCAAACTTCAAAGCTGGAACCAATCAGTGAAAATTACTGGATTTGAACTGCTACAGGATATATTCTGCCTTTGCAAGCACGTCTCTTTTGCCTTTATATCTGTGTTTGATTTGTTCTTGTAGTAGGCCAGAAGTCCATGCCACCCACAGGAGTACTAAACCTTTTTAAGAAGTGCTGTGTGACTTAACTCTATATTCAATTCACTTCCTACAGCAAATATAATTTTCAAAACACAGATGAATAAACAGACTGGTGAATTTTCCCCTCCTTTTCAAATAATGATAGAAATGGGAGGAGACATGTGAGGTCCTAAAGTGCTCTGCTATGGCAAATAATATGTAGTATGAACTCCTTCACTTTCCATATTAAAATAGATCAGGATTTTTTGCTCCCAGGTCTCTGGTTGGTAGGTTTGTGCAGAACAGTTTCTCTAATGAGTGAGAATATTCTTCCACTTTCTAGTTTAAATTTATTTTCAGCACTTTATACCCATTTTCTCTTGTGCAAACATTGCCCGTTAGCTTAAATAGGCCCTTTCCTTCTCTCATGTTCCCATTAAAACTTCCCTGATGTTATTTTAGACAGCAATCAAATCCCCTCTCATATCCCTTTCATTTTGAAAGGCTCAACAAACCAAGCTTTCTAGACTGCTAAAAAAGCTTCTCCATTCCCTTGACCTTCTAAGTAGCCCTTTTCTGCATTTATTCCACTTTGCGTTTTATAACTGGGATTTCATAGTTCATTTATATTAAAACTTTACATGGAATTGGCAAATATACATATGAATTTCTTGTTCCTTCATTTAAAGGGAAGAACAACGTTGAAGGTTAGAAAATAGTCCATTGGTAGAGTTCTTGATCTTTCTGATCTCTGCTTGTGACAAGCTGTATTTTTGGAACAGGTTTGTTTGGTTTTTTTTGTTATGGAAGAATTTTAATTTGGTTTAAAATGAAGGGAAATTATATGCTGGTTATGAGAAACACAGGGATGACCTCTACAGACTGAACTTCAAGTGCATATTTACCTAAAAATTTGGTATGGAAATTTGATGACTGAGCAATTCCATTCCTCTCCCCTCCTCCCAAACCACCTCTAGCATCAGTGAATTTTATCCTCTTATTTGAAAGTACTGTTGGGTGTATTGCTGTTCTTCTAAATAAGCATAAGACCGGTTACCAGATCCAATAAATGTGTCATGGACAATGCTATGACTTCTCAACCTCACACATGCATGGATAGCATAGGACTCTCAGTGAGACAGCACCAATCAGGAGCTTCCGCCAGGTTGAACAGAGTGTGTTATATCAAGTGAGGAACATTATTGTCAAGAAATTACCACCTCAGCATTGACATAAATGTTGACAGCACCGTTTCCACTGATAGTGGTATCAGAGCAGATTATGATTCACACAGGACTGCCCAAAGAGTGATGATTTAGATGAAACGCTCTCAAATAAGAAAAAATTCTGAAAGGAAAACTGCAGATGACAAGGATTTTATCAGGCCACTGCTGAGATGGAGCACACTTTCTCTTCTGTTCTCAGAAGCATTCTGCCTGTAGAGATAAACTAACCATAATGAAATCTCTTTCTCCACCCATTCCTTTCTTGATGGCAGTGAAAGGCATGATAGTAGGGCATGATAAATCCTGGATGGTGACTAAGGGTGTGCAACTGCAAAAAATGTCATCTTTCAAATATGTTTCTACAAAGCTTTGAAGAACTCGGGGCCAAATCTGTTAATAGTGTGACCCAGTAAAGAGATTTGAGGAATTAGCATGGCCCATAATTTCCAAATGCAACATTTGGAGTTTTTCAGTCTGATAAAGTGGACATGTCAAACAGTCAGAATTTACTGCAGTCTAGATTGCAAGGTGGGTTTTTTTGTGTTTGGTGTGTCCCCCCCCCCCCCCCCTCTTTTCTTTTTCTTTACCCCTGCTTCTCCTATTTCATGCATATTCAGAACTGTCACTGTCTCACTTTCTCTCATTCCTGGATTAAAAATAAAAAGAAAAGGAACATGTTCATATATAGCGTATATAAGCAATAAAGTAAACAGGGATCACTTCAGCCTGTAATCCATGAGGACAAATGAAGTAAACATTTAAGAGCACGCAAGAATGCTGCAGATGGGGTGAGAAGAAGAATATCATGCATATTCAGAACTGTCACTGTCTCACTTTCTCTCATTCCTGGATTAAAAATAAAAAGAAAAGGAACATGTTCATATATAGCGTATATAAGCAATAAAGTAAACAGGGATCACTTCAGCCTGTAATCCATGAGGACAAATGAAGTAAACATTTAAGAGCACGCAAGAATGCTGCAGATGGGGTGAGAAGAAGAATATTGAGCTGAAACAGTGTAGGAGGATGTGGCAGTCATAGTGATACTGCTATATCAGTGATAGTCTGACAATGTAAATTAGTGAATTTTTGTAAAGAGAAGCAATATCTCTTAACAAACCTTTTAATATAATTGGAAGAAAATTACACTTTTTTGGTGACGGAAACCTTTTTTTTTCCTCTGAAATTTGGGATAGAAACAGTAATTTGGAAATCTAAACAGAATTTGACAGAAAAGGTAGTTGATATCTGGGAAAAAAAAGGTGCGATGATAATAATCAAACTGCAGTCTAACCAGGGACACCAGGCACAGTGATTTTCCTGCTCTGAAAAATTTTTGAACAGTTTCTTTAAAGCTACAAGTGGTGAAGAACTCTCTGAGTCATAGACTAGCAGAAAGCTCTGTTGCAAATAAGCTTATTGTGAGACATTGGGTCTACATAGGTGTGCAGAAGTCCAATTTTGAGGGTTGATTAACATGACTGTCACTGCTTGATATTTGCTCTGGGGTCACAACAGAAGGTAAAATGCTTGTATAATTGTAAGAATGACATGTAGAATATACAGTTGAAGAATGATGTTATAATGTGCATTTTCTGACATTTGGACCTATGTTGTGTCCCATAAAAAGACTTGTTCTTGACACTGACCAGTAGACTTCTTAATCTGGTGATACCAGGAAGGCAGAGATTGACTACTGGCCCTATGGCTTATTATATTGATGAATTTACAGTGTATTTAACAGAAATGAAAAATTTGCTGGAAAGATAAACGGAAGAATTCACTAAAATTTTTCAGAAGTGGAACTAAATCTGGTTTTGTTTAAAGGGGAGTATTTGGTAGCATTCCTCACTTCAGTTTTTAAGAAAGGTAGAATTTGTTTTTCATTGTACTTTAACTGAATAGAGAAACTCTATAATATAGATTGAGGATGTAGAAATTGCAAGAAAGACACAGTGATACACAAATACAGGACTTTTCCCACCACAAATAAGTTTCAGCTGACCATATTCCATAGTATGATCACCCTGAAGGCAATCTCTCTCTAATACTAGTGTAGCTGGGAGTAAAATAAGAAAAACTTAGAAGCTTGATTTTAAAGATAGAATTGAAATAGGTCATATAGATTAAAGCTAACAAGTAGCCTGCACGTTTAAGCAATACAGTTTGGTATTACTCTCTACCTTTCAGTCCCTTTTCAAAATCTTAACTTCCCTTATTTGTTGCAAAATTCCATATTTTTGCATCAAATGTGCTTCCATTCTGTTAATTTGCAAACATCTAGTGGATTTTCCTGTAGGTAAAAATCAGAAGTTTAGAGCTGATTATCAATATCTTGCAAAACAGCGCCCATATATCTGTATTTTTGAATTTATGTACACAAAACTACCAATCTGTTAAATATAGCCTGATCAAATAGTTAATACTCATAATACTCAAAGATTTAAAATTTTAAATGCTCATAAGGCTATCCTGAAATCATCAGCAAGTACACTTACTGGGAAATATTCCTCTGATCGGAAAAGTGGAAGAACAGCTCTGAGTCCAGAAGACAAGTTTGCATTTAAGTTATAACTGGACAAAAACTATGATTAGGTCACTGCTTTTATCCTCAAATTTCAGATGTCCCTGGAACAGTATTAAAAAATTGTCTGACACTTATATCATGAAGATCTTTCAGTATATGTAAAAGTGTGTGTACAACCAAATTTGATCTTTTCTATTTTGCAATATTTTATGAAATGTAACTTCATTTAATTCAGTATCTTTCATTTCTACTTACACAAATTTTAACAGGTTTATGATCTCATCTTCTAATCTGCCTAGGCTGTGTTCAGTGTTCAGAGGGCCTTAATTAAGTCCCTTCATATTCTCTGGTCATGACAAGGACTAAGTCCGCTCTTTATGTAACAATTTTTAGGCTACTCAAAGTAATGTTGTTAAAAAAAAATGTGAGAGACTAATCAACTTTCCTGCCCATGTTCTTAATCACCCATATAATCCATTCTTTATTGACCAGAGATGAGGTGTTTGAGAAACTAACCTGTATCCCAAGATTTGGCCTTAAATTTTTCTTAGAGAAATAGCATTTGTCACTCAGGCCTTTAAAGAAGTAGAAAACTATTTAACAAATCTACTCACCTTTATTTCTTCTTTAAGATAAAAAAGAAAGGAAATTCCAATATAATATGTGCTGATTCCTTGCGAATGTGTAACCTGTATTTTAAAAACATTGCCTTTTTAGCAGGCTGCTTTTGGGAAGCTAGAGAGCGATGTGTAGGTTTAAGAGCAGCATAGGAGATATGGGGAGAACTTGCTGGAATGTGAATGTTGCAGCAGAGTAATTATTTTTAACATCCAGGTTTAAAGAGAAAGGCAAAATGAAGAAAAAGGTGCAAAAGTGTGTTCAGAAACATGTAAAAATGACCCCAAGTGGATCCTAGAGAGAGGAGGAAGAAAACATCAACATCAGCGTGATATTCTTCCTAGCCAAGGACTCCAGATGCTGACAACTCATTGTAATCCCCTGGCACCACCACTAGCACCACCAGAAAGAACCCGTCAAGCCTGGGACACAGAGGAGTAAGAGAAGGTTGAACATAGTAGCAGGGCAGGGGATAGAAACTAAGAAATATGTATATTACAGTTTTAATCCTCATTATTATTATTGTTTCTTTTCTGTAATAATACGATGTTGATTAACGGTGATTCTTGGATTAGACTGATAAAATTTCAACTGTACTAACAATAAAGTTGTATCTTCATGTATAAGGTATGTTTCTCCTTCGC
This sequence comes from Pygoscelis adeliae, assembly GCF_000699105.1. Taxonomy (NCBI): domain Eukaryota; kingdom Metazoa; phylum Chordata; class Aves; order Sphenisciformes; family Spheniscidae; genus Pygoscelis; species Pygoscelis adeliae. The sequence goes on from NW_008825501.1 coordinate 2,187,238, forward strand.
CCCTAAAACAAGATTTTGATTTTGACAGGGGAAGGAGAAAAAAGGGAAAGGAGAAAAAAAAAACAGAAAGGGAAAGCAGAACTGGAAAGAGAAATCAGAAGGGGAAAGTGAAAGGGAAGGAGAAGGGGAAGCAGGTTACGACATTTATTGCTAAATAAAACAAAACTGGTTTTATCAGAGATGAGGAAAAAAGGAAAGAAAAAAATATTAGCTGTGAACTGCTTTAAGTGTGCAACTACTTACACTGGAAAGAGCTTCAAGGAAGTGTCCGGCTTTATCTTCCTTCATTATGTCCTAGCACAGTGGTCAGCTTTGGAAAGACGAAAGACCTTTCCTTTCTTTTTCCAACTGACTCTAGTGGCCTGGTCTTAGGAATATTACCTACACAGCAGAGAAATTAAAATTGCTCTCTCCCTTTTTTATTATTATTTCTTTGTACAACAGAGAATTGTATGTTGGAATTTATTGCTGATACAGAAAGAGGTACAAATGACCTGTAGTAGTGGGCTGTTCTTTCAGACCTCCAAAGGCACTTGGCATTGAGTTGCAAGTATACAAAAGCCTCTATAAGGTGACTCCTGCTGTTTTTCACCACTGGGCTCTGTGGGCAGCAACACTGCAATGCAAAGGTAGATAAAGCAAAATAAAGAAGGAAGAAGATTTCATTTGGTGTAAATTGACTTTGGTGGAGCTGTGTCAGTTTACACTAAGGGAGATCTGTTCCAAGAAGTCTACAGAGCTGACCTTACCTTCTCCTCTAGGCAAACATTGCATTGACTTTGCTGAGAATCTGTTTCCAGCTGTCTGCATCTTATTTCAAGTTTGCAATACTTGGAGGGTTGTGGTTTTGTTTGTTTGGTTTCCCCCCCCCTGTTTGTTTGCATTTCTAAGCTCCAGCTCTTGGAGTAAAGTGATTACAGAAAAAAACATCACTTTTATTTATTGACTGAAGCATCATAGTACAGAGAAATGTTCTGTGATCATAATGAGGAAGTCATTACTTGAATCCCCCAAATCACGTGAAAAAAAATAATCCACATCCTTAAATATATATTCAAGTAATAAAGAAAGAAGGATGAAGGGAGGAAAGATTAGAGATTTTTTAAGCCAACACCATTTTTAGGGACATAGCTATATTTTATAGATTTATCAAGTGATTACCAAAATTTAATGGTAAGAATGTCAGATACTCCACAGTGTTACAGTGTCATTCGTTTCAGTGGATTTATAGAGATAATGTGGAAGACACAAAAAGTAAAGCTGTGTCAAGAGTTTTTATTCTAAGATGAGCTGCAACAGAATCATGCCTCCTCTTTGGCAGTAACTGGCATTATGTGTGTGTATTCACATGCATGCGTATAGATGCTGGATGCATGATTCCTCTGTGTGGCTGTCATTCATCAGACTAGCTTTTCATTCATATTACAGTATCTAAAATTCCTGAGGGGTGAGTCTTGCTGGCTTCAAATCATATCTTCCTCTCAAACCTGCACTCATTTGAATTTTAAATAAAAAAGAGAAGAAAAAGGTAGCTAATATGTATGTGTTGGGGAAACTGCAGCACACCTCTCTTTCATGCTCTAGCAGAAGCAAAGACAGTACCATGCTTACCCACCTTGTTAAATTTTTAGCTCCAAAAAAACATACACTGTCTCATCATGAGAATGGAGCAACAACTATTGTTTGGATTTCAGTAAGCACCTTGCTAGAATGATTCAATGGAGGGGAAATAAAGGAAAAAAAAATAAAGATTAAAAAGGAAATTAATCTAATTCTCATCTACCTGAATTTAAAAAAAACAAAAGTACTAAGGCAACTTTTATCAGTTTAATATCAGAACTTAACAGTGAATTAAATAAAAGCTGAATCAGAGTCAAGGAGAGAATTAATGTTTTTTTGGATAGCAGAACTAAGAACATCCATTTGCTGATTTCTGTCAGCCAGGAGTCTTGTCATGCATGATCTTTTTTTTTTTTTCCCCTGAATATTTTCAAATTCAGGCATTTTCCAGTACTCATTCCTATGGGCTGTAACTCTCACAAGATGGAGTTCTCTCCACCTCACAGCCAATATGCAGTCGTTTCAGAATTTCTGGAGCCTGTTACCGGGTCTTTCACTCTGACTTACTTTTTGGAACTAAACTTAGTTATATCTCAATTTAACTGTACATAAAATAGTTGTAAATGTGTTTATTTCTCACAGGGTTCAGAGAAGTTATTTCTTATATTTTCTCTCTCACTCACTTTTATTGTTCTTTCACTCTTACTTTATGTTTCCCTATCTATCTTATAACCAGCCATTAGAGTGAAATCCATCCTCTATTGAAGTCAACAGTAAATGTCCCCGACTTCATTATTTTATATATAGAATTATAATGTCTTCGGAAAAAACACTGTACTTTCAGTAAGATTCTGATCCATGCCACCCACTTCACCTGAAAGTTAGAAGGCCCTTAGCCAGTCAGCTTGGTTGCTTCTGTGGCTAGAAACACTTATGGAGGAGGGCTCATCCTCTCAAAAGATGTCCAAGTAATGTGGAAAGAATTTCCCTCAGGAGGTACTTATTTTTCTCCGTTGACTATGTAGGGAATATAGGCAACTAGCTTAGATGAGGCGCCTATTTTTCAGAGTGATATAGTTAGTTGAAAAGAATGGGAAGAATTCATCTCACTTAGGTTAAGACATCCAAGTTAGACATTTCAGTACGAACTAGTCAATCTAAACTCCTTTTGTAAGTGAAGGACAGATATAAGCACTTTTGCTTATTCCTCAGGGCTGTTCATTTCATCCTAAAATGGCTTATTAAAATAGGTCAGATGACTTCAGACTTCCAAAACTGAGAGATGAAGCTGACCTATATGCTCAAAAGTACTCAGCGCAAAAAGACTGATTTCAATCATATCCTATACCATCAGCATAGTGAAAATGATAAATAATCACTCTAATATTTGGTGGGAGTTTTTAGAGAAGCAGAAGAAATAATAACCTTGAATTATTCTCATTACCTGACTCATATGACAATCTTTGATTTTCCTCTGCTTCTTCATTTTACTTCCATCCTTAGAGATTGCTTGTTTAGAGATTCTTAGTTCCTTTTTCTTCTGCCGTATCTTCATCCAACAAAGCAAGCCTTGAAGTCACTGTGGATATGGTGGAGAAGTAAAACTTAGTTTCATACCTGTCCTTTTCCTGTTTCCAGACCTGTTTCCTGACACCTAAACAGACAGGTTGTGGTAATATCTCACAAATATCTAGCTAGGCAGGGAGATCATAGAATCATAGAATAGTTTGGGTTGGAAGGGACCTCTAAAGGTCATCTAGTCCAACCTCCCTGCCGTGGGCAGGGACATCTTCAACTAGATCAGGTTGCTCAGAGCCCCGTCCAGCCTGACCTGGAATGTTTCCAGGGATGGGGCATCCACCACCTCGCTGGGCAACCTGGGCCAGTGCTTCACCACCCTCAGCGTAAAACATTTCTTCCTTATATCTAGTCTAAATCTACCCCCCTTTAGTTTAAAGCCATTCCCCCTTGTCCTGTTGCAACAGGCCCTGCTAAAAAGTTTGCCGCCATCTTTTTTATAAGCCCCCTTTAAGTACTGGTAGGCTGCAAGAAGGTCTCCCCGAAGCCTTCTCTTCTCTAGGCTGAACAACCCCAACTCTCTCAGCCTTTCTTCATAGGAGAGGTGTTCCATCCCCCTGATCATTTTTGTGACCCTCTTCTGGACCTGCTCCAACAGGTTCGTGTCTTTCTTATGCTGAGGGCTCCAGAGCTGGACGCAGTACTCCAGGTGGGGTCTCACCAGCGCAGAGTAGAGGGGCAGAATCACCTCCCTCACCCTGCTGTCTATGCTGCTTTGGATGCAGCCCAGGATACGACTGGCCTTCTGGGCTGCGAGTGCACATTGATGGGTGCCCAGACAGAAAACTGAGGTTCATTATTTGTGTTGGTAGAACAAAGTATGGGACCTGTGCTAACATACTCACCAGCTGAGAGTTTCAGATACTTACTTGTAAAGAAGCTGTTTTCTACTCCCCTTTGACTGTTCATGTTGATCATCATTCTGTTTGATTGTATGTTTTTTATTTACTTTTGTTTCAGTAGGGAGGGCTAAAATGCTGAACTTAGAAAGAGCTTTCTTTTTGTGTCCCAAAAGGATGAAATTTCATGCTCTTTTCAGATCCCTTTGGCAACTGTCAAGGCATTTTGGTTTCAAACTCTTGTCTAACCAGGATGGCTCCATTTCTGCTGATTTTATCATGTTATGCTTATAGAGTTCAAGAGGGTATCTGTACCAGTTCAGACCAATTCTATAGAAAGTTATGAAAACTAGGACCGAACTCTTGACCTTAACCTTGGATTCATTGATTTGGATGCAGGAATGTTCACCGTAACTCATTGCTTCTTCAGAAGACTGTTTTATTTTGCACCCACTGGAGTTCATTTAACATATTTTCATTCATTCATTGTTATTACTATTTGCAGGCATGAAGTGTTATTAAGAACATTTGTCTGGCATCCATCAAGGAACTCAAACCTGGACAAACCTGGACCCAAACTTTACTTTGGTATGGCAAATGCTTCCTGACCTGATCTTCTGTAGTCTAGTTATTTACTATTTTCATCTACAGAGTTGTTTTTGCCAAGCCCTGGAATAGCCAAGAGATGTACTTAGTTCTGCAGAGTAAGTGTATTCTTGATTGTTTTTAGTCTCGATAACTATTAGTGAAAGTATCTTTGGCTTACCATCCACCAGAGCAGCTTGTCACAGTTTTTGAAAAAACAGGAGACTAGATTTATCCCTGATGGGCACTTCACATAAAAAGACACTAAAGAAAACTTTTGGGTTGAGTATGAAAGAATTTATTACCATCCAACATGTACATATACACCTGCAGATTCTTTAAGATAAAACAACAGTCTTTGTGAACAGCAGTGTAAAATGCCATAAAGAAATCCAGCATGTAAATTCAGCCATTGCATATCCAGCACATATTGTAGATGGATACAAGAAATTGGATAGAGTGGACTATCAGCTGCTTTTGCCTGCTTTTTTAAAGCAGCTCCAGAACAGGTAAAGGCAATGCATACAGTATACTTGAGAACTATTTTTATAAGCTTCAGATCATGGATAACTTACCACCTATCCTCAAGATACGTTTCCCTTTTAGTATTATTTCTGTATGTTGCAATACCCAAGCGTTACTTCAGCATTACTACTTCTAATTCTGATAGATTGAAACTGTCATTCTCAATGAGATGGAGTTATGACCGTTCATACTATGTAATCCCTTTCATAAAGTCATTGTTATGGCACTGTAATGTTATCTTACTTTAGTGGCTATTCAGATTGATTCTGAAGGGAAGGTTATGAACTTTTCCCAGGTTGTCTGTCTAAAGTTTGTATAATATTGTCAAAGTACAATACAGTAACATAGTTAATGTGAATTTTTCGGTTCTTTGTCTGTCTGCTTCTGATTTTTCAGTTGTAGGAATTTGTATTGTTCTTTTTATGCCCTTAAGGAAGGGGTAAAAAGAAATCATGTACTGGTTAGGAGAAAAAAAAAGAAGATTAAGAATCTACTTTGTTGTTTGTTCATCAGCCATACTACCTATATTTTCTGCTGAATGATTTTTACTTCAAGAATGCAATGAATATATCCTTTTCAGTTCTGTCTTTTGGGAAAAAACTTTTTCCATCTCCAAATGAAGAATGTCACAGAGTTAACTTATTGTTTCCCCACATTAATGGCCTTGGCATTAGGATGTATAGGATTTCTTCCCTCTTTTTTGGTGTTTTTTTTTTTTTTGTTGTTGAACCTGTGCCCTGTGGATCAGTGAATTGTTTCAGCTGTGCTGTGTGTAGTCTATTTAGCAAATCCATTCCATGTTTAATATTCTGTATGTTTTAGCATCTATGGGTCGCCATTGAGAAAAGCAGCAGCCAGCACTTGGATTTTCCATTACTTCTGTCAGTTTAGCAATCTGCAGACAAAACTCTGACCCCAGTTACATGGGATGTGGATCAAAAGAAATTCTGTTGTCTCTGTTGGAGCAACACCCTGCTTATACTACTATAATAGAAGTGAAAAAGGGGATGTCCCTTTAAAAAAAAACAACCACAAACTCGCAATTTTTTTTCCTTATGCATATTTTTTGTTTCATATTATGTTCATTCACGAGGTAACCTGGTTTAATTTCAATATGAAAAACCCTTACTGAAAGAAAGGCTCACTGGAGTGATAGCTTTCAGAGACAGTCACCCTGAGGTCACTTGTTGAAATCCAGCACAGATCAGTAGCAAAGAAGCTTCTTTGGCAGATATAAAAACTCTTCAGTGGACTTCAATCCATGCCAAAAGAGGTAAGTTCCTCTGGAGAAGTGTCGAGGAGTCTGAACCTGCCCTTCACTGAAGTAAATTGCTGAAGCAGAGTCAATAGCTATGGCTACATTTCATAGGCAATGATGAGAAAGAAACATATTTTGTGTACAAACCAAATCATTCACTGCTCTGAACGGTCAGTGCAGCGCTTTTTGCCATCACTAAAGATGTGATACTAAAATAGTATCTTATAGTCAGTGAGGAATTCTCCGTATACACCCTCGCTTATATCAAGCAGCTGATTTTGTCCATTGTCTTAAGGACACCCTGCTTATAAATGCTTTTTGTTTTATATGAGAGGTTAATAAAATAAGACTGTGCCAGAAGGGTGATAAACATATAAAGTTGAAGTTGAGTAAATTTTACATTTTTCATAATTTTCCATTTCTTTCCTCACAGTTGCTCAATTTTCCCTCTTTTTAATCTGATCTTCAATGTCACATCAGATAAAGTAAGAACATAAAAGCCAAGAACAAATTACCCAGACATAAGCATATTTCTGTTTGAGATTTGGTGAACTTAAAACAAAACAAAGCAAAAATTGATTCTTCTGGAGAAAAAAAAAAAAAAAACAAAACCAAAAAACCAAACAAAACCCCAAAACTTATAATGGGGGAAAAGAATGGTAAGGAATTATGAAAATACCCTTAAGTGTGTGGAAAAAAAAAACCCAAAACTGTTTAAAAGTGACCCTTTCTGAATATGAAATACTTGCACATAGCTCTTTGCCTAATCTCAAGCTCTGCCCCTTCTCTTTCATCCCTGACAAAAAGGGTTTTGTTCTAGAGTCCTCCCCCCATATATAGAAATTGCACTAATAAAACGGAACAAGTCTATATATAAACATTATCTTATATATGTCTTTAAGAGCATTAAGTACATATACTACCACATAGCTGTGGGTTACAATTTACAGTGGGAAAAAAAAAAGGGAACATCACAGTTTCAAGGTGTTTTTTGGTTTTGGTTTGGGTTTTTTTTTGAGAAAAAACAAGCAAACAAAAACAAAGCTAGAAAGACTAGCACTCCAGATACCTTACCTGTGACAATTCTCAGGAATGTAAATATTTTTCTACAGTTACTTTGGTTGTATACAGGTCTCTGGTGTCATGGCTATACCAGTTCTAATAAATTAAACAGTTACATGGAATATTTCTGGATACTAGAAGTCAATTGGCTGTAAAACTAAATCGTAATAGTGGTCCCCAACACACTTTTGAACCATCTGACTTGAGATATCCCAATTTCCAGATATGCTTTGGGCTTAGCACAAGCCAGGGACCAGTTTTCACACATCCAACTTCTTTTGAAGGTGAAAAGCCTTTTATAATATGGACATAGCTTTTTCCATGCCAGTTGGCCTCAGTGCCAGAAAACAGTGCTGGGCACATTTAAACTGACAATTTCTGTGTTTATTTTCAGCTCCATCTGCTTATAGTTCCATAAACATTTATTCTCTGCCATTGCTAACAAATCAAAGAATCATGGAATAGTTTAGGTTACAGAGACTTCTGGAAATCATCTTGCCTAACTACTCACTCAGAGAAGAGCCAGCTTAAGCTGCTCAGGACCCTGTTTGGTCAAACTTTGAATATCATTAAAGGACAGAGATTCCACAAGACCTTTGGGAACCTTTTCCCGTGTTTGACCACCCTCACGGCAGAAAGATTTTGCCCATATCTAATCAGAATTTCCATTCCATTATGGCTCTGAGATCATGTGTCCGTACTGTGAGTTTACCAGCGATGAAACTGGTGCCAGGTGGCCATCCCATTTATGTGCTGCGCAAGCCATAGAGAACTAACTGCTGGGGACCTGAGCAACCACACTGCAAGAGGTGAACTCTAGAGAGTGATCTGGTGAGCACCTTCTGCCTTTGTTCCCCTGGAGGGAATCAGCTCAGAGCACGCTAGCAGTGCTCTCAGCTTTCTACAGCAAGAATCCAAGTACTGACACAAAGCACATTCATATGACTAGCTTACCAAATCCTTAAGGTAGATGCACCTTATATTTTCCCTCGGTATTTGCAGGAGAGCATTGGGCATTTCCAGGGGATTATTCAGAACTCAGGCAGGCAAAAGCGAGCTGACGACCAACCTTGTCACTGCACTGTTCTTCAAATGCTCCTTCTACCTTAGCTGTCAGCTTAACTTTCTTTGTTAAAAGAAAGCTGTAGGTATGGAGATCATGGTGACTTCTGGTGTTAGCAAAATAGTGGGACTGTAGGCATTTTAGTATCCTTGGTAATCTTTTGCCCTAAGCAACTATTTTGCTTATGCTTTGAGTCAGTCTTATGCTTCTTTCTTTAACAAATACATTTCCTTTTCTTAAATCTCTTTGAAAGTAAGCTATTTGCTGATGTTTCTGAATGTGTGTGTACTGAAAACCACTGAATAATGTAATGAGATAAAAGAAAGCAAATAGGGCATTTGTAAGTCTTTGCCAATACAGCGAAAGGAAAATAGAGCGTAGAGAGCATAATCTGCTAAACATGACAAGGAAAAAAGCAGGCAATTAGAGTGAAGAGTTATATATTCTGTAATGTGTGTGCATCCATATGGAGACAAACTATGTGTGTAAGTATGTGCACATACAGCAATAAACATATATACAAATGTAAACATATATATGAATGCACACACGATGAATTTCTAATTAAGATGAGAACAACATTCAAGCCTAGACTCAAAAGTATCAGAGGCCTTGCAGAGATTCCCCCTGGAGTTTTTGAGAGCTGGGTTTAGTAGCCAGTAATTTCCAATTTCTTAGATAATGTGCAGGACCATGGTGTTGTTTAGCCTTTAAATCACGCTCTCCCTGGAAAAGTAAAGTCTTTAATTTCTTTAATATTTAAAAACATGTCTCTGCTTTTCTTTTTTTAACCTTCAGAAGCTCTTGGTTAATTGTGGTCTGGCTTCTATTTATTTTTGGGTGCTGAGGATAAACAAGGGTAGTCCTATTGAAGGAAAATGCAAAGGGGTCTCATATTTGGGGAATTGGTTTCTCTAGTGGAGAAATGATACATCATTTTAATTCCTGCATTTTTAAAGTGATGCCTGGGGTTTTTAATCTTGAGTCTCCCTTTGACATTAATGGGAGTCATGTTGCTGAAATGAGCACGTGAGGCTTTGATAATTGAAAGGGACCTTGTGTGATAGAATCATAGGCATTGGAGAGGTAAAATACCTGTTCCATTAGGAGATCCTGCCCGTTTTCCTTCTGGAAAAGGAAATGAAGAGATTTACAGCTCATTTATTAATGTATTGTTCAGCCTATCTATAAATGAGTCAGAATAGCTGCCTTCAGTCTGTTCACTGGAAGATTGTTGCACAAGATAAATAGACTTTACCAAGTGGAAATGTCCCCTTCCTTAATCTCATCCCGCCACTTGTTATTCTTTTTGTGACCCGTGAGTAATTCCTTTCACTCCATATGTTTTACACCATTTTGGATATTTTCAGAACATTACCCCACTTTCCCCTAGGCCCTGTTTAGTTGATTTATACAGATTTGGTTATTTTAATCTACTGACTTCATAAGTCAAGCCTTGAAGTCCCCACAGGGATTTTGTCTATTTCTTTTTCCCTGAATACTGTAGACTTTTGGGGTCTTTTACAGAGACAACATGAAAAACTTTTAGTTCTGCTACTGAGGAATCCATTAAAAATACCAGGTGGAGTAAGACAGTGTGAAGGGGTCTCAGAGGTGATCTGAAGACCATATTGGGGTACAGAGGTTTTTATTCTGTGTTATATTCTGTGTTTTTATGAAGTCCATATAATCTGTGGAAGGAGTGTGCACACCCTTCTTCTAAAAAAACGATTTCTTTTTTCCAGTGAGCAGTTCAGAAAGTGACATCAATGGGTTTTGGAGATAATAAGGTCCTTGACCCCTTCAGAGTCCATTACTGTGTATACTGCAAGGAAGAAGGAACTGAGAATCAAGATCTTGTGGTTTAAATACTGCCTATACTGTCTGTTGTTTTATCAGTTTACTTTATTCTCACCCTGTCTAATGTAAGGGCATGACAATTTCTCATCAGTAACACAAAACATCGTTATATATATTTACTCTCCCTATTCATCCTCTGAAAAAAATCTTGTACATATTTAAGTGGGAAGAAAGAAGACAAATGAAGATAATATACTCTTTTACGATTTGTACAAGGCAAAACAAAAGGAATTTACTGCAGCAACGTTTCTGCTGTTCACAGTGTAGAAAACACAACTGGGACTTCAGAAAAGAAAATCAAAAACCAATCAAAATTTAAGCATGTATTTTTAAAGCATAGCAAAATTATCTAAGGAAATTAATTGGGTAAAATAGTCATTAAAGCACAGTTGAGGTTGCCACCACAAATCATTTAAACATCAAAAGCAAAACTTTCAATCTTTTAATGTTCATTTTCTCCTGCACCCTGTGAAGAGTATTTTCTGGTTGCTGCTTTATCATATTTGCATCAAAAGGCCATGGAAGTATCTAAAGCATCCTGGCAGTGGAAGCTGAAATGGAGACATTTTGCATGGAAAAAAAGTGAGAATTTTCATGTGCTTATTCCAGTTAATTATTAAGCAGCCCAACAGTCCTGTGAGTCTGATGGGAACGTATATTCTTGCTTTACAGTTAGAGGCATTCAGGCGTTAAGAGAACGGGCTATTGTGAGGGCAAATGCAGGAATGGGTGCGATTAACTTGTCTAAGACTAATCTCAGAAACACTGATTCAGAATAACAGTATTTCTCTTAAGTACCAGCAATCTACCATGAGGCCACATTTCACCCTGGAAATATGCCTTGAGCACCTGCCTGAACTTGTAGTAACTCTGAAAGGTGCGTGGGCATACGCATCTCTCTTGATTTCTTCATGTTAACCACGGGTATCTTCTTTAACAGCAAAATACAGACATTGATATTAGAATCATCCAGCTTTCAGTAAGAGCACAGAGCAAGGTGTACTTGCCAAAAAACCAGGAAGTCTGGCTTCGTGTTCCTTTTTGTTTCAAAGGATTCAAAACTTCATCTCCTGTTTCCCTTGCAAGTATCCTACCCAGCAAACTACAGGATACAGTGACCGGAGAGATAGAAGGGTGATAAAACACCTACTTCTAACCCGAGATTGAGCTGTTCTCCAGATGAGAAAACAAGTCATGAATCCAGGGTGAGGGGAATGTGTTTTCCATTGCTGAATGTTTAATCACACAGTTAGGAAAGGGAGGAAAGGGAGCTACGTACTAAGAACGGCTCGAATACTTCCCTCTGGATGTGTAAATATAAATAAGCAGGAAAATGTACTCATGTGTGCTAGAAATGCAGGACATTCCCGATGTCTATCTAACATAAAATTCCTTAGCCTTAGAAGAAATTGGGGCACAAGCACCCTTCCCAGCATAGTGTCTTAACCATCAGTCTCCACCCCAAGCTCCATCTTGCTGTTCTTCCACACCACAGTTCCTACTTTCCTGTCTGAACAGCAGCCCACTTTCAGCAAGACAGACAGAGAGCTTCATGGGGAGTATTGTCGATGGTATAAGATAGGAACTTCAGCAGGTCTTTTAATGACCAATCTACACTACAAAAGTTGAACTCTACTCTCCTGTACGGTTTGAATTAGAGAACTCTATTCAGTTTAGTGCTGGTTCCTGCATGCGCAGAAGTGCTTAAATTGACATACATAATGATAAGTGTTTCCTATTATCTAATTCTAAGCAACACTCCAATCAACATGCAAGTGCTTGGGGATCCCTCAGGTGACTCACATCACTTTCTTCCTTTGCATTAATTAACGATTATAAGCACCCAGTCTCTTATTCACTGTAAGGTGACTTAGGTGTTTGGAACCACATCTTTGCAGCCAGACAAACATACAAAATGTTTGTTATGGTTGAGATATCCATAGTAAAACACTGGAACAGTTTATGGATGCTTTAGCCTAGATAATGTGATACAGTGAGATGCAAGACAGAGGCAGAGCTGTGGTTAGACCTCAACCATTGTGATTGCCAGTTGTCCCTGACATAAACATTAGTGAGAACAAAACCAGTTCTGGTACCAGAATGACAGAACATGTAATCCTGAGACTATATAATACATTTCTTTTATAGCTGTGTCAATGCAATTTTCTTTTGGTGATGTTTCGAAGCTTGCACATTAAATATGAGGCTCTGAACACCTCCAATATTGAAGCTTTAGCTCAGTAAAAATAATACCATGAAAACATCAAGCCCATTCTCTTGAGTTTTCATGGTCTATTTCTTTTGCTTGCAGCAAAGTTGGATAAAAGTATTTACCTCTTAAATGTTTACCTAATACAGTATGAAGTGCTGACCTTAAATGATCTTTACAGCTCATAGACCATAAAAATAAAATTATGAATGAGCAATTTTTATTCCTACAGAGCCAATGACTGTAGCAAACTATGTTTTTTCCTGCTCTTATCCTACAAATACAAGTAATATCATCTTGTACAATTACTATCATTCACAGATGTCAGTGGTCACTTTTTGACTTAGCTTTAAAGCCAAAGGCATCAATACTGGTCAAAAGGAGGAAAGACTGAAATTATTAGACAATGTCTTGTATTCACTGCTAGAGTCAGTGAGCAAGATCTAGATTCTTCTGAACTTGCCTCAGTCAGTTGGACCAGGCCATCTAGGCAGTGACCAAAAGAGACTATAGACAAAGAAGCCCTGAAGTTTATAGTTCAGATCAAGCTGTTAAGTACGAAGCAGAAAACTCTCCCTTTGAGTTGCACAATAACTCATTTCTCAACATAATCTCGGCTCTGTGTTTAACACTGTTCATGTCAAATAAACATTAAGAGAATCTATCTGTGGGCTCAAAGTTAGTGCCTCGTTACTCCTGCAAGCAGTTGTTTTTTCCCCTTCCTTATCCTCACAAGAACTTATTCACAGAGCCAAACTGCCCTAAGCAGCATTTCAAATCTAACAGCATTTTCTCTGCTGTCTTGTTTGATTGTTCCCACACTCTACCTAAGCCTTCTTCCAGATTCCTATGCTGCATCTTCCTTACAAACTCTGCATTGCTGAATTCTTTAACAACCGTGTGCCTGCAATGTATGCCTGCAACATGCCTGAAATGTATTTCACACCAAATGGGTAGAAATCTCTTCACCTTTTAACAGGCTACATACGCAAGGTTTGCCTTTTCTCTCCTTACATGTTAAGCTCTAGACTAGAACACTGTCCACCCCACAACTCACAGAGACACGCTGGGACAGGGACTGCAGCCCATGGGTGACCCATGCTAGGGCAGGGACACCCCTGAGGGACTGCAACCGTGGGGTACTCTATTCTTTCAAGAAATGCACATTTTCTAAGATATCTGACTTTACAACTTTCCTTTTTCTCTTCTTTGGGCCTTCAAGTGTCTTTTCAGAAAAGTCAGTCATTTCTAATAAGCAACAAACCCATATATATACACATACATAAATTTCTTAAGAAAAAAAAATTATATTCACACAATGTGATTGTTGCTTTGCTTAGGGTTTGTGATGAGAATCCATTACCAAGAGAAAAACTACATTGCACTTAAAAAGCATTTTTTTCCCTCTTTCATGGCTGGTCCTTTGATCTCCTCCTCTCAGGTTCCTGGGTTTTTTTGTTTTGTTTTGTTATGTTTTGTTTTCCCTTCCCCTTTCAACCTGAGGCATGAGTGATGAATACTGATGTGACAGAGTTTGGTTCTATTAAAAAATCTAGAACACTGGCATACAAACCTGTCCAAGTTGTTTATGATTTGTAGGTCAGGAAATCTGTCTAAGATATTTAATTATTTTGTGAGGCAAGAGTTATGCTTTGCAGTCACTGGATAGCAGGTTAAATAATTTCTGCAATGCTCCCAGTTTTGATACAAGTCGCTGTGAGACTTTATACAAGCAACTTTTTCTGATATTATTGAAATGTATTCACATTTTGACAAAAATATTAACAAATACAGCTAACTCTAAAAGGGTCGAGACCTTTCTCAGATCCATAGCTCAGCTGGACTGATGCTAATTGAGTGCAGTTTCTACTGAGATAGTTAACTTTGTCTGTCTGTCTGCCTGTATGGATATACATAATGAAGTAAATGAAGAACCTGTTCATTTTTAGAGATGACCCTCTCAAAATGAGAATATTGAACAATCTTGCAGAACAACCTTTTTTATGAAAATGTACTAAATTTTGGGGGTCATCTTAAACCATATTTAGATTAAAATTCCACGTTCTTGCTGAAGCAACTGTAAGGTTCACCTGAGGTATTAATAGGGCATTAAGGCTATAGAGCCTAAACGGACAGGATATGGCTGCAGCACGTTGCTCTGTTGTGTGTTATTTAAATTGGGAGATTGCTTGCCTGTAAAAAAGCTGCTGATCACAAAGGAAACAACACGGCAAATGCTTCAGGACACTAAAAATCAGGTAAAAAAGATATCATACTGAACTCCTCACTTCCAGATTGCAATAAAATCAGGTAAACTGTTCACCGTGACTAATTTATTCAAAAGTCGCCCCCTCTTGGGCTCATGAATTTATATTCAAACAGATTTGGATTTCTACAGATTTGTTCCTCAATGTCACAATTACAAAAATAGCTGTACTTTTAATCCTTTCTTTGGACTTTCTCTTTTCATACTCTTCAAGTCTTATATTGTGGTGCATGTGGCTTTCAGAGGATATGAGTTACATGAAGATATTGCCATGGGGTAGTGATGATGGATCTTTATAGGATTACTCTTTCATAGTTGTCCTTGTGCATACTAATACTCTGCAGTAAATGCAAAATGTAGGTAACATTATCAGACTGTATACTAAATTACCTTATAGTAATTTGTTCAGGAAGGCACAGTTTGAGAAAAGAATCACCAAGTTTTCACTTTCAGATTAGATCTTGGCTATAAGGTCTTGCTCATCTTCTATATTTACTGATTTATCTTAATGAATCAAGGCCCATGCAACTCTTCCTTAAGAACTAGCATTCATAGAATGAACTAAAACATCCTGAGATAAGTAGTATATACCTTTAAAGTAGGATAAAAGCCTAATATGGAAATTATTGAAATATTTCACACTGTGCACACACATGTGCATTATTAACGTTATGTCTCAAAGACAGGGCAGATTGATGGGAGATCCTCAGCAGCTAAGGTAACTGGACCCAAAGCAATTCCAGTTCAGAGGATGGGTGGCCTGATTTATGCAAGGTTCAACAACAGATAATATAAGCTGTTTCTCAAAAAAATTCAATACCTCAGGTTGCACATGATAGTAAAGTGGCTGTATGACCACCAGACCAGAAGTTACTTGAATCTGATGTACTTTAATCACAGAGAAAACTTCTTTCAGTTTGCCCTATCCATGTGCCCTCAAAAAAAACCCCTTAAGATGGCCTCCCTGATCCTACATTCTTACAGCTTGGTGTTGAGGTCTGAGTCTCACAAAGCATTTCCAATTCTTTCTTTAACACTGGCTTGGCTCTGCCCCCCCCCCCCCCCCCTATTATTTTCAGCTCCTCAGGTACCTAACTATAGTCTACAAATATACCTGGACAAACTTAGGGAAGGGCTGATATAGGACATCTCTGTAAAAGACCTCTGTATGTTGTGGAGAGTATGCCAAGATGTGTATATCAGAAATTCCTTCTCCACTTTCCTGAGTGGCTTTCCTGACAGTCTAGATATTAAATTAATTCACTGCATACATATAAATAAACAAAACATCAAAATAAGCAGGTCATAACATAATACTTATAAATTATTAGAAGAAACTTTAAATCCAACACACTCAGAGTTACTGGATGAACAGTTTATGTAAATACACTGCAGCCCATGGAGAGCTCATACATTATTACTGACCATTATTGTGTAAATGTTCTCTTTATTAGTAATTTAATATCAACACTAATTGTCCACTTAGACTGTTAATTTTTGGGTTTGCTGCTTGGATGACAAACATGGGGGGGAAATCAAGTATTCTGTGAGATCACAATCAGATTTCTATTAATATTGACTACATAATTGCTGGGGTATCCCTTACAATCAAAACCTCTAACTAAATGAAAGTGAAGAACATGGTAAAAAAAGGGTCACAAGGGTATGAAAATGAGTCAGTCATGACTGACATCAAGTTTTCTTTGTCTTACATCATTCCCAAACTTAGATGGAGTCTCTGCCTCGAGGGCACAGTTACTTCACAGCTAGGACAAACTACATGTATATGATTGAGAATTAGTTGCAGATACCTATAGAGTACGGATACCTTTTCATACGAGTATTTGCTTTATCTCTTTCCTAGAAGAAACTTGCAACACCTTATTTTGTGAACAGACGAAAGGACTTATATGTACTATCCAAACAAGTGTGTAGTGCCTACCAGAATGAATGCTTACAAAGAATCTTTCTATTTCTGTCTCTCACAACTGATTCATTTTTAGCCCATTCTGGTAGTGAAAGAGGGACATGAACATATGATGAGTGGTTGGCAGTTCCATAAAAAGTTCTGCTCACTGCAAATAAACAACTTGTACTTCTCACAGCAGCCACACAAGAAGCACTATAGATGCCCTGCTCTAGATCACTGATGGTGGAGGGAAGAGAAGAAAAGAAAGGAAAAATAAAGACAGCAGGATTTAATTATTCTTTCTTTCATATAAATTCTGTATAAAGACTGAGGAATACACTATTACTGAATGTAACTAAAGGAAATCTTAATTGTTGCTATTGGTGTTGTCCATTCTCAATGGATAAGTGAGGAACTAGATTTCAAGGTTTTTTACACTTTAACTGCTGCCTTTCACTGGCCCAAAACAAATGCTTTAAAAAAGGAAGGAGGAGTTCTTTGTCTGAAGGGTTGATGAACTACTCCTTTATCCAGAGATGAATATGGTCTACTCTTTTGTTTTTACAGATAGATGATGAGAACTGACAGAGTGAGTTTTATGTTTGCGAAGTGTTGGGTTTTTTTTAAGTTCTTCACTAAATATATATTTTATACTCTATTGCCGAAGGGATTGCCAGCTGGAAAGTATTAATTATTAATAAGTTATTTAAAATGTATTATGTACTATTTTATGACAATTTTCTGTGTCTTTTTTTTTTTAACACAAAGGTACCCCAAAGATATAACTCATGATTTTACTTCTTAACCCTCAGCTTTTTAGTGTAGTTATAGGATAACAAAACCCATAAGAGTCATAGGATAAATAATGTAAATAAATATGTTGTTCTTAAAAAAAGAAAAAGAAAAAAAAAGTTAAAAGGAAGACAAAGTGAAAAGGAGACAAAAAGATCCAAATGTCAACTTGGAGTGCAGTACTGGAACCCCTGACTAAAGCATCTTTCATGATGAAATTCTATCACCTTATGTGTTTGTCCATCTCTAGCATATTATGGCACCAAGCTGGATGAGAACATCTGTGATCTGTGGTAAAGTGAGTCATCATCGGAACAAAGTTCTGTGAGTTACAGTTCGGGGTGAATTTAGCTCCTGAAAATGTATTCACACTTAGACCAGTTTTCTCGTTGTGCCATCTCTTTGGAACAAACCTTTATTTGCACTGTCAGGGAGAATCAGTTCACTTGCTCTTTTTTGGAGGGAGGCGATTGTTTATGGAGCTTGCTGGATTTCATACCTCGCAGAGCCTGATACTTGCAAGGGGCAGCTTCATTCCTTTCAAGAAATGATCGTTGGGAAATTCTCACCCACTCACAAGGTATGTCATGTGTCACTGCAGTTACTATGCCCTTCAAAATGTTTACTTGTTTTCATTGTTTTGAGATATCAGAGTCTATTACAAGATATTCAGAAAAAGGCAAAGCTGACCTATGATGTCACCGAAACTGTTGAATAGTCAGCCAATATTACACGGCTTGTCCTGAATGACTCCCAAGAGAATTATGGTATCTCAGAAAGAAAGCTCTAGTAGTGGAGATTCTTCCCTGTGTGCTTAACTATACTTTGTACCTATGAAAATTAACAATTGGTTTTGAGTTTGCAGTATTAAATTAGATTTTTTTTTTTAAAATTTTTCTTTTTTGGCTGGGGATCTACTGGGGGTCTGGGGCAGGGGGTAGGGGGAGGAAGGGCAGGACCTGAGGTTCCTGACAGGATTTATAAGTACACTAGTGCAAACGCAACCACCTGCAACCAAGATATTCAGGTAAGGCAGGTTGGTGTGAATAAACATCACACAAAGAAACAGCAAAAGCCAACAATTTAAAAATATCTTTGTGCATGTCTCATTCTGGCCTGCAGTAAATCCCAAACTAATTAATTCACAGTCTATTGAGTGTTCTGCTAAGAACCACATGGTCGGAACTAGTGCTCAGTAAATGCAGGAAGCAGAACTTCAGCCAAAGTAAAAAGCCTCTTTAACGCTGTCATATTCAAGCTCAGGATGAGTTCCCTGAAAGAAAAACAATCAAAATTCAAAGGCAACAGAGACCTAAAACAACTTGTGATTTCCATAACTCACAACTGTACAAGCAGGCTGGAGAGGAAGATGGGACATATGATTCATGATGGAAACAAAACAAAGTGACTGAAAAACTGACTACAGCACATTTTTTATGGAAAGGGTGTTCCTGAACTTGGAATACATCCAGCGCTGGGACACCTTAATGGCAATTGTGCAATTTGGAAAACGGGTTCAATTAGAGCAGCAGCTTCTTATGCTGAGAGCTGGGAGCTTGCGAATGCGGCAAGAGCTGGTTCTAGAAGAAATCAAAGGCAGAGTAGGAAGTATAAACTTCAGGACAGCATTTGAGAGCTAGTATGTATGTCATAACGGGGGCTAGACTAGATACATTGCAATCGGGGATTGAAGAAATTATTTGAATTTGGCACTCTGAAGAAGACAGAGAAAATGCATAGTGGAACAGTATTTGGATCATCCTTGAGGCAGAATGAGGTGACCTGAAATCATTAAGGTCCTTAGTATAATGGGATTAAGAGAAATATATCCACCTCCCCACAGTACTCTAGGAGTTAACACTGCTAAGACATATATGTATCCATTTGAAAGAAAAGAATCCCTTTGCACCACATAGTTTTCATATTTGTTTTCATTTGTAATTGTAAGTTTGAACTTATAATTGTTTAATTAGGTAAATTGACTTTTTAATTTATTTTTTCAAAATTCAATAATGTTTGACTATATTTTATCTGAAATAATGAACTCATACTGTGATGATAATCATGACAGAATGAAAAGAAAAAACATCTGAGAGATTCCTGTTATCTGGCAACAAGTTCCATCCAGTGGATGTAAACTTAATTGCAATATATTTCCTTAATGATCTGTCCTAATTGGGACTCAAAGATACGGTATCTTTTGAATGTCGCCTTCCTTTAACAAAGCGTTTGTAGTCTGCTCTATTTGAAGCACCTTTAAATGATTAGGTTTATGTATAAGTAATGATTTTTCTGAATATGTAATCAAGACTTGGAGAAACGGACTGGCGGCAAATCATAAAAATTAGCAATGGGAATGACTCGTTGGGTCATCAGGCTTTTTTTCTTTCATTTCCAGTCATAGAAGAGTGTGGGTGGTTTCCCTGCAGTACATTTTGTAGCGCTTTGTCCATTCTTTAGAATTTGAGCAGTTCATGTTGAAAGAATGGCTGGAATACAGATGGCATGCTGGAACCAAGTGTTCTTCTCACTTCCACTGCAGTAAATTAAAAATCTCATCGCCACTGACATCAATGCAATTACTCCTTGTTTCTATTATGGTGAAAATTCCAGGCAAAATCACCGGTGGTCTGAATCATCCTTTTGTGGTGTCTATTTTCTTTGATGATAAAGGGAGCCTTCAGTAACTACTTTCCTAACTTAGATTTACTGTTCTTATGTTAATACACAATACTTCTGTTGATCATTCATACACACGCACTCATTAATACTTCACTCACACACACACCCTCACACATACACACACTTGTAGTGAATACGTTTCATCCAAACTGTACCGATAACAGCATGAGAGCAATAGTTGTGACTAATAAGTTTTAAGTACTTAAGAAGGAATGAACAAAAGGTGACAAAGGTGACATGGTGACACCAGCTACTTCTGCTGTTGGTCAGGATGTTCCACAATTTGAATGACCCTTGAAAGGCAGAAAATGACAGGGAGGAACACAAAATGGGATACTGCAGCTACCCAGTTGTCTCACATTGGACAGAGAAGTATGATTCCAAAATATTTTTTTCATTATCTTTTTATGTTCTTTTTTTAGAAGCATACTTTGTTTGCTTTTGTATTTCTCCCCATCTCCTTTCTCTTTTTTCTTTGTTTTTCTTTTTTTCTTTCTTTTTTTAAACCAGGAAGGATGTTAAAAAGGTGCTTGACCCTAAAACATAATTGCACTGATATTTCAAACTATAACACTAGCTTCTGCTGCATTCATACTAGCTGCCAGCCATGAATAAAATGCTGACACACTGAGGCAACTTTAAAACCAAATATATATCACCTAAACTCAAACTGTCATGCACCTTTTATTGTAGTTTATTTTTTTTTGCCCTGTTATTGCTCATTACCAAAACATGTGTTCATGTAAGCAGAATCTTTCCTTTCCTTTATCAGCCTGTACCTCTCCCCTGATTCATGAGCTATGCCAGAGACTAACTTTAGTAACATCACTACGTTTTTTATCACGGGAGCTGCAAGAGGCCTGAACCAACCAAGGTCAATCCCCCAGCAGATCAAGAACGATAGACCTTGTATAAATGTGTTACAAATGAAAAACACAAGGGAGAGACAGAACATAAGAAGGGAGCCAGAGACATCTTTTTACAGGGAGAATTCAAAGGCTGATAGATATGGAGATCTATATACTAAAAGACATAGGGTGGGCCAAATACCTAAACAAGCATGCAGTGTCAGAGCCCATGATATCCCTGATAGAGTTAATTTCCTTCCTAGTAGCTGGTACAGTGCTGTGGTTTGGATTTAGGATGAGAACAAAATTGATAACGCACCGAGGTTTTAGTTGTTGCTAGGTAGTGCTTACACTAGCCAAGGACTTTTCAGTTTCCCATGCTCTACCGACTGAGAAGGCTGGAGGTGCACAAGAAGCTGGGAGGGGGCACAGCCAAACTGGCCAAAGAAATATTCCATACCATGTGACGTCATGCTCAGTACATAAACTGGGGGAAAGCTGGCCGGGGGGGCTGCTGCTCGGGAACTGGCTGGGTTCGAGCCAGTTCGACCCAACTGGTCGGCGGGTGGTGAGCAACTGCACTGTGCATCACTTGCTTTGTGTATTAATATTATTATTACATTATTATTATTATTTTATTTCAATTATTAAACTGTTTTTATCTCAACCCATGAGTTTTTCTCACTTGTGCTCTTCCAATTCTCTGCCCCATCCCACCGGTGGGGGCAGAGGGGAGTGAGCGAGCAGCTGTGTGGTACTCAGTTGCCAACTGAGGTTAAACCACAACACCAAGTTATCCACAGAGTCTGGCAAAGGAGCTGGTAAATACGACACAACATCTCTGGGTTGTCCATGGTCTTCTGGAGTTACAGCTGAACACGAACAACTATTGGTGGGTGTCTAAAATGTCAGTAGGTGCCTGTATATGGGCACATATATTGCTCCTTTTTTAGACTTTTAAATAGACTTTTGTCTGTTTGCAAAGCTTATTAAGCCCTGTCATTTTCTTACCAGAAACATGTCCCAAGTAATGCAAAATAAGCATACTAACTGGTTTACAGTTTCAAGCTTTTTGCATTTAGTTTCCATCTGACCCCATGAATTTTTTATTCAAAGCTACACAATGCTCAAGATTCAAGGTATGTATGGGGGCCTGCATCCCTCTTCTCTTTCTTTGGAGGTGTTTAATTCCTTGTTGAATCTACAGAAAGCCTATGTACCCACCCTGGCATGTACACCTCTTGGTGTACTGAGCCTGGAAATGCCTCTGCCAGCTAGGTGACTCTGAATTTCACCACATGTACCGTATTTACCCAAAGCCACAGTGAAACTCTGGGAGAGTGTAACAAGTTGAAAATTGATTTTCACAGTCTTCAAAATCACTCTCACAATAAAGAACTTGGGGCGTTCCAACATGTTAATTTACAACAATGTCAAATGAGGCAGAGAAAAAGGGGAAGAACTGTTAGATCATGTTTTACAAAGTCTTTATATCATTAAAAAAAAAAAAAAACAACAAAAAAAACAACCAACCAACCAACCAACAAAACCCCACCACCAGAACACAAAATAAGCAATTACTGAAAAGAAAATAGAGTGCACAAATATTACCAGAACACTTTTCCTACAAATATGTGGGAGTCATTAAGACTCTGGATTCAGTCTTCACATTTCCTTCCCTCTGCAAACACCAAGCAGATGAAGGATGAATCTCCCAATGATGTATTTTTATTTAAGTGTAGATAAAAGACTGATAAAGACTACTCAACTGTGGTGTGGTTGGGACCAACTTGCCTAAGGAACCTTTATTTTTACCTCTTTTACTTTCTACCTTGATTCTGCGTGACATTTTGAAAAGGCATCTCTTCAGTTTGATAGATGACTTTGTGGGCCAAGAGTCTTACTTCAGGTCTGAACCTAACCCGGTGCGTTGCCAAGGGGGGGAAAAAGTTGTTTTAATATATAGGTAGTTAGTGTTATTCTTTGCTCTCAACTGCCACTGCAAATATACCTCACTTCGCCTGCAACCACAAGACAGTCGATGATCCTTGCATCAGTGTCAGCGTTGTTTCATAAATCAGCCAGCAGGAGGTGGTCCAAAAGCCAAATTCTGAGCGCTCCCCTGGGGTCTTAATGGGTTGCCTTTGAATTGGAGCAAGCCCTCATGGGTCCCAGGCTGTTTGAACCCCATAACTGGGTCTTCCACATAAGTAGCTATCAAGCCAATGAGTCTTCTGGGTTCTTACTTAATATGCTTAGAGGTTTTGCTATTAGAATAAATGCCAGTTCTTTTTGTTACTAGATTCCCCAGGCTTTCAGAGTACCGTTTTAAGCACTTTAAATGCCACCAGTACCCATTATCCCACCTCCCACTCCCCAGTGGAATTCTTAAGTGACAAGAAGCTGGAAAAATACAGATGGCATAATTATATATTTTGCAGTTGATTAATCACCACAAAACATTAATCACATTTGGTATAACAATACATAATCAAATTCTTTATAGTAGAAATTAAGTTTCTTTCTGATAGGGAATGGATTCCTTTAGGATATTGACATGGCTTTTCAGCATCTGTTTTGCACCGATTCCACATCTGCATTTGATTTAATCAGCTTTAGGGCTCTGCAAAAATATGACTTTAAGGTTTGTTTCATGTTTCTAAGTGCACATGTTAATAATAGCAGAAGTGCAAATAGAGATATATCTGCTGTAACAAACTACTCTTTGTATGCTACACTTACTTACTCATTATCTGCCTTCAGTGAATCTTTTACTTTTCTCCTTTTAAGTTAGTTTGTTAAACGGAATAGAAAATTTCTTTTGAAACAATTCAGGTTGGTAATATATTGACAGAAGAAAGAGGATCTAGATGGTATACCGAAGAATGAACTCCAAATAGTTTGTTATAACTGTCAACATCAAAGGCATGAATTGTTGTTGGCCCAGTGGTCAAGGCATGACGCTGTAGCTAGTCACATCAGATATACTTACCACCCCATTGTGCTGGCTTTGACTCCCCAGTCTCAATGGCCTGTCACATACAGCTGTCCTGCCAAGGAATAATCTTTGGTGTTGGTTCAAAGCTGTGATTTTACACCACTGGCCCATAGTTTGTATGCTATCCTAGAATATGCTAAAACTGGTTTCATCTCTGTCTTCAGATGTGGGTGAAGGAGGCCACAGCTTTCACTTCCAAAAGTGTGCTTTACCAACCATGTTATGGAATAGCCAGGGGTCAGTACATATTCCATCACTGCTGGTAAATCTAGGTTACAACATAAAATGTGTAAGCCAAAGGCAGAATAATCAAACAGAATCTGGATTTAACTGCCCACGACTAAGGGATACTCTCCCCTAGATAAAACATGTGAACTTAACTAAGAAGAGACTCTAAAATCCAGGAAGATATTTCCATGAAATTAATTCGCTCTTGCTCATCTGTGTTTTGGTCCAACATGACATATGTGCCTTTCTGGTAGATTAAATAATCTAGCTGCAGCACATAGGCTAGAAAACTGTTTCTGTTCAGGCAAGGGATAATTAAGCTTACTTGGGATGTGGAAGCTCAAACTCAGCTCAAACCCAGTTTGATGGAGGCTTTTGAGGATGTTTCTCCCCATTTCTCAAGGAAGTATTCTGACCACCAGGATAAACTGGAAAGGAAACTTCATATTTTCTCAAAGTCTGCTCTGAGAAGACTGTTGGCTTCAAGCGGAGGGAGGTGTTCTCTGTTCAGCTTGGATTTATAAGTCTTTCTGTTTCTCCCATATTACACCTTTAAGCGTCCTCCTGTCTCATCTGTTAATCCCATGGAGATATATATGCTATCTATATAGTTATTGGCACTTAGTTCTTCTGAATCATGTTTGGAAGATGTGTAGTTTCTCTTCTAACTGTATGGGAGATGTCTGTACCACTGTGACAGACTCAAGACTATCGGTTAGAAAAGTATACTAAGATGAATGCCCTGGTTCAAATATGAAACCACTGATGTCCACTGGAGTTTTCTCAATTGAGATACAGATCATCTCTGGAAAAAATGGCAGCAAGATTATTTTTTAGAGTTAAAAGTCAATTTATACTGAATAGTACCTCAAACCATGAATTATACCATTTATTTAAATAAGAGCATTGTGCAAGCAGATTGCTAAGGAAAAGAATGCAAAGGAAAATCAATAAGAAGCTGTATCTCACATTCAGTGTATTCAGCTCTTGATTTTAATACCTAAACGTAGAATACAGAATCTGCATGCATTGTAAAAATATTCATATTTATCATATGTTTGTATGAGGGACAGCAAGAGAGCAAAGCAGCATATTTGTGTGTGTAATACTATTTGCTGCTACATGAACATTATTTGTAAATTAACCACACAACCTACAAGGAGTTATTAAAAAACAAACAACCAAACAAAAAAACCCCTACTTTAAACTAAACTAGATAACTACATTTTGAAACAAAGAACTGAGGCATGTTTTCTGAACACATAATTTGTCAGCTGGTGCTCAAAATTGGGATGTTACTGGCTTCTGTGAAACACTTTTAGAGCTATGAAGAGTGGTGCTGTAGAAATAAAGTGACTGATGTTCTGCCAATGGCAACCTCAAAAGGAGGTTGAAAAACACAGCAAGAGTTGCTTCTGAAGCTGGAGATAGGGAAGCATTATGTTTTATTTTGCCCTCTAATATAAGCCCCAAAGCATTGTTTCACTAAAACGGGTCTGCTACCTGAACTGAGTCCAACTCAGTGTCTCAGCACAAACGCAGTGATGAAAAACCTATTCAGCATGTCACTGTGAAATTTCCTTGTTTATTGCTGGAGTGAGCAGAGCACAGGGTCTTCACATCTGCAGGTTTTGACTTCTATTTTATTGCATACTGAGAAGATGTAGAACCACCTGT
Source organism: Pygoscelis adeliae (assembly GCF_000699105.1). Taxonomy (NCBI): domain Eukaryota; kingdom Metazoa; phylum Chordata; class Aves; order Sphenisciformes; family Spheniscidae; genus Pygoscelis; species Pygoscelis adeliae. The sequence goes on from NW_008825501.1 coordinate 2,213,177, forward strand.
GCACTGCTTATTCATACCAGGGAACCGCTACTTGCCCAGCATCCCCACAGATAACAAAAGGACTGCTTCAGTTGTAACTGTTCACAGTTATAACAAACCATGTCTGAATCCTTAAGGGCACACAAGGGTACTGCCGTGATCAATGGTAGATGGGAAAATGGCTTACTTACTTTGGAAAAGCTTTTGTTTTGACAGCCCATGCAAAATCCCCTTGTCACTCCAGCATGCTTTTGAGCCTTTGAATGCAAGAATTTTATTCCCTAATCATGTTTGCCAATGAGTAAGGAGAATTTCACGATCATGACTGAATCCTGGACATATCCCTTTGTCCCCAGGAAGCCTCTACCGAAGAGAAGCTGAAGATCTGGCCAGGGCTTGTATAGACAAGGAATCATGATGCTTCTGATACAGTGTCATTTGAGGAATACCTACAGAATCTCACAGTACCTTAAAAAAAGATAGTTTGGAACATATGCATATTTTCTCAATATATTGGAAATTAATCAATGTAGTTTAGTGCAAGTCTTTTAGTGTGTAATGTTGATCCTTGTTAAGGTGAATTTTCCTTTCTAGTGCACTTCATGCAAAGCAAATTTGACATTAACACTGTTAGATAATCTGTTCACCCTCGGTTTGAATATGTAAAGCAGGATATAAAATATCTTAGAGGGAAGAATCCTGGACTGTCAGCAAGTGGAAAAACAATGAAGCAATAGGTATTTCTCATCTCTGTTCTTACTGTCCAACATTTCTAGGGAGAGAGACAGAAGCTAGTCTTTTGACATACTTGACATAAATGTTAGAAACATGCTTTTCTGATCTCTGTGCTCAATACATACTGGAGTCGTTTTTACATATTCTCCAATAGATATTTATGCCTAGTAGCCTTAGTAGTCTTAGACTTCAGCATTTTTACCATAAATTTCTAAAGGTCTAAGAGAATAATGTATGTAATTGGATGAATGTATGTCTGAGAAAAAATCAGCAAGATGCTACATGACCACAGCATACTGTTCACTCTAAGGAACGACAAGAATATTGTTATAGGGCAGCATAAGAGTATAGTTCAACTGCAGCTGCAGTTGGGTTTATATAGTAGATATATCCAAACTAGTAGAACTCCAGTGCAGATAACAATGAATCCTCAGTCTTCATTGAATTCTGCTGAACTGCATGCCACTACAGATAAAATTTCTGTGGATACCAAAACAATGTAGATTAAAGTTAGGTTATGTATGACAGCTTGTTCTGAGGTGAGATCTGTGATAAAAATACAAATCGTGTCTATTCCTTAAAAGAGGTAAGTTACAACAAGCAGCAAAAATCATTAATTGGATAACAAGATGAGAATATTCATTCTCTCAGGAATGAAATAGCTGATGGTTCTAACAACATCTTTACCAAGCAGGTAAAATACCTTGAACCTACAGTACAGACCTGTTTACTTCAACCCTTTAATTCATTTAAGTTGTTTACAAAATTCTCAGTATTGCAACAAATAAAGATTACTGCACTCCTAAAGTCAGAAGAGAATATTTCAAAGCTCAAAAACTCCAGGCCTATTCCTTTACTATGCCAGCTTTATAAATAATATAAATACCTCATCTTAAAGTACTTGGCATCATTTTTTGAAGACCAACTTATTCCAGAGGAAAATAGATTGCACTTGAGAAAGTCATATACTGGTCAACATTATGCAAGACATCATATTGGATCTTGAAAAGGCAATTGTAGATCTGCCAACAGCATATAAAATTCTAAACCACTGAAGGTACCTTGCTAAAAATAAACCATAATGAAAGATTTTCCCTTAATATGGCTGATTCAATCCCTATTAGATGCTTGTGTTCCCTAGAATTGTGTAAGGCATAGATCTTATTCTGGAGAAACATGATGACTTACTGAAGAAGAGTGTAGTGGCACCTACACAATTCAATCTTTATTTGAATAAGCAACCTATCCAAAAGCTTCAGCAACCTTCCAATAGCCAATAGACGATACTTTTTTTATCACTATAATGTGAAGAATTTTACTCCAAATGAAAGTCATATTAAATGAACACTGAGCTTTAAGTCTATATAAAACACATGACCACATACCTCAGACCCAGTGATCTAGGATGATATTTATTCCACTCAGCTTTAGCCACATAGAAACTGATCACTCAGTCTATTCAATTACCTTGGGATAAAAGTAATTACTCTCTGAAGCTGCCCATCTCTTTCCCCATTGACTATAGAAGGATCATGGATGGGTAATGTAAACTGAACAACTGATTTTTAAAAGACTGATGGTAGGTGAAATGATTTGTGCCATGGGAAAGCGTTCACAAGGAATTTTGGATGCACAGGACAGGCTGAGGATACTAAACATTCAATAAATGCATTTTCAATGGTCATTGGGTGATCAAAATCATAAGAAAACCTTTTGCCACAATAGGACTGTTTAAAAGCTGTTGCGGACTATACAGCTGGAAATGAAGCTTTTATATCTCAATATTTAATAAGTGATTGGAAATGAATGTTTGTGTTTCTGAACACATATCTACAGATCTGAGAAATAATTGGCTAACCTACAGACATCAGAATCCCCTCTAAACAAATATGAGTAGGGCAAAAGGTAATATATTTAAATGGAAACATTTTAATTTAACAAAGTTAAGTGGTGGTAGGGGAAAACAGATTTGAGATGCTCATCAATTTGTGTACTCCTGGATTATCTGTATAATGCTGTGGGGCTCCCCAGATTTACAGACCAAGTCATAACATGCACCTGATTTGGAGAAAATATACAATGGTAATAGAAGGATGTCAGTAAGAAGACTGCAGTTTATTTATACCCTCAAGACTCCACTCCAGTGATAACTCTGATATAATAATAGACTAATATAGAATCAAATGCTAATACTCTTACTCACATTTCCCTCAGTTGTTTCACAAGCTAAACTTCCCTAGACATTCATAAGAGTTGTACCTGAGCAAGGACCAAGCAAAGGCAGAATCAGCAACTCAGGAATAAGTAATTTTAGGAAAGTACATTGATTAGCTATCTCTATTCTTGTTTAAACATATTCCTGCTACATTGTTGACTGAGAGGATTTGCATATGAAAGCAGAATGTGCTCCAGTGTTGAGGAAAGGATGAGGTGCTCACTCTGTATTTATGGAAAATAAACTGTTAAAGAGTGACAACCAGCTCTGAAACTTAAGGGTTAGGAAGAAGAGAGAGAGAGGGAGAAGGAAAGAGAGAGAGAAATCTAGCAGCTTTTGACAGGTATGCATAAATCTTCCTGAAGGGTAGAGTAACCTGAGGAAAGACAATGTGAGAGACCATTAAACCTTGAGAGTTTTGCAAGATTCCTGAGGAAAATGTGGAAGTTTGCAAGGCCTCCAAATGCAGATTGAAGATCATCAGGAAAGCTCTTTGTCTGTGAGGTATTTGGCTCAAAGGACCCACGCTAGAAGTGATGCCTCATAGGGTCAGGTATTGGTAAAGGACAAAGTCATGCTTTCTCGGTTGCTGAGCACGTGCTGTTCATGATGGACTGTTGTTACAAACCTTAGCAAATCCAGCATTATTAAGCAGTAGCATTTAAATGTCCTGTCTTATAAGAAACTAGACTGGACAATTCTTACTGTCGTGATCCAGCCCCAGCTTTCTAGGCCAATCTTTTCACATGTGCAGCACACTTGGGCTGAGTGATGAATGAGAGTGACTATAGTGCATCTGTGTTGGAAGAAGATAAACAGCTTGGCGTCAGCTAACTCCTTTCCAACAAAGGGAACAACAGAGTAACGTATTGAAAGGAGAAAAGGGTTTTATTTACCCTTCATCCTTCTATCGATTGGTTGCAATTCTCAACTTTGAGCCCAGTATTTGTCCCTATGTGGCTCTTGATGAGGAACTGTTTGCTTCTGGTTTGAGGGCTTTTTGTTTGTTGTCATGAAATAGAGCAAAGATGAGAAAAGGCAGGCTGGGACTAGGTGAGGAGGCTGTTAATCACCCACTTTATCCACTTTCTCACTTTTCCATATGCTTGTGGGGACAGCCAGAAAGGCAGCATTGCAATCACTTCCCCAATATGCAAAGCTTGCCTGAGGATACCTAAACTTGTTGGTTCCTACTTTTCTTAGATTATGTTCTTGAATAACACCTGAATGATGCTATTTCACCTTTCTTCATAAAGTTCACTCCCTATGGAAACCCAAAACAAAAGAACCCACGCCTGCCATCCACCACAGACTGTATTTCATGACCCATGATCAGACACAGTGATCTTCACTTCATAAATCTGGACAGGCAAAAAAGGCAAAGTCAATGTAGAATGAACCATTAAGAAGCTACTTAGCTCTAGGATTTGTCTTACATTTGTGACATTTTTTTCTTTTCTAAGAAATGAGATCTATGGATAAACCAAAGATCAGATAATTTCCATTTTCTCTTGTTGTTTCTGTGATATCAGACAAGATCATACCAGAAAATCAATAAGGAATTTCAGAAGATGCAATGCTTAGTAAATTATTTCCTCTTTAGTTCACAATGTCTTTAGGTATTCCTTACTATGAGTAACAGAAAAGTGGTGATTTCACCTCATACTCATACACACTTGGTCACCTGGTCTGCTCAGAACTGTTGATGTTAATATAAACCAGTTGTGTTAACTTGATAAAACAAAAAATATAATTATGCTATCTTTGCATATGAGGGGAGTTTGCACAGACTGTTGCAGAATTGAATCACCAAACATCTCGACAATTCCAGCCTTTCCTTGTCTCTACCAGCATGGCAGCTGACAGGACAGTAAAACCTATCAGCAATAGCCTCTTTCTCACAAAAAAAACCCCAAAGCAGAAAATAAATAAAAAAGAAAAACATGCAAAAATCACAAAACAAAACTTATTCCCAAAGTATGAAACTCAGATCAGTGCTTTCCTAAAGTCTTAAATGACAAAATGGAAAAAAAACCATTGCCCCCACAATGCCCACTTATACTTCTCTCTTTAAAATAAGTAATCCACCTCTGAGAAAGAGCTAAATCCACAAAAAGACATAAAGAATGGTTCACCTTAGCTAATTTTAGGTGTTTATACATTTTATGTTTTTTCCTCAGCTAGTTTTAAAGTTGCCTTTTTAATCTATGGGAAAACAAAAGCAAAACCAAAAAAACCCAACACTTTAAGAAAAACAGTCTCTTTAGCTGACATATTTTAGATTTCTAGTTAAGAATAAGGTGTGTTCTACCCTAAAAGAAACCATTTATCTCCTTTGCGTCTCAAGAGAGCCAAAGGATCACTAGCTCAGGGGTAAGGTCTACACTTAATCAGATGAAGCCTACCCTTAGTACTGGCAATAATGATAGTGGTGACATTAATTGAACTCTCATGGCTACCACCAGATGCCATAGCTTCAAGGCAAGCAGGGTCTTTATACAATGTTTGGGGAGAGATACATAATTCTTATGTATTCTTAGGGGATCTTCAGAAGCTAAAATCTGAGTGGTTTACTGAAAACCATGAGCACTCTAAAAGATTCGCTTATCCTTTGTAATGTAAATGCCTATCGCTCAGCTGAAAATTCCCTTTCTTTACCTTAGACTGCAAACTATGAATTTTATCTGAAATTTGGAGCTATAGCAGGTCATGTCATGTTGCTTTTTCTCCTGTAAAGAAGCAACATGGAAAGGAAGCACAAGTGTATTCACTCTACCTGAAATGTTTAGTGGTTGTAGCGTTTCCTTTGAAAAACCTTTCTTTAAATACCCAAAGTGTTTAATTTATGAGACCAGAATTCTCATACCTCAGGAGGGAGAGAATCTCCGCTGTGCGATCAGGTATTCTTCAGCGCATTTCTATCTTGGTAAGACAGAGCAGAAAAAGGAAAGAGAGAAGGACAGCGAAAGAGAGGCATAGAAATCAATGAAGGAAGAAGGAGGAAGTGCTAGGTACCAGTTCCTGCTGCATGAAATACTTCATTAACATTAAGTATCACTTCTGTTATTTTTTAATACATGGATTATCTACTTCTGATCAGCCCTAGTGGGAAAGATAACTATCAACCCAGAAGGACCAAAAAAGTGTTGGACAGACAATTTAGAGGCTCCTGGATTTATAGATTTTTTCCATATCATAGGCCACAGGATCATAGTATAATTCAAGTTGGAAGGGATATAAGGAGGTTCCAAACTCCTGCCCAAAGCAAGGTCAGCTCTGAAGTCAGACATAGTTTCTCAGGGCTTTATCTAACCAAGTCTTTTCCACAGATTTGCTCCTTGGCTAGTCTGTTCCCAGCCTGTACTGCTGAAAAGTGATCTTCTTTCACAAGTGTAGGAGTTCACATTGTTGAATTTCATAAGATTACTGTCAACCCATTCAGGTCCATTCAAATCTAGGGTTCCAACATCCTGGACCACTCGGTCTTGGGTGAATGAGGAATGGACAGGCAGAGCAATCCTATGCTACCTGCTGAGGTTCACAGGTCATGCAGGAGACAAGTTTTCATGTAAAATCTCAGGCAGAACTGAATTGTTGCCTTATAGGATAACTAGAGATACAAGGTGGTCACTTGCCAGGTCCAAATAGGTTGCTCCCAAACTGTAAGACAACCATATGGGTAGGAAATAGGCAAAATGCCAGTGGTAGCCAAAGGAAATAAAGCTTATTGTTACTCTAGAGACTAGCTTTTAGAGCAACCTCAATGTGAATATGAGCAATCATCCAGCCTGTGAAACGTGACTCCATTGTCCCAAGGAATTTTCTGTGCAATACTGATCCAACAAGCACCATCTGAAAATGCTGAGCAGAATGGCCTGTATAGAGACAGACGGGACACATTTAGCCAGATTTCAGATGACTAAATAGAATTGTCTGTATGGTTACCTTAAGGCATCTAAGGTCTGCCTGAGACTGACAGATATGATGCAGGAGCTATAGGAGTTCTGTTTCTGTCTGGATTGGCAGCTGGAGGCACCTCAATCAATCTCCTGGTTGCAGAATCCTTATGGGGTCTAGGCACAGACTGGGATCCTAGGTAAATAGCTATAGGAGATCCTTATTTTGCATATATCTGTAGGTAGAAGCCAAAGTATCAATGGTTTTGATGATTATAGTATTAAAGCAAAAGCTAAATAGTGATTCTGAGGATCAAAAAGCACTTTGTGAAGTCAGTGCTGAGTCATTTGCCCATTCCTATGAAATAAGCCTGTCAAGGAACTGAAAACAGATCTTCCAAACTTCATTCCAGGGCTTCAAAAGCCACACAATTCCCTTAAATATAATATTATCAAACGGGTAAATAAAAAGCAAAGCATTGATGGTTGCATGAACTGAAAGTTTTAAAAGGCTTCCTTTTATTCTATATTCATCACTGCAAACAGTCCTAACTGTTTTTTCTTTATGGGAAATAAGTCTGAACTCACTGGCCATTGTTTCAAAGTGCAAAGTTTTAAATCAAAAAGGGAAAGGCGAAAGACAAAAAATATCAAGTTCAGGAAACTTTTATAGTGCAGAAGAAGAGCCACTAAGCATACAGCCATGTGTTCTCAGAGTAAATGACATGCGCTTTTTGCTCTGGTGAACGATCCATATTTTAAATGTCCCCATATACCATTATCATGCATAACAACCTGTCACTATTATTCATGTCTTTTTCCCAATATCCATATTTTGACATTACCACTGAAAAGATCCACTGTGCTCAGTGGCTTCTTAAAAATAAATAATTGAAAGCTCCTGTAAATTATATTAAGCCTCGACATGGCTGACCCTCTCTCGCCTCAGTCCATTGCTATCTCTTTAAATGTATTCCCTCCTAAATTATATTGTAATTTGGAGGTGCTGAAGTCTTAAGTTTTTTGACTCAAATGTAACTTCCTTCCCAATGCATAATTCATTTTCACTTTGTTCTTGGTGCTGCGTGTGCAATCGCATTTTTGGCAGCCAAATGCAGGCTGAAATCAACAACTCTGTAAAGGGTGAGAATGAAATCAGAATGGACGGCTTGGCGGAAGAAATATTAAGCATGTCACAATGTTTTGTACTCTATCTTGTGAAATGGAGACAAAAACCTCAAACAACTGTGAGTTTAAAAGGAGAGAATGACATTTAAAGTCTGAAAATTATCCACTGCTGATGTCATGCTGTTGTTGCATTTAATTACTTTTCACATCACATAAACTGATGGCTTCTGAATGTTTTTATGCCATGAGATTTTTTGATGAGGAACATACTCTCCCACTTTTCATTTTTTAAGGCGGAATAAGTCAGTCAATCTCTGTAGACTCAGATGAGGGCCACCGGGCTTATCTGATAAAAATGAGCGTCACTAAGTTTAGAAGACTGACCTTATTTTCTGAAATAAGATCCCTGCAGGAGTCTTGAAGCTCCCATGATATTAATATGTTATTGGGTCCAAATTTCGGCTGCTTTAAGTCAAAGTAGTTTTGCCAGCTTATGTTGACTGACAGTCATACCTTTTTTAGGCTTTGTTTTTATCTTTTCATCACGAATAAGTAGTACCGATAACAGACTCATTTAAAAAATAACATCTTCCAGTATTATAGTTTTCTTAACATGTAATTATATCTGCATGTCAGACAGTGAAAAAGACAGCAAATTAGACAGAAATGCAGTTGTAACGTGATGGATCAATGAAAAAAACATGTCATATTGATATGCATTCACGAAGATTTCACATGATCAAGCATAAAGATGACAAGTTTTTTCCTTATAAGATCACACAGCGCCTCAAAGATAGAGAGGTGAAGAGGAAGTTGTGAAAGTTCAAAACAATCTAGGAACGTGAGGAGTGTAGAAGGATAAATTTACAAGAAGATAGTAAATGATGCAGAGATGACATGTAATGACTCAGGAAGACTTACATAAAACCAGTGAAAGAGAGAGATGGTGGGTAGGGATAAGCTATTATAAGGAAGGAGTAAGGATGGAAAAGAAAATAAGGTCCAAAAGGCAACTGAGCCACAGAAACCCCTCTCCCCAGCAAAGTGTACTTACAGACTTGTCTTTTACCTGAATAAAGTCATATGTCAATACATTATAAACAAGCACTCCTGTATTATTAGAAGTGCCTGAATCTTATTGGGTGAGACTGACAATTTATAATGACTACCATAACTTGTGTGTCAGTAATGACAGCCCATCTGGCTAATGTGATCCTTCCTTTTCTCACACATCTTCCTTCCTTGCCCCCCCCCCCCCCCTTTTTTTCTAATTTTCTTCTGTTCACCGCAGTACGTTCAACCTTTCGTCTGTACTTCTGAAGCATGGCACTACTGGGTACCTTGAGAGCCGATTCATTCCTTAAGTCACCAGTGTCTTCCTGCCACCTCCCTCTATCCCTGACCAGTCTTCATCACAATATTAGTTGACAGGATAAACGTTCCTTCAGCAGAACTCGAGATCAGGAAGTTCAGTGTCATGAGTGACCCGTAACTTTGCTTTTTGTCTAGGTTTTCCTCAATTCCAGTTTATGATCTTTCCTTTTCCCTCCTGATTTCTCACTATCCATCTGTCCCAGCATTGCACCTTGTGTTCATTTTTATACCAGTGAGGCAAGCGTTGTTTGTATGATAACACCTCCCATCCTGATCTGCCTCTGTTTTTTTCATGTTGTTCTGCAGGACTAGAACAGCTGTCCTGAGGTAATATGCCAAGCCCCTTAACCTTGCATTATTCAAATCTCTCCCTAGGGGACCAGGAAAGTCTGTGAGCATCTTCCACTTATGGGAATCTTCTTTTGTCAGTTTATATGGCATTATCTCAGCCCTATTCCTCTTGTGAGACAGAAGAAGCCTATTGCATTAAACAGGCTGTATTTTCATTGAGTCTGTTCTTCTGAAAAGACTGAGATGCTCACCCTAACTCATTAAGACGAAGAGTGTGAAGACAAAGAAAATAGTTCAAATGGGACATTTAACTAATCTCCTTTTAAAGCTCTGGCACAAAAAACTCAAAGTGAATTACAAGGAAGAAAAGGGAAACGTATGAAATAGAATCTACATCAGTAGATTTTGACAGCTGCGATATTATAGGCTGAATTAATGTTCCATAAATATACAGTGGGCATTTCCATTATAGTAATGTCAGCTCTCATTGTTAGTTGAACAGGTACCTATACAGAAAACCACATGTGACTTCTGAGCCATACCTTGAGTTGTATTTTCTGATATAAAATGATACTATTATATGATTGGATACAGCCAGTTTTTAATTTTTCTACTAAAAATTATACTAAAAAAATCCCCACCCTCACCCCCAAAACCAACAAACAAAAACCACAAGGGACAAGTTTGTTATATTCATCATACCATAGCATATCTTAAAGTGAGATGATGTGATGTGGAATGATGAACAGTATCATTCAGATCAATAAATAGGTAAACAGAGAAGCCCATTAGCTATTTTCAGAGCTATCTGGAAGGCAAAACTAAGATGAGAAGCCAGCAGTTAAAACACCGGGGTTTTTTTCAGATATTGAATTGGTGTTGGCTAGGAATGATGGCTATGGAACTAATTAGAAAAGTACCTCCAACACCCAAACGAAAAAGATGTAAAAATGAGGGAATTTCTGAATTAAAAAGGCATGGAATCACTGACTGCCTGTGCCTGGATGAAAGTTAGAATACACTTTTTGTGAAAATGATATGACTTTTTTTCCCCACCAAATAAAAGTAGATAAAATCGTGTATTATGCCACTTTTTTTTTCTTTTCCTTCCCTCTTTTTTTTTTTTTTTTTTTTTTTAAATCAGGGACATTCCGTTTGTCTGGGTACGTGGTACAGGAGAACTTTGGCATTAGTCTACCCCTCAGGGAAGTATTAACTACAGCGTTTGAAAATCTCTGCGCATCCAACAAGCAACAACATAACAGATGGATGAGTTGGTCACAGTAGCAAAGACTTTTCCTTGCATTACCACATCACAGGAAGCTTCTGAGAGAGAGCCTCAACTTCACACAGCCCTAACTTCAAGCAAAAGAGGAATAGAATTTTTCACATCCTTACATTGCCTAAGAAGCTACTCAAAATGAAATGTCACAGTTCTCCTTAGCACAAAAGTAAATGTGGGATATAATTGTTTGTCATCTTTTATTTAAGTTGTGGTTCTATTCAAATTTCAGGCATGCTTAATTTGACCACAGCCAACTGTCTAAACAAGCAAGCTTCAGTACTTTTACTGCATCAACAACCAACTTAATAACATCAGCTTACAATTTTACATGATTTTTCTCTAGCTTACTGAAAATTCTATTTCCTCTGCTCCTGCCATAGGCTAGTTACCTGTAGTGGAGCTTAGTTTCAGATACACTGAATATAATGAGAAAAACTAGCATCAGACACAAGAATACCGGCAGCAGCAGTCTGTGGGAGAGGCTGTCTTATCATAATTCCTGCCTCAGTTTTCCATTTTGCAGTAAACCTGAACTGAAAAAAAAAGAAAGGAAAACAAACAAACAAACAAAAAATATCAGTGATGGAATAGACCTATTAGAAACTGCATTTTCATTAAACCAATCCTCTAGTGAGAACATGACATTGTATAGGTTCCCAGCTTTAAGACTGGATCCAACCTATACTGTTTGGACAAGTTCAGTCCTACTGACTTGCTTATGACCATAAAACAAATTTAGTAGCGAAGTGGGGAACAGACACAAAGATATCTGCTGACTGCAGTCATCCACTTTATCCATAAAAGCAGCTGTATTACTGTAACAGTCCAAGCAGTGTGCTATTACCAGCAATTCAAATTAACGAACTACAAAGTTATGGAAATTACTTCTCAGCCTGGCCTACCCTTGTTTCTTTCTCCTTTTAGCCCTACGTCTTTGTGAGTCTTGCTTGCCTCAAAAATCCTTCTGCTTTCAAAGTATTTACACTGTTGATGCTTTTATAGACAGCCGTTACTTCCTCACATGTTCATCGGAGTCAAGCAGAATGCATGACTCATTTGATTCCTTTCTAATTAATTGAGACTACAGCGATGCGTATAGGTACTAATACCAGTTCTACTGATTCTATTTCATTCAAAGTCTTGGCAGTAAAACAGCCAACCCTGAACCAAACTGCTGTCAAATAATCCTACCTTTGTTTCCCTTTTCCCTGCCTGAAAATAAGGAAATTCATGACTCCACACAACTGTAGAAATAAGAAACCTCAGGGACTTTTTCGAGGTCTGTACAAAATATGGTGTGGCATTTGCTAAGTGACCTCAGAAAAGCAGACGTGGCAAAGATTTCAGCCTAAAAGTGTTAAATCCAAAACTTTGATCATTAAGCAACAGCATTCTTGACAGATTACTAACGCCTGTGTTTCTCAGAAGGGTCTCTCAGAAGGCTCAAGTGGAAAGTTATGGAGTAGCATTCTTCATCCAAATGCTGTAAACTTTTTGGGTCTGTATGCTAACATATAAACGCTATGAAAATGGCCTGCTTTGTGAGGGTTTGAG
>NW_008825501.1:2225672-2268648 GCF_000699105.1 Pygoscelis adeliae
AAGGCCAGTATACCTTGTAAATGCTCTTTTCCACCATATTTTTCAGTATCATCTTTTGCTCATAAGTGTGAAAATAATGTATATCTAAGGGTTACACTGAACGCATGTTAAAAAGTCAGTGTTTTCTTAGTTTATGCTCATTAATTCAGCCCTCCCTAACATATGCATTATTTGCACTATCTGTTCTTCTTAAATTCAAGCCAGATGCACAGAAATTTTAAAACGTATTATATTCTCCCCTGTCCCCCCTAGCCAAGTATGGGACTTTACTGCATCAAACACTGAATTTACTGAGATGAAAAGTTAGTGTAATATTGGTCCCGAAATGTAGGTGGTAATGCTATTGTTTCATAGCTACATATACACCTCTCTTGAGGAGATTTCTTTTAGCTTAAGTCTTGGAGACAGTGCTTTTGAGTCAATATTATGCTGTGATAATTCTTTGAAACTTTATTTCTTTATATTAGCACCACCGGACAATATCCTTCTTTGAGTGAAACACCATCATTTACCAGTAGCTTATATTCAGACTAGTCCCTGTAGCACAATTCAGAAACACATTTTCTATTTACATTTGTCTCTCCCTGCTCTCATTTCACTTCCCAGAGCTTTTCTCCCCGTGCTGTAGTAGGCCTGAATTTTGATGAGGCCAAAACACAAAGCAGTCATCATGAATGACTTATTTAGATGCACAACTTTTAGCATACTGCTGATTCGGTTACTACATCAGTCAAGTTTCCTGACTACTCTTCCTGAGATGTAGCAGCTCCAGAAGGATTTGGAGAAACACTACAATAGCCTGAGAGTTGCATTTGTTCTTGCTTTTGCTGTTACCCAGCCCTGATTAGAAGAAATGTTCCTGTTATCTAATTACTTTCACAGCAGTGACAGATGGCCAAAGGGTGCATGTACTGGAAAAACAGAGAGGAAAAGGGTTAATGTTGCAGATCACCTCGTTCCCCTTTTATTTAGGCTCCTCTAAAGCTGTTGATGGAGTGATTTCTGATTGGGGCTGGAGCAGTGATTGGAGAATCAGGCCCATGAGGTTTAGTGACCTCCGGGTGAAGGCACTGCAGGTGTGTGGCTAACAAGGTACTAATTGGGTACCAGAGTGAGGATGAAAGCAGTTACAAGCAGTTGGTCAAGAGGCAGCATTGTACCCCAAAGAGCTGCAAGTGCTGAGCTTTGTGACTGGGAGGAGAGGCAAGCTGTACTCCCAGCTGGTTTACTGCTGAATCCTGCGCTGCGACTCTCTTCTGCGGGAGGAGCAGCCTTTTGCTGGCAGTGCTCCTCTGTGCTTTTCATGCAAACTGCTGAATCTGAGAGAAAAGTTAGACATTTAATTAACGGGTGCGGATGTGGCTCAGTGAGTTATGTTTTCTTAAGAGCACAGATACAGAGACAAAATCCTTCAGCAAGAGGATGCAGATTCTGCATCTTCCTTTATTCTGAAATCTTAAGCAAGTTGTGATGCCTTAATTTCTGTATCTTGTTCCCCCCTTCCCCCATTATATTTTACATTGTCAACTCCATGACATCCGCTCCCCCTTACTCCTTGCTGTCAGTATACAAAATGACCACCTGCTAACGCAACTTTACCATGCTCAGGAGTCCCCTACATTTAAAATCAGCAGAGAAGAGAGAAAATAAAGGTTACAGGCAGGAGTCTGAAGGTGTATTTCCAAACAGCACATGCTCAGGGGTGAAAGCAATGCTGTGATCAGTAAGAAAGCAGCAAGAAGAACTGTGACTGTTTTTGGTACTCCAACTGTTACAGACCCTTGCTTTTGTTTCCCTGCTAGATTGCTTGATTTTAGAACAGTACTTTTTGCAAGGAAAGAAAGAAGGTACCCGCTTTGAGACTGTATTGGTCAGTACCTCCATGATAAACCTGGCTTATACAGCATTTTCATTTAAAGCTTGCAAGATTTACATGCCGCCTTCATAATACAAATTCCTCATCCTTTTCAGGCAGCTGCTCATCTCTTTGTTTACTTTTGCTTTGAACAAAAGATGCAGTATTGACAGCCTTGTCATCTACAAATGTTTACCTTTTGAGTAACTGGGAGTAAGGGGAAAAAAAGGCAAAAATAAATAGCTAATATATTAGTGGGAGTGCTTGTAAAATGTTCCACTGTGGGGTTTTGTTGTTGTTTTTTTGCGGTTTTTTATGAGGCATCAGCTGCACTTTAAATTGCTGCTGAGATGAATGGAAGCTAATAGGAGATGTTCCTGAAGTTTGTTTTCTAATCAGATCAGACTGGATCTTATTAATAAAAGTGACTACTCTGAGCAGAACTGTCTGCGGCTAAATAATCAGTTATGTTATTGAGAAGTGATTAAATTGCCTACGGAAAATAATATAAATTACACCTGGTTTACTAAGATTTAAATTAAGGAGGTTTTTTTCCCCCTAATCAATCTATCCTGAATTGTTTTTTGGTTTTATTTATTTATTTATCTTTCTTCTTATTTATTTATTTAATTTCAGACATATTGTTTATTCTACAACATGCAGCTCTGTTGAACTCTGTATTTCAGACTATATTACAAGGAACACTGACATCATTCTCCTCCATTTAAATGGTGGGAAAACTGAGGCACAGGGAGGGAAGATGTAACTAGGAACAATTGTAAAGTATGAGTTGGCATAAAAGTGAAGTCTAAATATGCTGAAGAAAAGAAAATGAGTAGTGTAAAAATATTGCTTTGTGCAATGGACTACAATGGGCATATTTTTAAATAACGGGAAAATTACCTTTTTTTTTTTTAAAGAATATTTGCATTTTGACAGGAAAAGGAAAACAAGTGATGATTTTCACACAGGTCTGGTAGCTTAACAAATCATCTCAGTTATCTTTATTGGTAGATCTGCTAGAAGGTAGGACTTGGGAATAATATGCTTAGCACAATTGACTTTAGAGAAAGCCTGAACTCTTCCTTTCCTTCACTTCAGAAAAAACAATATGCCAAAGAAATAGACCATAAAGTATATTCTTCCTGATTTAGACCCTGACTTGGCACTTAGCTTCAACCAAGTTATTAAATCCTTTTGATTCTATCGCGTTTAAGTGCTTTGCTGACTTGAGATCTTAATGAGGCCCCCTGCAACTGATCATTGCTGGTCTCTGGTGGAAGTTCTGCCTGAAGCTTTAGAACAGGAGAATAGGTGGCTCCAAATCCCCATTCTGTTTTTCAGCTAATTTTTGCAACTTGAGAACATCCTTCCCCGGTTCAGGCTTGATTGCTTGATTACAACACTGAGCACACTGATGGCACTCCATAAAGAATGCTTCATAATTAGCAGTATTGATAAGCGAGAGAGACAACACTAAAATAATAGTTAATGGGCACAGTGCAACAATGTTAATTGTTCTTGCCTTCACAGTGCAGCTGAGAAAAGTTTATTCCTTTTATTTCTCCTACTTCAAACTGGTAATTGCCTATGTTAAACTCAAGGCATCTTCTAGTACAAAAAAACCCCCTACCTTAATTAAACATAAAATACTTCCCCTAACCTACAAACTTTACAGAGCAAATCCCCGCCTCCCACAGCAACAAGTATTAGTTGTAACAGCCTCCATCATTATTCTTCTTACTGTCACCCTGAAGGGACAGATGAGCATCATGGTGCACCGTGAAGGAGGTGAAATTCAAGTCCCACGGGAATGACTTGAGGATCTCACTGAGAAACTTTGGTGGTCCTCTTCCTGATTAACCAAGTTGTTTATATATGAGAGGAGCTCACTTGACCCCAAGAGGAAAGGTCCCTCAAATAACAGGGTTGTAATGCATTCAGGATTTGATTGAGTAAAACCAGCAACTTTTATTTGACCCAGACAGAGACTGTAAATGTACAAAACTCCAAGACTATAAGAAGTTGACTTTGGAAATAAAATTATTTATGTTTGGGCTTTAAAAACGGTCTGGGTTCTCCAAATC
This sequence comes from Pygoscelis adeliae, assembly GCF_000699105.1. Classification (NCBI taxonomy): domain Eukaryota; kingdom Metazoa; phylum Chordata; class Aves; order Sphenisciformes; family Spheniscidae; genus Pygoscelis; species Pygoscelis adeliae. The sequence continues at coordinate 2,229,615 of NW_008825501.1, forward strand.
AGGTGTAAGCTACCTATGGGTGTTGGTTTGGGACTCTACAGTAGGGTGCATCCCCTGCCATTGCCCACTGCACTCCACACCAGCGCTCATTCCGTCTCAGATCAAAGGCATCTCTCCAGCTACAGTGCATAGCTGCGGTCCAACCTTGAGACAATAAAAATAAGAAAAGGCAAGAGAAAAGGAGGTAGCTATTTTCCAACATGAACAGGTGGTCAGAGGCATTCTTATGACCCCAGTGTAACTCATTCTTCCAGAGGTGGTTGCAGACAGTTTCTAAACCTTGAAGCGCAGAGGGTTTTATTATTATTATTTTTTTTTCCCCCAGATTTTTATTTCATGTACTTAATCTGCCGATTTTATTTTTAGTTTCTTCTACTTATAAAAGCCCCCCCAGGAAGCCCAGGAATAAAATTCTCTAAGTGACATTCCAAACAAAAAATGTGACAAAAAACACTTTGAACAAAAAAAAAAAAAAGAAAAAAGAAAGGAAGTCCATGTACTCTTTTCATTTTATTTTTACTTTTTGCATTTACATGGTGCTCGGTGGCTTAAAAAACTTGAGCTCAACAAGTTTTTATTCTTGAATTTTCCATGTGTTTAATCTCCTGTGGCGTATGGAGGGCACCCTAACTTTGATGAATAGTAGGATACAAGACCAAGAGACTGTTAATATAACTGTGATTTTGCCAGTACATAGTTATATGTATACGTGCGTAGTTATATAGAATAGAATCATAGAATCATGGAATGGTTTGGGTTGGAAGGGACCTTAAAGATCATCTAGTTCCAATCCCCCTGCCATGGGCAAGGACACCTTCCACTAGACCAGGTTGCTTAAAGCTCCATCCAACCTGGCCTTGAACACTTCCAGGGACGGGGCATCCACAACTTCTCTGGGCAACCTGTTCCAGTGCCTCACCACCCTCGTAGTGAAGAATTTCTTCCTTATATGCAATCTAAATCTGCCCTCTTTCAGTTTAAAGCCATTACCCCTTGTCCTATCACTATATGCCCTTGTAAAAAGTCCCTCTCCGGCTTTCTTGTAGGTCCCTTCAGGTATTGAAAGGCTGCAATAAGGTCTCCTCAGAGCCTTCTCTTCTCCAGGCTGAACAACCCCAACTCTCTCAGCCTTTCTTCATAGCAGAGGTGCTCCAGTCCTCTAATCATTCCCATGGCCCTCCTCCGGAATCACTCCAACAGGTCCATGTCCTTCTTAAGTTGGAATGCAGAGCTGAATGCAGTACTCCAGGTGGGGTCTCATGAGAGTGGAATAGAGGGGCAGAATCACCTCCCTCGACCTGCTGGCCACACTTCTTTTGATGCAGCCCAGGATACGGTTGGCTTTTTGGGCTGCGAGTGCACATTGCCGGCTCATGTCCAGCTTCTCATCCACCAACACCCCCAAGTCGTTCTCCTCAGGGCTGCTCTCAAACCATGCTCTGCCCAGCCTGTATTTGTGCTTGGGATTGCCTCGACCCATGTGCAGGACCTTGCACTTGGCCTTGTTGAACTTCATGACGTTCACACGGGCCCACCTCGCAAGCCTGTCGAGGTCCCTGTGGATGGCATCTCGTCCCTCTGGCGTGTCAACCACACGACACAGCTTGGTGTTGTCAGCAAACTTGCTGAGGGTGCACTTGATCCCACCGTCCATGTCACCGACAAAGATGTTAAACAGCGCCGGTCCCAATACCGACCCCTGAGGAACGCCGCTTGTCACTGGTCTCCACGACCAGTGCACATATATATGCAATATATATGTGTATTAAATATATGCAATATACACATTGTGCGCTCAGACATGATTTATATATATACATATGTCCATAGGTACATATAAATATCTTCTGAACTTTTCTGGCAAGGGGAAGACAGGGGAAGAGGCATGCTTTCCTGTGGCAGTGTTTAATTCCAAAATGAAATATTTCAGTGTTTTGAAATTACATGCAATCACTGGTATTACGGTCCTTCATCTCCACGTGACATTCAGGACTATAGTTTTTTTATTAACCTGAGGCACTGAGATGGAATAAAGGGGGGGGGTGGATTTGCCTCTCATGTTTCCAGAAATTGCCTCCTGTTCTTTCTCCTCCAAATGGAGGCCCAGCAACGTGACACTTCATAGGCAGCTGTTCTGAAGAGGATCAGGATATAACCACTTCCTCTCAGGCTAGTGGGCACCAAGCAAGCATTTGCAGAGCTCAGTAGGAAAACCAGAGTAGTGGGAAATCACATTTGAATATCCTTTTGTTTCTCTCCTGAATATGTGAATAATGGGTATTGGGTACTCCATGGCATATGTCTGTCAAGGTCAGGAAGTGTGTACATCTGTAAATGCTACCACTGCAGTCCTCAAATTTATTTTGAGTGACTTATTCTTTATGGCTATGAGTTTCAAGATGTCAGGGACAAGTAATGGACTGTGAACCTTTAGCAGATCTGAACTGCTACTAGTGTATATGAGCCCTGACCTCTGAAGGTACTTGGTTCTCAGTTTTTATTTCAGATCCTTCTCTACACCTATCAGTCCCACAATTGCAGTGGGAATAAAATGGGATAATGACTCTATTCCAGGGCATTAATGGGCAGAACATGTTTGCAATGTGTTTAGCTGCCATCAATATTAATGCACTCATTTGAGGGGCAATAAACTGATAGAGTGTGGCCTTATAATGCATAAAAATTGCATCAGCTTCAGAGCTGTAATGGAAAATTCTTCCATGAATAGAAGTAATTGGGGAAGGGGCTTTTCCTAAAGTCATTTTATTTAGCACTTTGAATATTCAGTGCTGGACGAGATCAGTCTTGCTGTCTTCCCTTAGGATCTCAGTGGGACAAAAACTTAGGGTTGTTATGATGTAATAAAAACATTAAAAATAACAAGTGAATAAACTGTCTTTGACATTTCAGAAAAGATGATGAGAAATAGTTGCCTTCTGTAATGACCAAGTTAGAAATAAATAAACTAAATTTATCCCCAGCTTTATTAGTCTGAGAAAATGACTGAATAATGTCCTAAAAAAGAGCAAACAGTGCATTAAGACAATTATGTATCTATTTATCCATCTACCCCTTCCTCTCACCTCCAGTCAAAAGGAGATGTCAGAACATATTAATGATGGTGTTAGTGATACAGATTGGGCTGTATCTATATCAGTAAACTAAATATTACATTTCTGTGCACTGAATGTGATTGTCTACACTGTTGTTAGAAGTGGTCCTGGCCTGGTTTTGGTCTGAACCAGTTGGTACACTCCCAAATCATTCCTGTTCACCGCTGATCATTAGCATGGGTTAAAGACCTAACAGGTATTTGGAAGGTGGCCATCCTCTTCTGAGGGCTGTGTGGATTAACAGCTTGAATGTGAGTCATTTTGTGCTTTTTTGCCTCTGCGACTGAATAGTCCCAGGGATTTATTTAATTTATAGCTATAAACATAGCCATCAAAAACTTCTGTGACTAAGTCATTTAAGAGCCAGTAAAAACTCTGCCATATTTATTTACTTAAGCTGGAAAGCATATATATGCCGTAGCAGGTTGACAACCCTATTTGAAAGAAAAAGAGAGGTGTAGAGATTAATGCACCAAATCATGTTCAAATGTATGTACAAGATAGGCAGAAGGCAAAAGATTCACTTTTGTGTATGCTAGCACATGTCACTCATGACTGGTAACAGCTCTTCTATTCCAGGCTCTTGAACAGGAGACCGGTTGTGACAAATGGCACTTTGGTAAGATGAGAAGGGCTTGATGTGTGCCACAGAGGGCTCACCAACACAGCGCGGTGCCAGTGGATTCAGTCTCTGAATTAAAGCATGGCCAGTGTGGGACACAGACTGATTTAAAAAATAGGTGTTATAAGGCATGGAGTTAGGTAAACGTACCAAAAATAAAGAATAAAAAAATCAAGTCACCCAGTGGGTTCTCCTGCAGGCTAATTTAGTAATAACTAGCACAGTCATAATCCAGACTGCAAATCGCAAATAATAAATAGCAGACACCCCCCGCCTCCCCCCCAAATAAAATATGTATATAAGACTCCTCATGTCTTTTGATTGATTCCCCCTTCTATCATCAGCACCACTCCTGCTGTGTCAGGGCTGAGGTCTGATCCAGCAAACCAGCCTGACAGAGAGGGGATGCAGCACTCGGCAGCCTGCTGAAATAGAGATGTAGAGAGCTGGATGACAAGAGTGTGCTGAAAAACACCGTGGCCCATGGCTCCTCATTATCCTCATATCTGTAACTCTACATCCTGACCTGGGGGGGATGCCTTAGGCTACCTCCTTACGTACCCTGAAATAAGAAATATCCAGCTAAGACTGAGAGGGAAATGCTGCACAATGCCAGCGTTGAGAGCCACTGTGCAAACCTAGGAGGTGAGCAGTTTTGCAGTTCATTTTTCCCATTGGGTCTCTTTTGAAGGGCATGAACATGAGAATATAGAGTTTTTTCTCAATTTGGGACAGGCCTTAAAAACACACAACTAAGCCTTAAAAAGCTGTAGGTGTGATGAAGATGAGGAGGAGGGCGACGACTGACCAGAGGGCCCTGCAATGTGAAGAGGGGATGAGGAAAATATGAAATACCTCTTAGCCGTGAAACAGAAAGCCTGAGAAAAGAGGTAGCAAACTGTGGAGATTTGCAAAGGGGCCCATGAGAGCTGGGTGCCCACCCTCCATCACTGCTCTAGGGGCCGCTATCACTGTCACTTAGTTTCCCACTCCATGAATCCATTACACACATAGGTGACTTTAGGTCACCTTTACTAGTCATCTCTCACTAATACCAAAATTCATATTGCAGAACCCCATACTCTTGACTCAGAATCCTGATGTATTTGGTGTTTTTTAGAGAAAACAGCAGAACCTGCCTCAAGCAGCTGGTGGGGATCTGGGTTTGTGTCTCCCTCGTCACACTTTTTAATTCCCAGGCACAGGCGGCAGTGATCAACAGATGTCTCAATGCAACTGTCATCTTCATGGGACCTGCTGCCTCCTTGTTTTCAGTTCACCAGGGCACCCCATCATGTTCACAGTGGCTCCGTGCGCTCTCAGTGGGGAAAGGGCACTTTCTGTAGTCTGGGACATAATTGTGCTGAGGAAGGAGGGATAAAAAAGCAATGCAGTCAGCAGCAGGGGGGGCTTTTCAAACCCCAAAAGACCGTGGATTCTTTTTCTCTTTCTTTAACAGCTTTCTCATTTACATTTAGAAAAATGACATATAGTAATTAGGTTCCCTAGTCTGCCAAAACTTTAAATAGGATCTTTTAAAAATAGCCTTTAAGATTTCAGGTCTTTTTTTTGTTTCCCCTGGAGATGAACAATAGAACCAGTCTGCTTTTTTAACACTTTTTTAACAATAGTCATTCGGAAATGCAGGCTGAATGCTGACAGGTTTTGACTAATGCAGAAAGTTTTGGAGCCTATTGTGGCACTTTCTGTCTCTTTCACTTTCTCCACCTCCATCTCTCCCTTTTGCCTCTTCCTTTCACTCACCATTGACAATGTATGCATTCATAATTGAAGAAATTCTATTCTTAATGACTTACAGTTGTATGAGTTGTCGCTTTTGTCGGTCGTACGGCTGCTGTTTCCGCAAACTAAACACATTTGACTGCTAATTTCCCATTGAAAGACATTGGAAGGTTCCTGAAATTAATGGCGTAAGACAAGTTTACAAACTGATAGGCTCTGATGTGAAAATTGGTGTGTCTCCTTTGCAGAGGCTAAGTACAGGAGGTTGGAATAGCAGTGAGCAGCCTGCATACTCATAAAGATCCTCAGCAAAGAAAAAAAAAATTAAAAATTGCCCATATTTCAGAGACTTGGAAACTGCAAGGAAGAGAAGAAAAATATTGGAGTATATGTAAGGAAGGACAAGGGGAAAGCAACCTTGTTGGCACTAAGAGGAAATTGCAGGACTTTTCAAGCAGAAAACTCTATTTTAGTCTGAGAAATCAACAGCTTTGTTAAGGACCAGCTGTTGGCATGTTGCTCCAGTATAGTATGTGTTGAGCTCTGAGTAATGTTTGTGGGAAATTACGGGGATTTTTAAGCCAGTAAGTCACAGCACACAACTTCAGTTACTTAAGAAGCAAAACTACCAGAGGAAGAAATTCATAAAGCCATGGAAGTTGAATCTTTTCTTCCATCCATGTAAATCAAGAGTAATTCAGATAAAGCCAGTGGAATATTCTTCCAGAGTAAAACAAAGTGATATGAGAAGAATTTGCTCTATTTCTGTCAAGTAAAAAAAGAATAGTCCTGGTCAGTCATTTGCTCAGGAACATACAAGTGTAAGTTGCATGCTCAGATATGCAAGTAACCATTACAATTGTCATCCAAAAAAGGTTCTAAAATTGTGACTGTCCTTAACACAATGTGTCACACGAAGTAATGGAAGTCCTCGGCCATACCCAGATTCTTCTAATTTTCTCTAGAAATTGCTGCTAATATTTCCTTGAGGTAAATGGTAAGAAAAAAACTGGCTTCTCTGTTTTAGTATTTTTCTACTATCAAGATCCTTGATGAAAGGATTCAAAAGACAATATATTCCATTTTATTTTATTTCATTCCATTCCTTACACTAGAATCAACCTGTATTATCTGAGAAGATTATTTTGTATTTTTGTTTTGAAATGATACCATTTTTAGCCACAGATAATATCTCTTGGTGTAGACTTTGTTATCTCATTAGTAGTAAGGCTAAATGTATTTTTAAAATTATTCATTTTTTTTCACTGAGATAAAGCCATGTCAAAACAAAAATAAATTATGTTTAACTTGTCATGTTTTTCAATATAGATCACATTAAGGATACTTTTGCCTACTTGAAGGAAATAACAGAGTATTCTTACTGTTGTGAGGCACCTGAAAGACTTCCAGACTATGAAAATATCACAAAATAATTATAGCCATTAATATGTGTTACCCAAAAGTTTTTACGTGGTGATGGGAAAAGTAATTACTATTTCACTGTCCTGTTCTCCTTCTGGATGACCTGCCCATCATCAGTGTTTTCTACAAGTTATAGGCTGCACTGACATCCCAAACACAGATCACCACAGTTTTGTATCCTACATTTATATTTTGCATCTGTGTAAAACCAACAAATAAAAAAAAAAAATACCACCAAGATTTTGTCCAGCTGCCCCTCCAGTGTATCCAATTCAAAAATATAATATGTGAAGCCATTTTTCTACCACTCAGAGCAACTTTTAAGTAAGTAATCTTGGGACAGAATAATTCTGTATCCTGTTAAGACTTCATAGTAAGCATAAGTAGGAGTAGAGTGTTAATGCCTACGTTGAAATTTCATCAGGAAGCAAGGGATGAACTCAGGCTGTTTGGAAAAGTACCATGGGAGCTTTTATAACAAAGAATGATCAGTACTATTCGACGTGGACTTATCTTAAAAGGGCTTTTAATAGTAACGTCTACTGTTTTTCAGAAGATGGGTTTTCTTGTGTATATGTAAGTACTTTCAGCTATCACTCATCCTCTTCATCAACAACAATGATCACAAAGGGAAATATATAGATTAAAATACTTGAGGTGAGTGTGGTTTCTTCTGCTTTCTTTCTAGTGAACTGAGTGATGGATGAAAGAAAAAAAAAAAAGACAAGAGAGATCAACTGAGAAATGCATGTCCTGTACACCAAGAACTAATTTAATAAGCAGCCTCTCCCTGCTAGTGGGCGATTAAACTAAATTGCCAGTCTAAACTTTTCTATGCTGCATTTCAAATGTCAACACATTACATTGCTATTCCTCTTAATTTCTCACAAAGAAAATGCAAAATGAATTCATTATGCTGGAGTAAGTGGAAAAAATGATGAGTTTCTCCAGAAGAGTAGGCAATGGGGAGAGATTGGGCAAGGCGATTATATTGAGATATTTGAATAGCTGGCCATTAGCAAGAGGATCCCCATTACTTTGCTGATAATTATATCCTCTTTGCTATGACTTCCCAGTGGAATAATACAATGTTCCCAGTGCAGGAGATAATGAAAAATACCATTCAGGTGGTACATATATGCCAAGAATAGTGTGTTGTATTTCTTCCCTTCCCCCATCATGTAGATTGCAGTAGCGCACACCTACGCGATATGTTAATGTGTGTTTGGTTGTTCAGGGCTGTGTACAGGGCAAATAAATGTATCTTGAAAATGGAGCTGGCAGTGGAGTATAATTCTCCCAGTGTAATTATCTCCCGTGTTTAGTGGGCCCGGTGTATTGCTGAGTACATTTTTGTTAGCTATTATGTAAATTACTTTCAAAGCCCACCACACTGTAATAATGAGGACTTTGGAAGGGACCTTATAGAGATGAAGTTATTTGCTTTTTTTAAAGATAGAGTAGTGGCGGGAACTAGATCTCTATGTTTCTTCTAATTAATCCATCATTTTGCAGACACGTTTCTGTTCAGCAATCAAGCAAAATGAAACAAACAAACAAAAAAGGAAAGACGAAGGGAAAATACAGCATGAGAAGAACACCCACTCATTTACAGTAACTATTTTTTTCCAAGTGATACATAAAATCTCTCATGTGTTATTGCTGCCTTATCACTTCTTGGCATTTTTATTGCTGTTCTATTTTCAGTTTGGGGGAATCTTGCTGCCTACTGTATATCTGTCTCAGATTCATTAATTTTCACAGAAAACTCAATTTGCATCAAAATACTTTGTTGTTTGGCTGTTGCTTTACATATCTTGGGGCCTCATGGCTTACATGAGAACTTTGTCTTCAAATTATTTACAAGAGGGGAGAAAAGCAATGCCATTGAAATTACCCAAGTTTCAATACTGTAAAAGGCAGTAAAATTATGCTGTTAGTCCCTCCTATGAAAGGGTTGTATTGGACTACCCATGTCATTGGTTTGGTTTGATTTGGTTTTGCTATGTTCTAGTATTTAATAAGAACAGTAAATGAATGTAGATGAAATTCAATAATGACCTGTGGTAACCAATTTTTCATTGCATGTGTTCCTATAAAAAAAAAAGAGTTTTAAACATTTAGAAGTCATACAAGAACAATTTTTTAATATATTGACATACACATAGAAATATCCACTTGGATACTGTTAATGAGTCTTACGAAGAAAGCTGCTAAAAATTTTTGGGGCTGGATTCCCTTCTTACTTATTGTACACTCACTCTGACATAAATCAGAATAGTTTTAGTGGAGGGAGAATAAATAATTGTTTCTTTTTTCTTTTATTTTGAGGTTTGAGACGGGGCGGGGAGGGGTGGGGAAGTTGAGATACCAGAGAGGAACTGGATCACTTTCCGCCGTCTTAAATTCCACCTGCTGCACAGTTAAGTTCACTTCTTTTTGAAGGGAACTTTCCCCTGTAAAAACTAGTGTATCAGTGGATAAAAAAATAATCTCTAACTTGTCCAATTTTTTTTTTCGGCAAAGAATGTGAAAGTGAGGCAGAAGCTCTCCTCTGTCCTTCTGCACGTGGGCATCTGTGTTGATAAAACTTTCAGAGGGGATGAACATCTGCAGTTTCAGTTGACACTGTCAGATGTCTTGAGTATCCAGAATATATGAAAATCATGCCCTTTGGAATAGAAACTGAAATGAGGATGTGGAAGCTTACCATTTACACAAATGGTATTACAAATCTGGAGAAATGTAGCTGCCAAATGCAACAACATTTCCCTCTTTTTTTCATTTTATCTTCCATTTTCTTAGCTGCTTTCCTTTTGACTAAATCTCTCTTTTCTGCCCTTTTTTTTTTTTTTAATATTCTTTTTCCTCACATGGATTTGTAGTTATTTTGTGCAAAGAAAAGCTTTAAGAACATTGTGAACACTCACTGCCCCTTTGTTTTTTAGGGAATGCTAATTGTATAAGCAGTGTGTGTGGACACTGTGTATGAATTGAGAACTTTGAATCCTAAGTTAAAGTGATTGCTTGGTTCCACTTTTCTTCCTCTGGCAACTTGACATATGAGATGAAAAATTACCACAAAGTTTTAATATTTGGCTAAGCTTGTGATGCCTAATCTGCCCCTTTACAGCAAGGACAGACAAGGCACTTCTGAATAAAGATTCTTGAATAATAGACCAAAGCAATATGTTTTCCCGTGGTTCCCCATACTTATATAGAACATGTAGTCTGAAAATGTAAGTGTTCTGCAAAGAACATTTCAGCTATTTGATAACTCTGTTTAGTTACCAAAACAGATGTAAAAGCTTATGACTTTTTAAGAGTGACCTTTTTCTATCTGTAACACATATTACAATTAATATGCATACATATCTTCCAAAGAGTATCAGGTTTTGGTGAGAACACACTGAAAGAAAATCTGCTTCCATGCGTTATGTATAAATTAGATGGATGGATTAGATGGGTAGAAAGATTAGATAGAATGTTATTTCATAATGGGTTTTATTTTTTATTTTATTAATGTTTGCTTAAATTCATGCTTAATGTTTCATTTCATTAGTGTTATGCCTAATGTTATTTCAATTAGTTTGGAGGGGGTTTTTTTGTGTTTTATGTAACACAGCTTGAAAAGCTTGGACAGAATCATGGAAATGGAATAAATCTGTTAACGTCAATCTAATTGTGCAATCTACTCAGTCGTCTTGAAAATCAATCAATACAAAACATGTTTTACATATTTCAATATGAATTTCCTCCTGTCACTCAGCAAAGGTTACTCACCATAAAAATGTATGTTTTCAACAAAAAAATTATGAACCTTGAAGACTGGAATCTTATTCTGCAATCTGTGTTCAAGAAAATAATTTTAGCTTGCCTTACAAATGACCTAGAGAGGCCTCCTACTGAAAAGTGATGGTTTTCATTCTCCATCTTCAGTCAAATTTTAGCATCCTTCCTGAGGGAGCCAGCTGTCACTTGGTTAAGGGTTTGGAAATCTAGGCACTAGCCTACTTTTATTTCATCAAGAGAATTCAGATAATGTGGACACTTCCAAATAGCTATTAGAGAGAATGTTAGCTTCCACTTGGTCATTAAGGCTGGGATTCATCTGACTAAATGTAGACATCAGTGAGGTAGCCACGTATTTTTTATCTTGTCACCCCAGCCAATGAGGGAAATAAGGTCATGATTCATCTTGTCCTTAAGAAGAAGTTCAGAATATATCAGATCTATTAATATTCCTCTCTCTAGACTATAATGGAGCCTACATGAATGGTTCAGAGGTAGGTGTTCAGTGTAGATATCTAAAAGTAAAGATGATGAATCACAACATAAATATTTGGGGTTTTTTTCTGTAAGCTCTGAACCATTTATATTAGATTTCTCTAGACTATTTCAGACTAGCTGTTTAAACACTCTTTAAGTCTGTCCTAGTCGGACTTTTGAGTCAAAGACAAAACAGGCAACTCCAAAGGGTCATTCATCTGACCCTGTATGAGGCATCTGAGCTTATTTGTTGATTATTTATGTTTAATTTTGTATCTTGGAGTATGATTCTGCCCACAGAGGTTTTTGGCCTAAAAGACATATCTAAACATCTGTCCCTGTCCTTGTGTCACAGAATGTAGCCACTACTGTAACGCCCAAACCTTGTTTCATGTCTTTTGAAGATTTCGATCTTCAAAGATTTTTAGGGAACTATTTAGACATATGCCTCAAGACCTTAAGACATTGCACTACCCTCATATAATACATGCCAAGACCTTGTTGTTTAAATAACATATGAGGAGCTTTGGAGCTCTTGGCACCTGATTTTCATTTTCTTGGAAGCCCATTCTTTGCGTTCCAGATCTGTGCCTTCTTATCAATTAGGTTGGTGTGTGCTAGTTATGTGATATATGCTGTAATGTTGTCACTGTTATCATCTGTACCTGAGTCACTCTTTTCTTCAGTCAAAAGGTCAGCCAATTTTGTCACTCCTACCAAGTTTCCCAATAGCAGCAAGAAAGCACACTGATGTTCCTATGCAACACAGAGAATCGCCAACATTGTGCTTTCCACCTTGAGAGTAACAGGGAAAATATCCCAAGTGACATCAACTTATGAAGTCATCCGAGAAAATCATATATATCTTTCATTTGAAATGATATAAAGAGTTAAGGGAATCCCTTTCAGAACAGACCAGCTATCTGCACATTTTAGTTGTCAGTATTTAGCAACAACAAGTGAAAGGTACTACAGAAAAAAGGTTTGCACAAATGAGCAAAGAAAGAACCAGGGAAAGATCTGTCAGCCTGTCCATCCCAGGAAAAAAGCAAGCAAACAAAAAAAACAAAACAGGAAAATCTCTCCCCATGTGCATAGAGTGATCATCATCAACAGTTAAAAGACCATGAAAGTAATTTTGAACAGTAGGTCCTGGAAATTCAGTTTGTAAAAGCAATTATTTATTTTTCTGGGGACAGGCGAAAGGGGAAAGTCTATGAAATGAGAGTTATAAGGGTCCCATCAAACTTATAAATGGGGGGAGGGCCATTTGATCATCACTGCTCCTATTACTGTGCATCTTACTGCCCTCTCGGTAACAAATTTTGCATTACTACTGTCTCTTTCTCTTTTATATATGCCTTTTTCCATTTATATACACATTCTTTGTTCAACTCTCTCTGGCCACGACGTCTGTGACACTCCAGGAGAACATGTCTTTATGACTGATATGTACAGTAAATATGCTCAGTTCAGAGAACTTGCTGTAAAAGGTCTACCCCGGCTGTCTCCATGTTCTCCCTGATGTCCCATCATTGTGAAAAATGGCTACCTTAAAACCAGGACAGCAACAAATTTCACAGTGGTGGTCTTGTGCTTCATTTTAGCATTTACAACAGCATTGGGATCTGACTAGAGAACCCAAGTTGTAGAAGGTCAGGGTATGTGCTAGCACCACACTGGGCAGATGAGATCATAAACACTCTGCTGAATTTGGCCTATGCTCTTTGATAAAATATATTAATTAACATAGACATCAAATAGTTTAAGAAAGTGTCCCTAAATCTGTTCATCCCAGCATCAACCACTCTAAAATACAATCATAGGTTTTGGGGTTATTTTAAGAGTTGTTTTAAGGGCTCTAAGGGTGTAATTTAATATCAGAGATTATTTGAATTCTGAGTTATCCATTCTGCTGAACTACCACGATTCTGACTATTTTCCAAATCAGGATAAACCTCACTGAAGACAAAAGAGTTACACCATTTATCTCAAGATTGAGCGTGCCTTTTATTTGTATGTATTATGATAAAATGAAGAAAACAATTGCAGCCAAACTGTGTCTAACCCACATCTGGAGGTGCAAAAAGAGTTGTTACTAAATTTTGTTACTCATAGTTGCTAGTCTTTGTCATGAGCAGTTATTTTGGTTTTTGTTTGTTTGATTTTTTGTTTTTTCTCTTATCATCTCCTGAAAGAGAAACCTGAGTGCATTAAAAATTTTGGTCTAATAATGTATGACACAGAGTTGGGGAATGAACAAAATATACCTAATTGTTAAGCATTTTAATTACAGATTTTCATTCTGGAAGCTTAGATATCCTTGGGTATAGGATATTCAAGATAAGGGCTGACATATGACAGTGTTCTACTTATGCACCAGAAAACAGGTTACATGAGACTGTGGCAGCCCATGTTATTAAGATGCATACTACTGGCTAGGAGCTAGGAGATAGCAGGTCCTTCTAAATTCTCGAAGCTTAGAGCCTGAGAACAACAATATCTGTTTGTTTGCATCAGTACTTTTGGTACCAATTCTATTGTCTATTCCTTCCCAAATGCAATTGTGCTAGAATGTATTAATCCATTAATTTGGATTAATTTCCTTCTGTTAGTTTTTGAAGTGGGATCCATAGGACATTTCCGCAATCTAGTACTGCATGGTATATTATCTTTCAGACAATGGAGAGCTTTCCTCATAGCCATGTCTGCCTGGCCTTTCATGGTTTCATAGACAACAAGATCCAGAGACCTCAAACACAACCAAAGTCAAATTTGTACCTTGTAAATGGTCTCATATCTGCAATTAGAGGATATAGTCAAAGACTCTTGATTTTATTACTTAATTTACTTTTAGAAATTCCTCTGAAGAATTTTAGTCTCCATAAGGAAATGTGTTCCTGTGGAAGCATCAAGCACACATCAAGTGAAGACTGAGGAAAGCATTCTTCAGATTGTCAACTGGCTTTTCTGGCTCTGAGTTTTTTCATAAGCTTTTCCAATATACCTCTGCTAAATATATAAGGAAAACACTCCAAATTTGATTCTTGCCTCTTTGGACAGTGTTGGTGAAGAAAGAAGGATGGAAAATGGTGTGTCTTTTAAATTTCTTTGCAGTTCCCTTGCCATTGTAATTCATTTATTATGTCAATGATTGACAAACTGATTTCACAACACCAAGGATCACTATTAGATCTAAAAAGCCTGCCTCAGAATGCAGACACTGTAAATTTTCAAGTTTTTATATGCATGATTTCTGGACAGAACATGATTGAAATCAATGAGGTTCAATCAAGGTTCAAATCATTCACTCCTGTGGATGTCCTCATAAGGGTATGGCACGACACAAGTAACCATCACTGAAGGAAACAAAATATGAGAGATCAGATGGGAAAGCAATTAATGGATGGTAATGTGTACACAGTGATGAAGCATTTATACTCTGTATGAGACCAATTAATGGAAAACACATTCTTTTCTTTTATATATATAAAAATATAAATAAAAGACAAAATGAGACAATAAAAAAAGGCAATGAAAACAAGAAGTTGCTATTAATTACTTGTACATATACATATTCTTGGTTTTGAGCGCTCTAAGTGATTTCTTTAGGAAGCTCTTAGGATTTCTGCTAAAGAGTATTATATGAAATCAAAACATCATTACAGAGAGATCTAGTTTATTCTGGTAGGTAATCCTTTCCATCAAGGAGTGGATTTCACAGCAAGGAATTTCTTCATTCAGGATGATTCTGGCCCATTCTGTTCCAGACTGTTCTGATGCCAGAACTCTTTCTGAGGGGGATAGAAGCTAATTCTGTCTCTAGAAGCAGCCCCTTCAGAAGCCAGTCAGAAACCAGTTGATGTCCATGTGGAAATGTGGTTAGGATTTATCCATATGTATTTATAGGTGAAAAAAGATTTGGTTCTGTAGGAAGAAATATATATATTAATTTAAAAAAAAAACCAAAAAACCTTGTAGGGTACAGTAAAAAACCCAAAAATTATTCATAGCTTTCCACAAAAAAAACCCCACCTGATATTTTCAGTGATTTCCTGTTCTGCAGAGAACCCAATTCTTTGTCAGAAGAAAGTATTCTACTGTATCTAATTCCATCATATCCTATATTAACCCTGTTTTCCCTGCTGCAGTTGAAATCCATTACATCTAATCATTACGTCTTTATCTCTCCTTGAAGATCTAGATTAGTCTGTCTTCCCTTGCTTGTGTACCTTTCTTTTGTCTATATTTTGCAGACAGTTGCAACCTCCCAGCTACAATGCTTGCCACTTTCTTTAAAATATGTCCATGTTGGATTTTTTTTTTCTTTCTTTCCCCAATGATTTTCCTTTTTTTCCTCTTTTTTCCCTTTTCTTTTTTCTCCTCCGTTTTTTTTTCCTTTAGCGCTTTCACAGTGAAAACTTGAAATCTGTACTGGGAACTAAAGAATTCCATTATGGATTTCCTTCTTGGGAGAGGTTGGGAATTAGAAATAAGATTTTTTTATGCTGAACATTCCAGCACCTCTAAAAACTACTTTTGAGAGGTGTTGGGGGCAGGGGAATGAAGCATGATAATTTTCTGTTACTCATTCCCCCTGTAGAGACCTGACTGCCAATAGACTCTTCCCACAGCACCACCTACAGTGGTGGTCTAGCTGCAGGCTAGTACGGGGAGAGATTAAGCTTTTGCATCTGTAGTGTTACAGTTCCTGGGAGGCTCCTGCACTGCTGTTTCTGTAAAGAGATTTATAGAGGCACTTGGTGAATTTTAGTCATTTTGTTATCAGCCTGTAACCACAGAAATGTGCATGTGGAGACCACTGCCATCTTAGGCACTGCTGCAATTTTTACAAATCATCTTACTTGCCTGCCTTATATCTTGTTTTATATCAAACTTTTCATTAGGAAGAAATAAGACAACCTGTAGACAGAAAGAGACAGGACTCTAGTGCAGCTTTATTCTAGTCAGGCAGTGCAGAACATCACAAGAATGAAGTGGAGGGACAAGGTAGGGACTCCAGAGGAGAAGGGGATCACTTGGTAGTGTAAGGTTGACATAGCTGAGAATACACAGTCCTTTGCATCCTCCTTTAGAGTCATAGAAATCTTGGGAAGAAAGAGGTGTGATCTAATCATGGATGTTTTAGTGTTAGTATCTTCAAGAGACTCTAAGTGCCTGTTGTCCCTAAGTTATATTCTGGCCAAAAATGTCTCCCAGCCAATTCAAGGTTGCTAAGAATCAAGCTTCTAGGATGATGTCTTCATGGACTGTAAATGAATCACAAGGCAACCACCTGCTATCAGCATAAGAAGTCATATGCAGGTATCACTCCAGATTCTCATCCTGTGACCCTTGGAGTATGAGATCAAAATGACAACAAGTGGTTTCTGTTTGATTAAACAGGAGACAGAACTGGGTGTTCAGTTGCTACCTCTCAGGATAACAGTGCTCTTCTTCAGCATCTCTGTATTCTTCTGTGTTAAATTAATTTTTCCTGGCAATGTCTTTTAAATTTTGTTTTGTGTGTGTGTGCTTGAAAGAATAATTTCTCTTCCTTGTGTCTTTCCTTCCATCTGCTTTGAGCTGTACTTTTTTTCTTTTTCCTGGATTTCTAGACCTTTGGGATTTAAACAGTTAAATACTTCTGAATTTCTTGTGTTTATATACTGCTTATAGATGGTTAACGTTAGGTGCAGTTATGATCACATCCCAGCTACATCTTGAAACTATGGGTGAGGTGCTGGTATAACTGCAGTTAATGGCAAAATGCCTTTGTATTTCAAATTAAAGGTCTTTCTACTATTATTTTTTCCTTCTTTTTGTCATTCTTTTATCATTTCTTTTGTGCTCTGAAAAACTTCCTCACTGCTCCTCTGAATAGTGAAAAACAGAGCTGTTGATAATGGACATAATCCTTGTGCTTCTTATGCAACTGTAACTCCGCTGACTTCATAGCACTGCTCTTGATTTTCCTGAGTAGAAAAGGAAAACAGGCGATTATTCAAGCCACAGCTACATTACATTTAAGTCAAGTGATACTGCCACTGGTGGGTTTGTATGCATCATCTTTCCACAGCAGTGTCACAGTTCTTCTCTCACAACATGTAGTAAGTAGATATCTGTTAAAATAGGCACATCGCCAATCAGTTGCACCTGTTAATAAATCACAAAGACCCCCCTATTCAAAGACTGAGCCCTCTGTTTCAAGAGTCTCTGCATTATAATGTAACATAATTCACAACTGAAGAAACTCTTCATACAGGATTACATCCATTTGTAATCTGACATTATTCAGGCAGGACTGCTATATTATGCAGAACATAATTACAAAATACTATCCCTGATCCCTGTAATACTGTGCTTTTGTATGTATGCAGATTATTAAAAATGGTTAATCTTAAAATCATTGCACATACACTGCAGTCAACAGGGAAGAGCCTCAGCTTTTGTGCGTTAGTATAACAACATTACGGTTAGTGCAGTTGAGGTCCTGGTCTTATTTCTGCTCCATTATTGTGCGGTTGTATACAAAGGATGAAATCTGTGTCTCCATTACATCCTGCAACACATGAGTAATTCTTCAGAAATCAAAGATGAATCTTGGATTTACATTGTTTTTTCTGACTCAGCGTTTGAATACCATTAGAGTGATAATATCTTTCTTTTTTTTCAAGTTCTGCAGAAAGACTCAGACCACAGATACAAGATCTGAAATCTGAGTTAGAACCCGAATGATTCAAAACTCTTAGGAAGTCAGAACTGCCCTTTCAGTTTCATGCAATGTTCTTATAAAGCGGGACCAAACAGAGGTTTCCCTTTACTCTTGACTGAAACATGAATAGACATCTAAAATGCAGAGCTTCATATTAATACAGATCTACTAAAAGTTAGGACACGCCCTGTTAACATCTACAGGCCTTTTGACTCCGAGATTATTATCTAGTGCGTAATGATATTGAACTCACTGGAACCAGCATAGGTGGGAATCATCTTGCAGCAACATAGAAACATGAAGCCAGTGATCCCCCGTTCTAAAACCATGCACCTGTGTAGGTTGAGCTGAACAGTGACTCAGCCAGCCTTCAGAAACGTAACCATTACACTGACACAGCAGGATCCTAACGCTGGAATCTATATAGATGGAATAAATCCATGCAATGAAGAAAACGAAACATGGCACTAGCTGATATGGGGGAAGAAAGGAGTGGATTTTTATTTCTTATGATCATTCACTATATTTTTGAAGGGCAGTTTCATCTGATGGCAGAATTGGGGCAGCTGAGCGGGAATGAATTCTTAAAAGAGGATTTTACTTAGGGGAAGCATTTTCCACCCAACTCTGGAATATAAGCTTAATATTGTAGGTGATTATAACTACCTCATAACTCTCATGGGTTGAGATTAATATGAAAACCTGATATCTACTTATTGCTTGCATTTGCACCAGTGTAGCCTTGTCTAGCAAGTGTGAGAATGTTCTTTTTACATTTAAAATTGTTTTAAATACACAGGAACAATGTTATAAACATCAAAAATGCTGAACCAGTAGGGACACTGTGGGTTTCACCCCTCTCACACCTACTATCTACAAAAAATCCAACCTGTCTTCTGTTAGACTAAATGCATTACTTTGTTTGTAAATGCTGAGAGAAGAATCCTACCCATGTATGCATGATGTCCAACCACAAGTACTTCATTACAATAAAGGCAAATGATAACCCTCTTCTGTACTACACACAAATCCAAAGTGCTGTACAAACTCAACAAATAGATGTGAAGACTGCACAGAGCTTATCCCTTTGCCCAGCACTAAAAGCAACCACAACCTCAAATAAAACTGCAGCTTGCAACCCATTTGAAATATTATTCAGTTAAGCTCTATTTATTACCATCAAAAATAGCACACACAGGGACAGCCAAAACAGTCCCGTTTCACAAAGCACAACCGAGATCAGCTGACTGGAACTCACACTTATGTTCATCGAAGGGACGTATTCTCATTTTGTGCTCCTTGTTTCTATTTAGAGTTAATGGTAAATGTCTTTTCCTTATCAACTGTCAAATTGTCAGAACACACTTTGTATGTTCAAGGCTGGAGGATTCAGGGGGTGTCAGAGGGAGGGGGAGGACCATCTGGTTTGTTGACAGAAGTTTACTCCCAATATTTTATACTGAGTAATTATTCAAGGTCCCTTGTATTTTGTGTCTCCCAGAGAGGAGGTATTAAAAATGTCCACTATTAAATGCTTTTCACATAGAAAGCAGGATTTTATGACCCTGTAACTGCAGGATCAGTGGTTTTACGCTCTTTAGCCTCTGCAATAATGTGTGCCTGGTTCCCCCATGCAGGCCATGCTGTGGTTAGTGTTGATTCAGTAAACAACATTTTGTTTCATCTCCACAGATATTAGGTCTATAGAGGACAGATTGCATTTACTGATAGTGCCTCATGGTCTTAAAGCACACTTGACTAATTCTAGCTATCATTTGTGGTTTGCTGTATTTTAAACAAGGGCAGAAATTTTTAAAGAGAGATAAAGTAGAAGAAAAAAGAGGAAAGGAGGAGAAGAGAAGAGAAGAGAAGAGAAGAGAAGAGAAGAGAAGAGAAGAGGAGAAGAGAACTTTTCAATGGTATTAAAAAATGAAATGTGGGAAAACAAAGACACCAAACCCTGCTTGAGAGATTGCATAAGGGTAACATTTAAATTAACAAAATCCTACTCAGGTATCCTGTTGACCAGTGAATACTTGTAATTTCTATTGTCTTTAATAGAAAGTGTGAAGTTTGTTGATTTACTGTTGTCCACTCTTTGTATTTAGAGTCCAAGTTCATTACTCATGCAACATCTTAACACATTATTTTCCCTCCTTTTGACTAACACACGATACCGGAAATCTCATCAGAACCTTTGGTTGACTAGCCCTGTTAAGAAGTTTACATAAGAGAGATACACGAGAAATAAAATTGCCTGATTACATAGCTGCCTGTGAGAACAAAGGACTGGCCTCAGTCAGACGGTACTGACTGCAGGGATCCATTTCAGGGCTGTGTTCCTGTTTCCTGTGATTATTCCATGCAGGAGAGATTTCCATGGGAAAAAGTTATGGCAAATTCTGATCTTAACCTTGTTGTCTACCTGAGTGTAATGACACTCAGGGACATGGGATATCTGTCCCTTCCCACTACTGACAAGGAAGTCAAACAGTGGCAGAGGGGAAAAAGTCATGAGCCTGTCCTAATCACCAAAGGGGCACGCCCAAAACATGCCAACTCCATTCCCAGAAGTTCATTAGGCAGTACCAGTTCTTGAAGAACATGCTGAGGTTATGTCTTTGTGATACCATCAGCATTTCCATGTCAGGAAAAGTAAGCACTTTCCATAAAATTGTTCCCACTGAAAAATCAACTTATGATAGGCCAACAGCTCATTTCTGAATAAACAGCTTGGCAGGATATGACGAAGATAGACATCCTCCTGCCATCTACTTACTTACGGAAGAATTACTTAGGAAACAATGTCAGTACTCAGTACCAAGACTCAGACATAAGTCTTCTATGATAAAAGTCTTAAATCTTAAAATGGAGTTACTGGTTTGACCCCTTTTTCATTCTTGAGACCTGTGCCATACACATCTGTCCTCTCCTAGACCTATCTGCCCCAGTACAGGATTCATATGCCATTCTTCAGAAACCTCACAACATGTGACAGTGACTTGAAATTTGCTAGGGTCTTCTCAGAAATCATCCACTAACATTGCTTTCCTGTCCCTTTCTAAGCAGGTTTTGGGTTTGTATTTTCTTTTTCTTTTTTTTTTTTGTTAACTCCTGCAGCACACTCGAGTCAGCTTCCGAGCATCAAAGATTCAGTTTTTGGTGGCCATTTTGTTATGTCTTTACCACTGTCTTTGGTTTTCAGGTCTGTTTAGGAATATCCACTGTGTCAAATCCTCATTCCTGTAGAAAAACCAGAAAGGTCTGATTCCTGAGGTTGCACCATCCTCTTGTTTCAAGGCACACCTATATAGATAGAAGATTATCTAAGTTAATTACTATCCAGTGTTCCAGATCAGAGAAAGATGTGTATCTCTCTTGACAACAGATGGCTGTCCACTCAAACACACTCAGTGATACAACACTTTCATAAAACATACCAGAATTCATACGTCATGCTTGCACACATTATTTGCCTTGTCATAAGAAGCAATTAAAACAAATAAACAAAAAGGATGGAACAGAAACGTTAGAAATGTTGAATACCATCAATGAGATGTCTTTCATATCCAAGTTACCCAACCTCAGTTTTAACCCTGAATTATCTTTGCTGGAAGTAATGTCTCTCAGTACGTGTCTTTCTATCTATTTACATATACATATACCCACATAAAAACAGTCGCACACACGAACTTCCCATGACAGTAGCTAGCTATATCTTTTCCTCACACACTCCTCTCCCCTCTCCACCCCTACCAAGTAACTCCTGCTGGGGAGATGCGCCAGCCAACTCCCTTGATGTGTCCTGCCCCAGAGATGGCAGCCAGATGGCCTGACATCTGCAGCAAGAAGAGCTGGCAGGTCGCCCTGAAATCTCCCACTCAAGGGAGCTGTTGTTATGTACTGAAGTCCTTATCCCTAGAAAGACTTCTGTGAATAAAATATATATTACATGATAAAATACAATAAATCCTAAAGAAAAGAAAAGTAAATAGTATTTTGAGACAGCTTACCACAGCCTCAGAAGCGACTTTTCCCCATGGGCAATATTTGCTATGGAAGCCCACCAAGTCTGTCATCATTCGGTACTCAAACACAATATGTGCACATAATGCACATATTGAATTGAAATTTTTATTCACATCCATTAGAGGAGGCCATGGTATACACAAATGGTAGAACAGAAGTGGATCAACCCAAAGAGGAACAATTATAACTTATGCATGCTGTATCTCTTCTCATGATTGTGAGTTAAGTACATTGCACTACTTCCAGAGTACATATTTTAGGAACTTCACTGAGAATTCAAATACCTTTCAAACAGAGGCTGTTTTGCACTCCATTGCTACAAGGTTAAGTAGAGAGATAAACAGATTGACAGAGTACCGAGAGAGAAAAATAGAGGAAATAAAGTTAGTAATATAGAACACCTCTTAAAATAACATTTTTTTCCTAAAACAAAGAGAAATGTTATAGTTTCAAAGACCACCTGTGCAGGATTCAAGGTGCAGTATCCCCGAAGGAAAGCTGGAATCACCCTGGCCCACTTAGAACCATCTCCATTACTATCTCCATTGAGTTCCTGGATGTTAATTCCTACACATAACGCAGGCTTTGAGAGCACTTCCTTGCCAGAACTTTAAAGGAGATGTTCTGCTATGGGGTAAAAAAAAAAAA
This sequence comes from Pygoscelis adeliae, assembly GCF_000699105.1. Taxonomy (NCBI): domain Eukaryota; kingdom Metazoa; phylum Chordata; class Aves; order Sphenisciformes; family Spheniscidae; genus Pygoscelis; species Pygoscelis adeliae. Next base: position 2,252,176 of record NW_008825501.1, read on the forward strand.
AAAAAAAAAAAAAAAAAAAAAAAAAAAAAAAAAAAAGAGGGTTCCCAACGAATTGCCCTTTTAATGTAATCTAACTTTGAAGAACAGTCAGAGGATTTGAACATTAAAATAATAAGAAGAAAAAGTGAGAAATAGAGAGAGTATAGATGAAACAGTAAAGATCATATTTTAGTATCAGTAGGAATTTGCTGTGTATTTCAATCCTTTTGGGAGAACTATACAGGTATGTATAAACATGCAAAGCTCAAATCTGAGCTCTGAAGGACCTCTTTATTTTAGATCCAGATCAAAACACTATCCATGCACTCATTCTCAATCTAGAGTTCCCCAAAGGTGAAAACCAAGTTCAAGGTTAATTTTGTGACAAGACAGCTGCTTTTCTTTTTGCTAAATTCAGAGATAAAAAGCAAGCAATAGCTGGTGAAAAAAAGCTCCACCAACATAAACCACTAAAACCAATCCACCGGTCAAATATGTTACATGCATATTTGTCACCTTTTCGTTGTCCAAAACAATATCCACAAACTCGTCAGTGTTTTCCCTTATACACAGCTAGGCAATAGGCTCTAGCTATTTTATACAGCTACTGGTAACATCTCTTGCCCAGAAGGCAGTGACAGACAGAGAGAGAGCAAAGAAATAACTTTCACAGTTTTTGTGTTTTCCCAGCTATCAATCAAATTCCCTCTGACATTGCTTCATTTATGGATTATTGCAAAAACACTGAAACAATGTGCGATGATAATGTTGTAAAGCTACAGAAATGAAATTGGTAGGAGTAACCCATTTCTCACTGTGTTCCCAAGCATCTCTCCAGTCTGAATCCCCAGCATTGTTTAAGCTTCAGTTCTGTATAAGAAAGCTAATCAAATGACACTCAGGAAAATTGACTTGGGTTTTCAATCTAGTTTCAGATCTCTATTGTACTTATTTCAAATAGCATTTGTTATTCTCTGCATATCCTTAGGAACATGCCCTGTCAAGAAATGCCATACAACTTCAAACCATGTTTTTTCCCACCTCTATAACTTTTTATGTATTCCCTTTTTACATTTTATTACAGCATAACATCTAAAAATGAAATAAAGATTATAGGCAATGCTTCAGGACCTGTAGTTCTATGGCTTGCCCAGAATATCAAATCTTGTTGATAGGAACTTGCTGCTGTACCACTGTAAATTGCCAAAATCTCCCCACTGACCATTACTGTAATTATTTCTGTTTGGAAATGAAAGATTTGATCAGCAGAGTGATTTTTCTTTTCTTTATATTTCCCACTCCCTTTCTTGTCTATCTTTCCCTCATTCACCTGGACTGTGCATTTTCGCTTGATGGGGGATTTGAAGATTAAATCTGTATTTATTTACCATAGTTATCTCTAAAAGTAAAAGAAAACAACAGATTGCAGAAAAAAAAAAGAAAAAGAAAAAGAAAACAGGGGAAAATGTGAAGCAGGGAGGGAAGAAAGGACGGGGAGAAAAAACACACAGAACAGTCATCCCAGCTACTAATTTAACAGGGATTTTGTTTTCTCAAAGTGCAAAAAATGGACTAAAACACAGAGGTAGTCACTCCCTTTGCATCCAGCACCGGGGGGTGTTGGTAGGATTGCTACTGAAATTTAAAACACACTTCCACTGTGTATCTACAACCCTTCATTCATAAATGTGTCAGAATCTGAGCAATAGGTCAAATTTAGTAGCAACATAAGCCAGGTTTCAGGAGTAAGTTACGATTCAAATCCAAACAAATCAGAAAAGATAAGTCAACACATCAGTGAAGAAAAATCAGTGTCAAAGCATGAAGTAGAAGTGCATACTGAGGTACGTACAAGGGGAAGATTCAGGGGGTTTTGTGTAGGAACCAGGTTCAACTCCGAGGTCAACATCAGGGTGGCACTAAATGGGAGTAATTTCTTTGTGTCATAGAAAAATGGCAGGGGGGAAAACTAGAGTTTGTTATTGTTTTATTTTCCTTTAGACTTTGGACTGAGACTCAGGTGCTGTGCAGCCTCCATTTCCAAGACTGCTACTGATTTTTTAGGAGACAGAAGTGCTGCCCTCTGCCTGGGCCTTGATTTTCTCCTGAGTAGATAGGAATAATAATGCTCCTTTTTGTCCTTGTTTCTTTAAGGGACATCTACCCTAGACAATGTGGTATAGTGCAGTAAGTAGATCTACACCACTGGAATATTATACAAGAGAAAAGAATGATGTGGTCCTATGCAAAGATGAAATTTGGAGCCTTAAAAACAATGTAGGATTGATAAGAGAGCATTATGCCAGTGTGCTAACTAGGATTGCTAAGAAGCCTTTACTAAAGCGTCACATTGATAGGTCTAACCAACTTCTGAATCCAGAGCTTGCTGCTTCTCTGGGAGATCCTCATAGGGGTTTCTGTTTCGCTGCGTTGTTTAAAGATGCCTCAAAGCTGAGAAAAATCCTGGAAGGAGCATCAAGAGGGTGTTTTTAGGTTAGAGAATCATTTTTTAATTTATATGCCACTTGTTGTTTAAACTAATTTGCTTAAAAATTCATGAAGACGAAGTTTTTTAGTAGAAATGTGCCAAACCCCTTTCAATTACTGGCACACTGGGGCAGCCACTGGTCCATGAACAATGTGAATTCTCTACTGTTGTGAGATGTACACACACACGCACACACACTTATATATTTAATTCCCCTGAAACAAAGCAGATTTTTTCTTTACCCCATGAAATATTAAATGACAGAGAATTCAAAAATCAATCAAACAAAATATTAGAACAGTTGAATCATCAGTTTCTTTCGGTTATAATATATAAGGATAAATATAAATGCGAATATAAATATTTTTATCTTTATAAAATATCAGTTTATTGAGAAAACATGTATTCATTATACAAGCAGATAACTCATGCACATAATATGCACCTATACATTTTAGATAAATGCACTTTATATGATACCCAGCAAAAATATATATGACCTGCTTATCATCTGTCATCCTTTTCTCCTCTTTAAACACAGGGGCAATGTTTGCTCTCTGCCATTTTTCTGGTATGCTTATCCCCAAATTTTCAAAGAAAACCACTAGCAACCCTGAGACTGCTTCAAAGTTCTTTACGGATCCTGATGTGAAATGCAACCAGCATAAACCCAGAACACATACAGATATACATATAAGTATACTTATTCTAGTGCCCTCTGACTTTCACTGTTTTAGGGTGAGTACCTGCCCGTTATTCAATAACATCAATTTTGTTAGTTGTCTGAGGGCAGCTGCACCCTATAACAAATTATCTAAAAAATTATGAAAAAAAAGCACCTTTGTAGAGTTTTGTTGAACAAACTCTCTCTTTGTTGCAGAAAGATGATAGTCCTTTCTTGGCCCTCTTTTAGTACTAGCATGTTTCATGAACTTTTGTAGTATGATTACATTTTGTGCATTGTTCCTTTTTCATATTGTCTTTATATTCTTACGCTATTATCTTTATAGACTGTATAGAGTGGGTCAACACATGCCAAGACAGGACCATGCTACTGATGAAATAGACAGCCTGGTTCTGCAGCCCTTCTTCACATTTCCACCCTATCCCTTATATTGGCACTAATAGTGGTGCAGCTGCTCAGTGAACCAGATCAACCTGTTGATCTGACAGAAGAGTAATCAGTTTTTCTCAAGGGCTGGTTTGGATCAGCTGAAATGGATTCATATGGAAAGCATAAGTGAAGTTGAAAAGAATGAGGGAAGATTTGTCATATCTTCAATTCATCAGTAGCACAGATAGAGATCAATGTAAGCTAGCTTTGAAATTTCTTCTCATTTCCATTTTCTTCCCTTCTGTATTTAAGATCAGTAAAGGCATATTGATGCAGCTAATCTTATCCCTTACTACAGTCTCTACTCTTTCTTCATATTAGGATAACTTTTTCTTTTAAAATTGTTTATTTAAAGAAATGCTGCCTCTCCATTACGTTTCTTTCTTGACATATTGTTGACCCATTCTCTGAATTTATTGAAATATACCTTTCCGAATCCTTATTTATTAATTCTTTTATTTTCTATTCCTCCTTCTTAACTATCATGAGCTCTATCTTTTTGTGGTGCTATTTCTCTTCTAGATTGTTAATCGGTTCCTCATTTTGGATGAGAAGATTCAGTTAAGAGCCTCTGCATAGACATGAATTATCCTCAACACGTCTGTGGGATGGTGGAATTTTCATTCCACCAGCAAAGGCTGTTGTTGCATGTGTACATGAATGTCTATTATGGAAACCAGTTGAGGCTGAGGTTTATCTTCCTTAAACTGTTTTTAATTTAGCTGTGTACGGTTGAGATAACCAACCAAGGCTTCTTTTCTAGTCAGTGGTGAGAAATAGGCACTTTCAGATGGAAGCACCTGTTCAGGTACAGTTCCTCCTTGAAGTACCTGTTTCTCTATTGGACTCTGAAGGGGTTGAGACTGAATAATTTAGATGTCTAACTTTTAGACATCTATAGTTAGATGAAGTAAATCCTGTTACTAATGAATCAAAACCTTTCAAAACTGTAGTGAAATCAGTTCTAAATTTGAAATCTCAATTTAATGTCCTAAAGACTATGGACTTCAATCCACAGTTAAATTTAAGAAACTGTATAAATATTCTTTTGAATCCTGCTGTAGGGATCCTTTGGAGTGAATATAAATAAGCTGCACATGAAACAAATCACCTTGTTTCCTTAGTAATACCTTGAAAGTGTGTTCCCTCAGATCAACTATATTGTGATACTGTGTTCCCTTGAACCATGTATAGCATGATGCTGAAATGACATAAGTCTGATGAACTTTGTTCTTACTTTAATATAGAAACGGCAGTTATTTCTCCCTGTTTTATACCATTAGGAAAAGACAGTGGCCATGAAAATGAGCAAGTAGGGGTTTTTTTTTGCCTTTGTACCTTTCTTGTTCTCTTAAGACAGACAAGTAAACCTTAATTCTCCTCTCATTCTCTCTCCCTTCTGATGTTACTGCAAAGGTATGCCCAGTTATTAAAGCATGTAATTCACTTGATCTTTCAACATTATTCTTAGATGGTCAATACATTTTTTTCTTGCCTTCTGTTTTCAGGATAGCTCTAAAAGGCACAGCCATTGAGTTTTCAGTAGTCGCTATACAGGGTCACGCTCTTAGCACTACTGTTGTCCATCATATATGTGTACTCTCTTAAGGACAGATTCATCTTACCTAAGACGCTGTCAGATCTCAGTAGGCTAAGGTCAAATTACAACACTTTATACCTGCTGAGAACCTGCATGCCGGTCTTTTCATTGAGAAAGGAGGCTGTGATTTAGGAACTTTCTGGATCACAGCAAAATAAGGTTTGTTGTTGCTGTTGTTAGCTCTAGAAGAAACATTGAATTGTGTGTATTAAACCAGTCAGTACTGGACTGGACTTCATGTGGAACTGAAAGCTGTCATTTAGAAATTAGGACTTCTGAGTCCTGGTCCCAATTCTGAAAATCTGGGTTACTTTCAGCATAACAGGAATTTCTGTTTCTCAGTTTACCTATCTGCAGACTAGGAATAATGTTTTGTCTCATGGCTCTTTCAAGGCTTAATTAATGAATGCATGTTTTACAGTTAGTTGAGAACCTCAGATAAAAGGGTCTATAGAAGTGCAAAGCATTATTATGTTGCAGGAAGCCTGATTTTCTTTTCCATCAGAAAAACAAGACTTTGTGCAAACTTAATTGGGTTTTTTAAATTTATAAAGAGGATTAAGAAAACTGAGCCTATCTAAGTCTCCCTACTGGTAAATAAAAAGGAAAAGAAATAAAGACTAGAAGCAAAGAGAGGATTTATAATAAAATAAATAAATATATCCAAAGGGTAATACACAAGTAACTGTTAAAACAAGAAAATAAAGTGCCAGGTTTTCTGAGCTATGAAGTGGTAGATTAATAGAAATAAAAATTTGGTTTATGACAAGGTTATGGAAAGGAAATGTTGGAAAGCATCACATTTTAATCAGTTATTCTCACTCAGTTTCATGATTCCAACAGATATAGGAGAGTTTAAGAAGATCAATGAAGCCAGAACCACTCTCTCTATGGTGTTAGCCATTTAATACTTGATATAAACATTAGGGAATCATTCTGCATTACCCAAAGGAAAAGAGTAGGTCTTTTATTTTGAGTCAGTTGGAGAAGACTATAATGGTAGTCAGTATCAGAAGATTAAAACCAAATCCCTTACAGATGGAAATCAGCAAAGCTCCATCCAGAATAGCTCCATTGTGCAGCTATGCCAATTGATGCCAGCTGAGAACTGGTCTCCAAATATCACTGTAACTTTGTTCTTGACATTAGGATGGCCAAAAGAATAAGCTTTCTTATGGGCTTTCAAGGACTCAGTGCATTCAGCCAATTTGTTAATACTCTTTTTACAGCATTTTCTCATCACATTTTGTTGTTTTTCTGTTACCAGCTGAAACCCAAAAGCATGACAGCATGTGCTAAAAGAATGAAGCCAAAATGAACTGGTGTGATATGAACCCTAAAATAAAGTTTTTCAGGTTATATTGTCTGTTCATTTGGGGCATTTTGATTTTAAATTTCTAACTCTTGTGGTTTTTACAATTAGTTGGGAAAATGAAAAACTATTTTCACAGTATTTTTTAAATGTCAAAGCTACTTTATTCTCATTTGTTCAAAGTCAGATATATTTTTAGCCTAGTTTCCTGAGAATATGGAGTATATACTCTTTTGACACATGCTTGTACCTTTACATGTGTCCTTTTCTAAGTTTTGCACCCAAATCTAAGAAAAATGTGAAGAGAAATCTGATATTAAGTTCTTCCAACAACCACGAAAATTTATGGCTGTTTAAAGAAGAGAGAAGTCTTTTATACATGGAAACTCTGATACAATTTGCATCCTGACCAAAACCATTCTCTGATAGCATTATCTATCAGCAAATCCACACAGGAGTTCACTGGCTTTGCTCCACTCAGTTATTTTTGCTGTTTTTCCCAACTCGAGAAATTTTGTTTAAACCATGAAAAGCAAAACATGATTCTTTACCAAAAACAACTGATGTTCAGACAAAGACAATTATCTTGATTTCTCACACGGTTTGTTAGGTTTCCTTTTTGAAAAGGAGGCCTTCCTATTTGTGGTCTTAAGAGATTGCTTTATAATCCTGCATATCACAGTATTTAGTCACAGATTTTTGTTTCTGTCAACCTTCCATCAAATGACAGACCTTATTTCTCTTGTAGAGTAACCAATTATAGGTCAGTGCTGCCATTTTGGTCTCCATGTAGTGCTTATCCTTATTGACTCTCAGCTGTGATCTAGAAGCAGCAGAGATGTTTCTCCATGCTGACCAGCCATCATCACTCCCATTTCAGAATCAGGAAGGAAATTAGAACTAAATAACTTTGACTTTGAATGGTAGCAAGCATAGAAGAGGGTGACTATGATGATCAAGAGTGTAGAAACATATTTTATATGAGCAAGAAGTAAAGTTGCTTCATTTTTTTAGCCCTGAGGGAGCTGTTCTCAGCAGTCCATGACAGGCAACTAAAAAGAAAAAGTCTACTGTCAACAGGCTTCAAACTTCTGAACAAATGTTCAATCTTCCAGTGCAAAACTGTAGAGGACTGGCAGTCTTGAAAAACATAGACAGCAGATCAGCACCTGACTGGTACAAACATATCAGAGGTTAAACATTGAGGACAACTCCCTATTCTGAAGGAAAATATATGTCCCATATAGGACCACACCAGGCAAAGAGCCATCTTTGGGAGTAGAAGGATTCAAGAATTTAACTAATTCTAAAAAAGAAGCTTCCAGGGTCATTAAATTTATAAGTACATATGACACTAAGGAACTAAATTTAGTAACCCAGATAGTCTATTCCTTTATTTCTTCCTTTAAGGACTGATTTTGAATGCTGTGTAGGTGCTATGCTTCCTTTGAGTTCAGTGAGAGTTACTAAGTGAATACTTCTGTAGCTTTAGGCCTATGCATTAATGGATTAACTTTCAAGGTGTTTCATGAACATGGCCACTTTTTAACTAGGTAAACCAGAGATGAAATGTCCCACAGCTCATACCCAACATACTCATTATGAAATCATACATTAGGAAATGTTTTCCTTTCTCTTTTTATTCTCCTAAGAAGAATGAGAACATATCTGTATATGCTGTAATGACACAAAAATATGATGGCTTAATGAGACTTTTCATCTCTGTTCCCTATTCTTATTGTGTACATTTTACTTAATGCGTATAAAAGTAGCAAACAGAAAGATAGGGGCATTAACAGTTATATCTCTGAAACTCATATGATGAAACTGGTTTATGAACTCATGGTCATTTTTTGTTTATATTCCATCAACAATTTTCTTTAAAACACAACTAAAGATTGTGGAAGGCAAATTCTTAAATGCACATCTTTGGAAGATGATTTTAAGCTTTGTCCATCCTTCTCATGTATTGGGAGGATCATGATGGTGAATTCAATGACTGGCTTGGTGTATTTAGTTACTAAATGCATCTACGCCTGAGAACTGAAGGTAAGAATATGCCAGACAATGGCAGAAAGAAGCCAAATAGCTGGAGTGGAGGCAGAACAGCTCTGATTGCTTTTATATGGATCCTACATTAAAGATCCCAGTGGAGCTGAATTGTTCCCTGTGGGGCTTAAAAGTTTGATTTTCTTTTTTCCTCTGTACAGGAAATTATGCTGATTGCAAATCCTAAAGCAGTAAAGTTATTTAGAATAGAAGCTGTAAATATATACAGTAGAAAATAGGCATTTTCCTTGGTTTATAACTCCAAAGGATTAAAGTAGGATTAAAAAGAGAAGAAAATAGATTTCAAAGCTGTTATGTTTTCTAACAGTAAGTGACACAACATTTTTTTCTGGAGGAAAGAGTAGGAAAAAGCAAAAACAAAAGAAGAAATAACCACAGACAATAAATAGTGAAATAATAAAATAATAAAACCAATAAGAACAGTAGTGACATGCACACATACATATGTATATACTTCTTTTTTTTTTTACATATATATATATGTACCTTTAGACAGTTAAAGTTTACATTTGCACAGGAACTTTTTTCTAAAGGAACCAAAGCTTCTAATTAAATAATGTACTGGACATCCACTGTAACATCAACTAATGTTTGCAATATCACTTTTCCAGTTTAATTTAAATAGTGTGCTAAAGTAAACAGAGCTGAAAACAACTTACTAAAGGTACTCTTGGAGGGTGTGGGAGAAATAGGAAAGTATAGTGGTAAATTCTTAGTAGCTGGAAATGGTCTATATTGTTTCCTTTCTAATCTCCAGAATACAAAAAAGCTGGAAAAGGATTAAAAAAACCCACTTTTACAAAGCAGCATTTAAAAGGTATGCAATATTGTGTGCAGAATATAAATTCTAGCCACCCTGAGGCTACCTTGCCTTCCTTCAGGGGCTGGTTAGAGCTGAGAATGCAGGAGGCACAAAGGTACCTAATACCATTTTAACCCCTCTCCCTTTTGGTTTCTGTAGTTGGGGAGTACTGACCCAAAACTCACTGGAGCTAATAGGAATCTTTTTACTGAGAGGAAGAGAATAATGGGAAACAGGGGCTTTCAACTCAATTGAAATTGATGGGGCTTGAGAATATGCAACATCTTGCAGCCGGTGTTTAGCACCAAGCCAGATGAGTCTGAAGTTCCTCTCCATTTCGTGGCTGAGAAATCCACTTGGATTCCCAGCAGCCATTAATGTGGTAAAGGTCTGCTCCACACCTTTGTTGCAGAGCAATTCCTGAGAAATTGTGTTGTAGTTATGTTTTCAGAGTGGTTTTTTGGTTGTTTGTTTTCGGGGTTTTTTTTTTTTTTTTTGAGAGGCATAAATTACATACACAGAGTCTACCGACAATATGCAGTGAAGTGTGCCTGCTATTCAGCACTGAACGGTGTACTTTATGTGGCTATGAACATTTACATCAGGATTATTTAGCATGCCCAAAAGGAGCGGCATAGCTGCGGGATGACTCACTCTTCCAATGAGGGCATTAGTGGAGAGCAGAACCAGCAGAAAGGTTATCCTGATTCTGCACTTTCTGCATGGCTTCATCAGTTGCATCTCTACAAAGGACTGCAGACTACATACGCTCCCTGAGGTGAGCGAGAAGGAAACTCAGACCTCATTTCATATGAGTATCAATGGTACCCATGGTAGATGAAGCACAGATGAGATGAAGCAAACATATGAAACATGAAACCTGGGAAGAAAAATGTTCTGACCAACACCAGTGTTGTTTAGCAACTGACCAAACAGGGCCTAAAAGAAAAGGAGAAGGCAAGTTATACATCCCTATCAGATCTAGAAAGAGACTGCGGTGACCATCTAAAGCTTCAATTAAAATAAATTAAAAACCACAAAAAAGTGTTTTTGACTATGCTGCAAACAAGACTTTCCCTTGTAAATACAGAAGTAGGTAAACTCCCCCAGCTGCTGAATATGAAAGGGCAGGAGAATACTTATGTTTGACAGTTCCTCAGGTGTGAAGTAAATTCCATGTATTCATATTTACCCCAGAAAAACCTCTGAGGACTTCCCTACCTTTCTACAAGAGGTAATAAATGATTGATTTTCCTTATTGTGCCATGGCTCATTCAGGAGCAAAAAGGTACCCTTTAGGGCTTTTGAGTAGCCTGATTTTTATCACAACCTGAATTTTGTGGAATTTTTCTCTCGAGGCCATGATAAGACTCCAAGAAAACTCCCCTTTCTTCATTCCCCATGCTTACCCTAGGCATGAGGTCTTTTACACTGGGAGATGTGACAGAGGCCATTATATAGACAATGTGCTGACTTTACTCGCTTTCTGAAACCCTGTTTTGTACATAGCGGGGAGGATATTCCACAGTGGCCAGTTCCATGGGCTATAAGGCCGCTTTTCGCTGCCGCAGCACCATAAAAGAGCCATGGTATAGCTGAGAATTGTGCCTTACTACTGTCTGTGCCACTGGGATGCATCCCTTTGGAGGGATTAAAATGCCTAAAATGAGGGATGTAATGTAACAAGGAGAGCACATAGAAAGACAAGAAATATAAAAGGGAGAAAGGGGAGGAAGTGATTTTGAAGAGGACTAATAAAGTATATGTCACCCTGCTGATTGCTTTTTCTTTCCTTTTCTTCTTTCCTCTTTTTTTTAAGCTTAAAATGCTTCACACTCTCAAGTGTCTGACTTGCCAGCAAATGAATTGCACTGAAAATCTCTGTTAGTATCCTATTAAAAAGGTGAAGTTTTAAAGGCATTTTGTCCCATTATAAATCTGAAGTGATGAAATATAAAAGTAAATATTTTTGCCAGTCTAGTCTGCCCTTTACAGTCCTGCTTTCCTCTAGAGAGAAAAAATCTGCTGGCTCTGGATTGGATCCATTTGCAATTGCCAACAGATTCTCTCTGATGAATCTTCAAGCAGTTGAGTCAGGTTGGACAGGCAAAATGTCCATCTGTACCATCCCTGATGGATGTAACAAAGCTTGGAATGCATTCACAGTACCAGAGCAGAAATCAAGGGAACAGAGAACAAGTGGAAATGCTGATTTTTTTTTTTTTTTAATTTTAGTCTTATTCTATTTTAATGTAATTTAATTTAACTTTTAATATAGACTGAATATTTTCTGCATTTCTCTACATGTAAACAGTGAAGGCCTTTCCAAAAGTCCAAGGGACAGGATGCTTAGAGGAAAATTTTTCAAAGCGAGGGCAAGTGCGGGATTTAATCGATTGGCTTCTGTTGACGTTTCTGAGAGTCATGCAGCTAAAACTCTGTATGCTGCTTTGAAAAGATACCCCCAAAATGTCACAAATCTGGTAGGCAGGCAGCTGCAGGAGATAACAATGGTACATCTCTGTCTGTCTGTTTAATTTTAGGAAGATTACTTTAATCGCATCTAATGACAATGTATTCCTGGGCATAATATTTCTATCAAACTAATGCTGCCAGACTAACGTTTCCTATAGCCATGCTACATATTTTTAATTTTAGTTTATATATTTTGTAGGTATGCTTTGTATTTCCCTTTTATTGTCCTCCTGAAAGAATATAATGTTTCTTTTATATCAGGAACATAAACTAAGTCAAATCAGAATTCTCTAGTTGAATGGTTCAAAGTACTTTCTTTTAAAGATTTTATAAAGTACAAAGAAAGGCGTATTCAGGGAATGACATTATGGTCTGAAATAATTTGGGCTGAATTTGACCTTTGCTGTGTGTTCCCACTCAGCATGACCTATAAAAGCCATCTATGAGACTTCTATTTCTTCTCCATGGGAGATGGAGGGGACACAGAGCTCCTGCAGAGACAGCATATGAAGTCAAACAAGAATAAGAAGTGATTCCTTCTTGACTCAACCAAATCATGTATTAGTTCCTGTCTAGGATGATAAACAAATCAGGAGGAAAATTATGATATAGTTATATAATGAACTGCTTGAATCAAATTCTGAGTAATCTTAAAGTAATAATGTCTAAGGTCAGACCAGTCTCCAGACAGAATCTTCTCCTTGTTGTAGGTCTTTGCCCTTAGCTTCAGACTGGTCATCATCTTGCTATCTGTAAATGACTTCTTAGAACCAGCTAAGGTCTGCTTTAAAATGTACTACAGTAAAATCCATTAGGGACCACCTTACTAGTAACTGACTGAAGATTATTTTAATGAATCCACTTCATCTATGATGTTCCCAGAAGTGTTCTCCAAGATGGAATTAGGAGGAAGAAAAGATTTAATGCCAAATCTACTGGCTCTATGCTACTCAAAACTTCCCTTTCTCTTTGGACAAATGCACTCTTTGTCCCATTTATAACACTTTTTATTATAACTGTCGGATATGTTGGATCTGAACCACCACTTCTTATTCAGGCAATGATCCTGCTGAGTTCAAAGACTTCCAGCAATTCAACATGAGGTGTTTAGGGGTGTCTTTTCAAAGTAGCGTATCGGTTTAGTTACATAGTTCCTGCTAACATCAAGGGAAGTTGGCTGGTTAAATCCCCATGCAAACTTCCTTTGAAAAAATTACCCCTAAAGCATCCCGTCTGCTGACGTTTGAAAAGGGACTTCAATCAATATATTTGTTAAATGAAATGCAAAGAAGATCCATTATTTGTACCCTGGATACTGTTGCTTAATAAAGGATGTAACACAGCGATGGTTAAAACATAAGGGTTCTTATTCTGTTTGAATTAGTCTTCAAATGTTTGTCTGAAATATTCATAACTTTCACTTTACAAAACTGGACATAACATTTCATTGGAAGAACCTTCACCAGATGACAACTTATTAAAGCCATTCCTCTAGTCAGAATGCTTGCTTTCATATTTGTTAGTGTGTGCAGGTGTCTGTGTGTATATATATACACACACACAAAGTTTTTTTCAGTTCTAAGGATTTTGAACCCCAGAATCAAAATTCCTCAGGTTTTTGGTAAAAGTCACCTCACCTAATTTTAGCTATTTAGAGGTTTCTTGTCTCATTTAAATCAGGGTTTCAGATTTCTCAGTATTTAATGGAGATGAACACTTTCAGAATCCCCCGTCTTTTTTTTTTTTAGATATATTTTAGAATATTACTATGAATCCCTAGTCTAATATGGACACAAATTTTTATAGATACTAACTTTGTGATTTGAGGTCAGAAGTAGTTCTTATATAATCCACAGGTAAGTGTAGTAAATTTCAGATGAGGTTCAGGTATCCTAAAGTAAACACCTAGAATTGCTTAAATATATCATACCCTAAACTATATTAAATCTATTGATCAGATTCATGCTGATTATAAAAGTAGCCTGATCTAGCTAACATGTAGACACCTTCAACTTGAACTTCTAAAGCCAGATAATATTTATTTTACTATGAAAGTTATTCTCTCAAAGTACTACTCACTCTCCCTTAAGTATAATGAGAGCCTAGGGTAATTTCAATGCTAAGTTTCCTACTACAGTATGAATCTGTGCCTTAGTCTTTTTGGAAATCTGATTGAAGCATCATACAGCTCACTGGTAAGACAAGGAAATTCTGCCATGTCTCATCACTTAACATATAGGGTAGAGAGATTTAAAAATTAACCTGGCTTCTAAGTGAAAAAAATGTGGGATTGCTGAGAGAAAGACAGGTGAGCAGCCTGTGAATTTCCTGTCCTGTGAGTTTGTTTTCCAGTATCAGGACTTGTTCTTATTCCAAATTAGGGCAAAAAGTAGAAATAGTGGTAGATTCTGTAAAAACATTAAACTCAGAAATAACAAAATATTGTCTGGTGACATTTTTAAATCAAAATGAACCATTTCTGGCATCCCACACTATTTTGTTTTCATGTGTGAAACCTCATCAGATATTTTGTGTCAGTTTTCCTTAACATTAACCCATACTCCTAAGAGCTGCTGTGCTATTTCACATTTTCATCTATTTCAGATGTGTCCTTGCTGAATGTTGTCCTCTAGCATGCACCACAGCAACAATGTTCCAGTGATAATTGTGGTGGTGCAACCAGAGTGTAGATTGCATCGTGGGATTTAATCAAGCCATGATGTTTGGACCCTATTGGTGAATGGCAGCTGAGTTACCTGAATTACAATATTCAAGAGTCTTCATGAGAGCTAAGACAAGCATAGACAAGTGTCAACAGAAAGACAGAAATATTTCAGACAGATATATTCTGACTGCGGTCAATTTAGCCTGAAAAAGAACAGCACTAGCTTTGGGGGATTTTTTTTTTAAAACAAGAAGTGTCAAACTTGTAGCAGGATAACACTTTCAAAGAAGAATAACACTTCCAAAGCATTTGACTTTTTTGTTGAAAAGTAGGTTTCGTATTCAAAACCCACCCTCCAAAACAATGTTTACAAAAATTTTAGCTAGAGAGAGAGTGAGACAGGGAGACAGACAGATTAAGATGGCTGAGATTTTTATCCAAAAGTCTAAATCTGGGAAATAAAAAGGCTTTGAGCTTGATAATTCTGCATGGATATTTTTTGAATGCCAATCTCATATTAACTGAAAAGCTGAGCTTCCCTGTACATAAGATAAAAAGGAAGAGGAAAAGGCAGAGGAAAAAAAGATAAAAGAAATAAGAAAGAAAAGACAAAAGAAAAAAGGAAAAAGAAAGAAGAGAAAAGAGAAATAAGAAAAAAGAGAAAAGAGAAAAGAGAAAAGAGAAAAAGAGAAAAAAGAGAAAAAAGAGAAGAGACAAGAGACAAGAGACGAGAAGAGATGAGACGAGACAAGATGAGATGAGATGAGATGAGAAGAAAAGAGAAGAGATGAGATGAGAAAGAAAAGAAAAAAGAAAAAAGGGAAGGGAAGGGAAGGGAAGGGAAGGGAAGGGAAGGGAAGGGAAGGGAAGGGAAGGAAAGGGAAGGGAAGGGAAGGGAAGGGAAGGGAAGGGAAGGAAAGGAAAGGGAAGGAAAGGGAAGGAAAGGAAAGGAAAGGAAAGGAAAGGAAAGGAAAGGAAAGGAAAGGAAAGGAAAGGAAAGGAAAGGAAAGGAAAGGAAAGGAAAGGAAAGGAAAGGAAAGGAAGCCTAGGGAATGTTTTCCCTAGTTTGGCTGACAGGTCCCAAACTGTTTGATACCTAATTATTACTGTTATTACAGAGGTATCTCTCTAATGGACAGCATGTTCAGCTACATAGAAGGAAACTCAGATTTGGCCATGGCAACAATGACACCACAGGACTCATTCAGACCTTCTATGTTGCTTCTAGCAATTGCTATTAGTAATTGCTCAAAATCCTCACTCACATGGGGAGGTTGCTCACCACACATGTGAAATCACATACATGTGTTCATGTGGACATGAGGGCTTACCTCGGCCTGTACATTCAGCATACAGAAGAGACTTCCTGAAATGGTATAGTACCTTCTTCACTAAACTAAGATTGTCAGGCTTTATTAATAAAAATTAATTGTGAAGCTCCCTCATTCCTGCAGGAGGGCTTCTAAGCACTCCATCAGAACCTGAATTGGGAGCTGGGGTTGGAGACGATCAGGAAGCGACATGAAACTGCAGCAAAGACTGTAAGGTTTTGATGCGGTTGTGTATTTATTTCGTTGGCAGAATCGATCGTTCCTAGCCCATGTTCTGCTTCTCCGCTGTGCCCACCCATCCTCCCCCCACTCCCTCACCTAGATTCTCATCTCTCCTTTTTTTTTTTCCTCGCCCAGGCTCCCTCATGCCAGAGACCTGTGCAATATCATTTTCCGCATAATGAAATCTAGAGTGACATTAATGTAAGTGTAATTTTATAGTGGGGAATGGGCCTAGCTGATCGTTTCTACCTGCTGTGTTTTGATGATAGACATTGGGATGTCACCATCTGTGTAATGAAATTTCACCTCCGTAATGGTTCAGATTATCAAACATTCTTCCAAGCTGTCTCGCAGAAATTTATTTATTTATTTACTCAATAAGGATAGCAAAGTTGTTCATCTCTGGGAAGCAGAA